>NC_088865.1:13371160-13971160 GCF_032884065.1 Artemia franciscana | reverse complement strand
AAGTTTTTGCGGAAAAGTTACAGGTTGAACACCTTGATCTGGTGACTACTCTCAAAAAATGCAGGATGGCACACGATTTCTTAGATTCACTCCTCGAAGACTTGGATCAGATAGGGGGGCAAACTGAGGCAGCAAAAGCAGTAGTGAAAAAAAATTGGGTTCGATAGCCAAATGACAAGCTCCAGCTTAAACAGTTGGGCTCATAAAACGTCCATCTGCTCGTTAATCAGTGGTAATCACTAATTCTTAAGCCAACCCGCTAAATGACTGGAAATCGTTCTTTGCTAAGGAACTCTGCGATGTCCTCTGAGCCCTAGTGAACGGCTTGAATAATGCAATCTATGACAACTCAGCTTTCTTGGGGTCATTATTGGAAAAGAACTAAACGACTATTCTTCCTCATATTATATGATTCTTTAGACTGAATTCAGATTCCAAGTTTCATATTAGAAATGGACATTGTGTTAATTGGTGGTGAAAGCAGTCGGTATAATGATCAGCCAGTCAGTAAAATTAATCCTTCCCCAAACATTTTGGCTAGTAACGTCCCAGCCAGGGAAACCTCACGAAAAGTCCTGCTATTGAATAATAGAACCTCACATTTGTCAATATTAAAAGAGAGACTAATATTAAGGAAAAATCCGGAAATTTCAGCAACCAAAGCTGCATGTTTTTACAAAGAACTAGAAGATCATCAGCATCAGCCAAATAAGAAACATCCGTAAGCCTAATTAAATAACTTGATCTAAAATACTAGAAATGCACAATTCAAATACTGTTCGGCAAAAAATCCTGTTGCCTCACCTTATGATTAATATGAAAAAAGGGCATCAATACGGAAATATCATATGGAAGAAAGAATCTCCATACCAAAAACGAATAAGGACACTAATAGAAAGGTCTTCTCATAGAAAGGTATATAACAGAAAGATATTTAACACAAACCTTTCTTCGTGCGCACACTCTGGAGTGGTATCTATGACAATTGAATACACACCGCTACTGTTCACATCTGTTACAATTGTAGCTTGATTTCGTTACTCAGTACCTAAATGCATTGGTTTTGCATACATCACGAAGGTAGTTCACCGTATTTCTCTTCATCGTTCTTTCATGCAACCAGTTGCTGAAATGTGAATCGCAGCGAGCAAAGAGGTTAACAACTGCACGGAAATTCCCATGGCTGTCATCAGCCGCGCCACAAAAAGCTATCTAGTATTTTCCTAGTGATTTTACTATATCCCTGTGAACCTTAAACTCTCGTCGGTTTTCAATTAATTATTTTTCTTGCTCTCTTTTCAAGGTCTTACTTTTTTCATCCAACATGTTTTCAACGCCAATTTCGAGTTTGCTATAAACTGCCATATCAATTACTGTTGACTGATGAGTTTTCCAAATGTTCATTCATCTTACCAGGATTCTCCATCCCTCGGCTCATCACCTTGTTCCAGGAGCACACTCCATTTTTAACCCACACATCTTCAGTCTTTCAGCGTTTTGATCCAATAAGGAAACAGCATGCAAATGAAGCAGTGAAGAATTTGGAATTGGAATTCCTGATCTTTGATTAAATTAGTTGAGCAAGACACTGAACTTATATTATATTTAGGCTGAAAGAACAAATATATCTTTCAATGAATTCTACACGATAAGCTTTACTATTTACCACTTTCTTCACTTAACCGAATGAAAAATTGTGGCACCATCTATAAAATCAGGGCATGTGTTGGTAAAACCAACCATGACTGAGATTTCGGTAGACGTTATGTCATTATTTTCATGTTCTTTATTTAATCGAATAGAGAATAGTGGCACCATCCATAAAATTACTGAAAGAGCTGGTATAACCGCTAGGTTTACGGACCGAGATTGAAATTATGTTCTTTATTTAACCGAACAAAAATTTTCGGCACCATCTGTGAATTTACGACACCAGTCGGTAAAACCATTACATTTATCAGCCTAGATTGATATTTCATTAAGTGTCATATTCGTATTTTCATGTTCCTTAACCGAATAAATTTAACCGAATGTAAAACTGGCACCAACCCAAAAATCACTGCACGAGTCAGTCAAACAGCTGCTTTTACCGACCGAGATCGATATTTCACTATATATCATGTCAGCATCTTCATGCTCTTTATCTAACCACATGGAAAGGTGGGGCACCATCCGCAAAATCACGGAAGGATTCGATAATACTGCTGCGTTTACCGACCAAGTTCGAGATCTCTCTAGGTGACATGTCAGTATTTCCTGGTTTTTGTTTAACAAAACATAAAATCTCGGCATTGAAATTTATACCAAGCGACTAAAAACACTGTATGGAGGGGATGTCCCCTTCCCCCCATACGTGACGTCCTGCTCCCTGGTATGTCATGGTTTGTCTATACCTTATATTCCCTCTTTTCAGTGGTTAAGTATTACCGTTGCAAGCTCAATTCATAACCTCCGTCACTGAAAAGTTGAAAGGTATTTGTTGGGTCGAGACTCATAATTTTTTTAAATTACTCTTTTTTCTCATTATTATTACAATGCTTTGATGAGGGATTGGTCATCTTTGTCTTCGCGTGTCTTTTTCTTTGTTTTGTTGGTTAATAGTTAGAAAGTTAGCTGAATGTGCCCACCCAATCGCAAGTACTTTTTGCAGCTTTTTTTGGGCGGGTACTGACATTTTATGGGACTATATTTTTTGGGTTTACATAAGATTAAATTGAACCTAACTAAAGATCGATTCACGAAAAGGCAGGGGTGGAGAGCTCAATATATTCTTTTAACCCTTAGGGTATTTTTGCAATTTTTTCAGTGAAAATACCTTTAAAAGGATGTTTTTAAACTCAAGGAGAGAGAAGCTCGAAAGAATTGAGGACACAAATTAAATACCCCCAAGTTTTCAGTCTCAGAGCTTTCGATTTTTGCCATATCAAAATTTAATTACCTTGTAATATTAATGGATGTTTAGTTTTTATGTGTAGTTTAATGTTGATGTTTAGTTTCGTTTCTGGGTCGGTTTTTTCAATTGCTCAATGATCGTAATATTTCCCTGTATTATGTAACTAAGATTAGAATATTGGAAGTTACAGAGGTGACAGTGGTCAAGTAAGGCTCTGAATCTTTGGATCTCGAAAAGAGGGGGGGGAGAATTTTTTAAATATTTTCCGGAGAAATTGGCTTAGGATTGTTTGGGGTACTTTTCTGACTGCTCGTATTTCAAACAGTCAGCTCTAAGAAAAATGTGGTTCCATCCCGGTTTCTAGGGGTATAATGAGAGAACGTTTGAGACGGCTAGGATACGTTTTACAGATGAAGGATGACAGATTGCCAAAGATGGTCCTTTTCCGCCAACCATCTAGAGCCAAACGAAAAGCAGGTCTCTCGAAGGGGATGGGAGGAGGTCGTAAGGAAAGAGGGATGCTTTGAATAGATAGGGATGGAGGATGATGATGATGCTTTGCTGTGTTGGCTTCAGGCAGCCTGAGGCTGCAGGGATTTGTTGTCAGCAGCATCCCTACTATTGCTAATAAGTAGTATTTCGATGAAATATGGTAATGAAATTTTGGAACAAAAGACACATTTTCTAGTACAAACTTACCATATGCATAGCCAGAACAACAGGAATATATGTTGTCAGGTAAGATGTTTTGTATATAGCAATGAGAGATACTTGCTCTTTTGTAACTTTCGATAAATCCGTTTTGCCATCCGTCGTGTAGGCATGCATGTCAATTACTTGACCAAGATTTGTTTTGTGCAAAACCTAAAATCAATAGAATATTTTCGAAAATTATCAATTATAAACTAGAACGGTTCAAATATTGACACTCTAATAGCTAGAATAACAGGAATATATGTTGTCATGTAGGAAGCTATGTGTACGGTAAGACACTTGCTCTTCTGTAATTTTTGACAGATCTGTTTTGCCATCTGTCGTGTAGGAAAGTCGTATCTAGGGGGTGGGGTGGCTAGGGGTTTGAACCCTCCCCCTACCTCTGGAATTTTTGTCCAACTCATTAAAAACTTTACAAAATAAATATAAAATTTTTTTGATGCGTTTTTAAGGTTTTTATTTACCCTTCCCCCCCCAGAAAAAAATTCTGTACGACTCCTGTTATCATGTAAGTAGGTGTAAAGTGTTTGTAAAATGTATTTTGTTTTCAAATATGTAACAAATACCGTTTTTTTCCTGTTGGACAGCTTTCTATGTTCCCTTACCTGCTAATTGACCGGATTATTCATTTGTTACATGCATTAGAGTATGAATTTTGCATGCAAAAGTGGAAATTAATCAGTTCAACTTTTGAAATGAGTCGTGGCAGAAGATTTTTTACGAAGGATATTATCAGAGCGTATTTACAAATAAGATTCTAAGTGCAATAAGATACGGGGTGACCATTCTCTCCCTCCCCCTCTAAAAAAATAGGTGTACATACTCAAATTGGAGCTAATAAAATTCTCTATATAAAATTAACAAGTAAAACCCTATTCCCCCCTCTGCCATTGTATGGTTCTAACGATAATATAATAATCCTATTTCTTTCAAAATATATGCTTTTAACGTAAATTTGCGAAAAATTATTCCAAAAAAGCGCTCCCCTAATCATTGCTTATTTTGACCGAAGGGCTAAACACAAGTTAATTATTGTCCGTCAGCTATCGGGATGAAACGTTAATTATAGCATGCTGTCAAATATTGATAGTTTTGATAGCTTGGAATTTATTGATAGCTTTGACCACTACATATAAATTTTTACAGAATAATCAGACTCAATACTTTTCGGCTACTACGTTATCGGCACGTAAAAACAGCTTCTCCCATTTGATCTACCATCAGCGGCCCAGTGTATATTACCCTGCAATATGTATTTTGTTAGAAACTTTCTCAAAATGACCTTGAAACCAACTCGACACTTTGAAACCAACTTATAATTTTTAAAAACATCTAATAACAACATTATGAAATTAATTACCGATTTTTGTATATGTATTAGAATAGATTAATTTAAAATTAGATTCTTTATAAGTTAGTGTTACGAAGGTGAAGCCAAGTTTCACATACAGGAGACTTTTGACTTGTCCACCCGTAAGAATATATAATCTTGCTTATGTTTCTACTTGTTTAAATATTCCCCGGAGCGCTCGCATCTCGGTCTGGCTTTGTCTAATGGTTGAGATACGGAATAATTGTAGTGTCTAAAAGTCTAAATGAATTTACTGTGGTTCTGAGTGACCAAGTGCATAACGGCTTTTGTTGGTTTTATAGCTAGCGTTAAATAATCACAAACATGTAACTTGCTTATGCATTAAATGAAGGGGTGGACAGTATTTAAAAAAATGGTAAATACAAATAGGCAATTGTGGTTCATTTTGATGATAATAACGAATTACAGAGTAAGGCCCCTCCCTTACATTATTTAAGCAAGAGGGGATATGTAATCATGTAGTACTATGTTTTTGGCTATGCATGGGTTATTAGAAGCGAACTTAATGGGGAACATGTTGGAACCAGGGTCAAGTTATTAGAAAAAATAACATCTAATGTGTATTTTAGGAAGTTTGATACTGTTACGCAACAATCACATGCGTCTTACCCGGAAGAAGCAAGTCTTGAAGAAAAAGAAACGTTTAGAAGAAAAAGTATTGAAAAAAACATCTCGAGGAAAGAAACTTGAAAAAAAACATCTCGAGGGAAAAAACCTTGAAGAAGAAAAAATTGAGGACACTGCAAAACTTCAAGTAGTTTAAAAAAAAGTATCGTTACCGGAATTCGGAGGGATAGGGACCCCGTGAAAGTGCCTATTGGGACACTATTGCCAGGAAAAAAAAAACTCTTAATGAGTTTGAACACAAGTGAACACATGAGAATGAACGCAAGTAGTTTTTTCAGTGCTGATTTACCAAATCAGATATGAGCTTGATTCATATATCGATCTTACCAATCATATTGATTCATATATCGATTTTACCAAATCGATATGAGCTTGAAAAATATTTTAGTTTTCTCTGCCCATTATCAAAAACAGCGTCAAATTTCATCGTGGTCATACAAAAAAAGAAATCCCAAATTATTTCCTTCTCATCATCAGGAATATTAAAAGAACTAAATGATTTTAATAACAATTAAATATTTATTAATAAAAGAACTTCGTAGTTTAATAATGAAAGAATTGCAAATTTAATTGAATGAAATAAATAAAGCAAAAAAAGCCTGTCAAAAAAGAATTTCGTTTGGTTTCAATAAATACTGTTTAAAGTATATATGTTTTCAAAATAAATCAGGAAATAGAATTACAATTCTTAATTTTACCTTCTAAGGACCCTTTATACGTATACCACTATTAAAGATGTATTTTAATACCTAACCCTAAATAATGGTATAAGAATAACGGAAAAGATCCCTTTTTAAAATACTTCCAACAAGTGTGTATCTAGGATTTTGGTTCGGGAGGGGGATTTTTTCGCAGGGGTTGCAAAAAACTTTCTGTTGCTTTTTTGCGAGTCCCACAAAATCTTCGGGGGGGAATCGCCCCCTCTCTGGATACAGCTTCGGCTTCCAACAAAGTGCTAGTCAGGCAAATATTGAGAAGGGGGAAGCATCCCTCTTATTCGTAGGATAATTTCTTTCCATCCGAATTTCTAACGATATTATTTACTTTCAATCAACAAACGCAGTTTTTGTTTGATTTATTATCGTTTTAATATTACATTCAATGGTGTATATACCCTCCCCTCTCTTTGACCTGATCGAAAAGCCATTCACAAAAAAAAATCTGAAAGCCTCGGGTAGTGTAAAGGTAAATGGGTATAATGCGCGACATTGTGCATAAATGAAGTTTAAAATCATCAACACATTTTAGAAATGTAGTATTTGGATTATTGTTTGTAATAATCCGTAATTTTATATAGATAAAATACAAGCTCAGGGATAGAATGCCCATCTTGCGTCGTTAGTCCTAATGAACTAACAGTTTTTTTTTCGGAATGTTTTGATTCTTTTAAACTGACCGGATGTATAAAAGCTTGGTTTGTATCTAAAAACTCGGGGCACAGAATTACCGAAGATTGTAAATAGCTATGGGGAGATCTTCTTTGTTACCTAGAAAGGGCATATAACCAGAAAAAATTCGTCAAATAATTCCTTTCCTAATATTTTCTAATCAATAGCCTGACATGATTATCCCTTCTCTCTTCCTCGCAAAAAAGGAAGAAATACGAAAAAATAACAAGAGAGATACGAATCAATCAATTTTTGTATATTTGGAAAAAGCATGAAAAATGTATCAAGTAGTGTGCTCATCTTATTTCTACACCAATTGCAGAATTTTGTTTATATTTACCACTCATATTTGCTCATAAATTTATCGCTAGTAGAATTTAGCTAACTTTTATGACAAAAGTTGTATCCCCTTAGCGAGTGCCATTTTAAAGGCGAACACATTCAACGATGTAATATAATGATGATGTACATAATTTCCAACTATATGTAGATGCAGATGATAAAATGTAATAATAAAAAATTGATAGGAAAACTAAAATTATGATTCCAAGTCCTCAATAATCACATCAATAGCTCAACCGAGCGTAAATAAGAATAATGGTGCATACGGCACTTTACCATAATAAACGCCAATGAGCTTCAGTGATCCCACAAAATGCTCTAACGGGAATTTTAAGGAAATTATATAGCATAAACGTCAAATAAGTGAGAGAAAACAACTTTGATTACTTAGTTCTCACTAAAGACAAAGACCATATAATATAGATGTCCTGTTGAGCAATCTATTGGTAACCAAAGTAAAACAGTTCAAAATAGGGATGATACCTTTTTTTTTCAGTGAATAGATATAAAATTATTTAACTGGATATTTCGAACACATATACAGTGTTCATCATCAGTAGTAAACTGATGATGATGTTTTACTTCTGATGATGAACACTGTATATGTGTTCGAACTATCCAGTTAAATAATTTTATATCTATTCACTGTCAATAAAAAGATATCATCCCTATTTTGAACTGTTTTACTTTCGTCATGGAAAGGCAGTGTGGTCTTCGAAGTTATCTACTATTGGTAACCAATTTCTGTCCAAAATTTTTTCATAAATATACCTGTTAAAAATCAGTTTATTCAGAATGTTGTATCTTTAAAATAAAAATTTTAGCTAAATTAATATAACTTACGAAAAAATCATAAATTTTCTTGCGATTTCTTATCATAATATATAATAAATATAAATTACCCAACATAAACTGATTATTTCAATAAATTGGTCGTTTAATGAACATGGCAGTACTGTCTTCCGACCCAACACACAGTGACATCATCAAGCCACGTTTAAAAAATCGACCGTTTTGTTTAACTTTGGAGCACAGACCAGTTGGACACCTGTTATATACCTTAACTTGTCTATGGTTGCCACCAAAGAGTATGGGTAGCTTATAATAGTGGAAACTACCGCTAATGTCAGCGAAGAAACTATACATACGACTTTGATAAAAATTGCTTTGAAAACAATAAGATATTTAGTTATTAATATGTAGTTATTTTATTAGATATATAAATTATTGCTTTTAATGGTTTTAATTTAGTATTACTACTGATGACGTTCAGTGCATATGTGACCAAAGTATCTGATATTTTATGTGAAACTTATCACTGTCTTTTAAAAGGATTTTATCCCTATTTGAACTTGTATTTATTGAAAAAACTATTAACGCCGTCTAGCGGTTGTTAACGCTTACCATTTCAATCAGTGTAGTAATAAGAGCAATCAATTTAATTAGTGTTCCTGACAGAAAAATGATTATAGAGCTTGAAAAAAATGCCAAGTATCACCACATTGACAGCTTTTTTGTCGACTCTATTCCCGATTTCCACTCTTGTAAATGGCCCATACTCTCATTGAACCTTTTATTAGCTACAGTTGATAGAAATTTCAGCCAACACTTTTTCAGTTGCTGTAATCTAACTCACCTCTTCAAAAACTCTAACAACGTTCATGTAGTATGGTTTGTCATAGAAATATTTCTTCAAAAATTCGAATATGGCTGCTTCCATGAACAATCCGTCGTTGGTAGCTTTTGGTCCTAGGTTATTGGTTCGATACCAGCAGTCATGCCCTCTTCGCGTATAAGCTTCATCCATCATATCATCAATCAATAGAATTGCAGACAAAAGCTATAATTAAAAAAATATAAAAACATTCTGAACAAAATTAAATAATACATATTTAATCCCCTCCCCATAAAAAATAAAGTTTGTGGCAGAGACCTGGTGTCATTCATAGACATTAGAGTTACTTCTAGAAAGAAAAAATCCCAATTCATAAGAAACATCAATAATTTCAATTGAAATTTAAAATTCAATGAATGTATAATGTAGAAACAACTATAGACACAAAATTTTAATATCGAACTAATTTAATAATGGGATAATAAACTATTCCGACAGAGAAGTAAAAAAAAGAAAGTATTTCGGTACCGTTGGAGTGACTCAATTTAGATCCTGCTCTCCCAGCCTATTCGATATTTTTTTTCAAAGCAACGACAGATAATGGCAAAAGATTTCAAGCAAAAATGGCTAACCAGTATTGCTATGAAAATTCTGACAGATATTTTTGATGAAAAGAAAACCTGTGCACAGTTTTACCAGTCAATAAACAGGAAGTTTCCGTTCATTTAACCACAACTTTATCAGCAATAGAGACGAACTTTCGAACTTTGATCCAAAACAGGAGCAATATTTTCATATTATGAAATCAGTAGTGTCAATTGGAAGGGGCATTTACCCCCATTATTTTCTGCCTGTATAGATTTAGAAAACTAACTTTTTTTTATTTTTTGTTGAAGAGTGACATTTTTTTGTATTTTCATCGAAAAATTGCCGCCCTCAAGATTTTGAAAAACAGGTTCCACTCCCTCTAATCTCCGTAAAAAGATGCCTTTGTATGTTTGTATATACTTAGGGCTAGAGGTAAAATTGGTAATAAAACGTGGTATATAACATAACCAAGTAAAAAGGAAGGTAATCTCTAGTCATGATGAAAATGTGCTATGTTTACTTTTTTTAGAGTAAGTATGTTCTTTCTTAGAGATCTTCTAGTAAGCCGGATTCTTACTTAAAATTTCGAAAATTAAACTTTCACAAAAGTAAGGGAGAATACCAAATAATAACAACAAAATATGAACTTACCAAACCTTTACAGGCAAAAGAGACTGGTACTGACATTAGAAAACAAAATTTTGTTGGGTTAGACATAGGATAAGGATATGCACACATGTTTTCTTTTTATTAATAATAAATATTTTATATATTAATGTTTAATATTATATTAAAAATAAATATTTTCTTTATTTATTAATGTTTTCTAATGTCCAATGACGGTACTACAAACCTGCAACTATCCATTGTTTAAGCACAAGTATTTAAAGTTCCATTTTGACTTGACGTTTCATGGACAAACCGGAGAGCAAGCCAGGTAATGAGACTAAGATATTTTTTCTGTCAATACCAAACATTTATAATTCGAATATTAAAAATGCAGCAGCAAAACGGGTTTTCCATTTGGCTGATTCATTTGTTTTTTTTCCTGAAAACCACCAAATGAAAACGGGGCTAAAGCGATTAGTAAAGATTGATTTACCAGTTCTATGGTCCATGCCATTGCCTGTGCTTCAAAAACTGTTCTTTTGTTAATCATTGATGGATCAGCCATTTTGTGGAAAGAATCTAAAAACAGCAGTCCTCGTGTCATCTTGCCACCGACAAGGTTGTACTCAAACACCTGTAAGAAAAAATCGTCATCATAGGTTCAAAACACAAGGAGCATGCTTTGACGCTAAAACGTTTTGCACATAACGATTATCGCTTCACCTCAGATTGTAAATACCCAAGAAGAATAATAGTTCAATGTTCCTATTACCTGAACAATTGTTTAGGGTCATGAAACTATAGTTAATAGATGCATTTTGACTTTTTGAACATCTTTTCTCTCTTGTAAAACTACCGCAAACTCACCGTTATGGAGTTATTCCAGCCCAAATATTCTTGTATTTACACATATAGAATTGCTATCATTTCAGTTTTCGTTGATCGGATATTTGAAATCGCGAATCTGTAATAGTTTAGAAACAAATTTGGGCTATATATTTGCACTTCAGAGGGGTGGGGGTAAAGCATAGCATATTTTAAATACGTAAACTAACCATTGCTGTATTTAATATATGCTATTCTTTACCCCCCCCCCGCCCAATGTGCAAATATATAATATCTCCATAATGATGAATTTGCAGTATTTTTGCAAGAGAGAAAGATGTTCCAAAAGTCAAAATGCATCTATTAACAATAGTTTCATGGCCCTAAACAGTTGTTCAGGTAATAGGAACATTGACCGAATATTATGCAATGGAAAAATTTCGAACACGAAAAAGAAGATAGAAGACGCTGTCATTCCAATCCAACGCTTACTAGTACCTTTATCCTTATTAGTATAAAAACTTCGTCGACTATGTTATTGCTCTTTTGTGTGCAATAAATATAAAGCAATCAGACACGTGCGCGGGAGTTGGTCTTGAGCACCTGGTATATCGAGAGGGTGAGAGAGAGAGGCTTGTAAATATTAAAAATTAAACAAGAGAGTGAAATTACATAGACAATATAATAAAATATTGGAAAAATAGTAATAAAAATAAATTTGGGTGGGGAGCATAGGCCAACAGACCTTTCCTTTCATTTGCATGAAATCTAGAGTTTCTTTTTGAAACTTTATTTTGTTTGTCTATCATTTTTTATGTTGTGCAATTGGAAAAGGTAGATGTGTCATATCTTAATTTTTTTTTGTTAGTTGGCTTAGTCGCTTTATTAGCAGTAAATTTCTTGGTTAAAATTCATAGCTTTGAAAATTCGTGCAAGCAGTCAGTTTACTGCATTTATCCAAAAAATATTTAAAATAAAATAATAAATAAAATATATATAAAATAAACAACGCAACAGAGTTAGGCTCAGAAGCAAGGTTATGCGGGCTGAAGTGAACAAATGTCAACAAAGTAAACATCCGTGACAAATGTAAACGTCACTCCACAGAAAAAAAAAACTAATGACCACGTAACAATAAATGTGAATTTCGTATTTTTGTAGAGGAATACCAGAAATCTTAGGTGTAAGGTTTCCATACATTTTGAAACTAATAGTATAAACGTTACGTAGGATAAATTTCGCCCTTTTGGGAATGTTTAAGGCCCTCTTTCTAAGATTGTATATGATTTTCTTACGCTATTAGCTGTCCAGAGGCAGCATTTAGCTTAACTAATTGAAATCAGAATAAAGGTAGACGTAATACGTTGCATATTTATTTTCCAATTTTATTTTTTAAAGCTTAAATTCTTATTTACGGGGTATATTTTACTTCCTATTCGATACCAAGAATTGCTTGATTATTATTTTTTATCATATATTTACTATATGTGTTTTTTTAAAATTCTGTCTGAGAATATGCTACTATTTTAGTATACCTTTTTATACCAATCTTGCACTACTGGCAGGCCTTCAAGGATAGGGTTCTCAACAATTGCTTCATTGATGATTCTTGGCAACACGGCTTCAAGATCAGCTCTTCTTTGGTACTTCTGACTGGTGTTACCATGTCTAACTGAGACTGCTTTTGTCACCACAAGCCCTTCAAAATGGAGCTGAGGAAAGGTTAAAATAAAAACAGATTAGTATTATAATTCATTTTCTTTTGTGGTAAAAAGGGAGATGAAAGAGCAAGCATTGGAACCTTTCTAATTCTATATCATCCCTCGGGCTTTTTTATTGAATAAATAAAAAAACTAGTTTTTTTAACTGAAAGTAAGGAGCGATATTAAAATTTAGAACGAACAGAAATTACTCCGTGTATGAAAAGGGCTGTTCCCACCTCAACGCCCCGCTGTTTACGCTAAAGTTTGACTCTTTCTCTCAATTCTACTTTATTAAACAGTAAAAGACTTTAGCGTAAAGAGTGGGACGTTGAGAAGGGAACATCCCCTTTCTTACACGGAGTAATTTCTGTTCTTTTTATGTCTGTATGTAATTTCACTTAATTCCCGATAACTCTAAAGGTAGTAAAAGTAGTATAATGTAAAAAGTCTCCCAAATTCTAGCGAATCAGGGCATACGACTGCTTTTTTTCTTCTTTTTTTTAAAAAAATATTGTTAGTCTTCTTAAAAAACGGCAACAAAGATATTAAGAAAATAAAAGTAACAGAAAAGGTAGTGGAAAACAAGCTTTTTTTCCGAAAAACTGAAAAACTATGCAAGAATACTGAACATTTCTGCTTTACTTTCTGTTTTATTCAATTTACTATTAGTAGGGAAAAGCGTAGATCCTATATAGGAGCAAAGTATTCATTTTTCTTGTGTTTTTTCGCTTTAAAGCATTCCAAGTATAAAGAAATTACCCATACTTTTGTTATCGGTGATAGTTTCAACCTGTAATTTTCAGAAAATATTCTGAAAACGAAATAATATCAAAATATTAAACTTCCAAATATGTAATTATTTGAACAAACTTGAAGTATTTTCCAAACATTTAGAACTGTGAAAGCTAAATAGCAATACACAGATGTTTCTTTTTATCAAATTTTAATGTATAATAATTTCAAATTTGCCTTCATAGGATGTCATATAATACAATTGTCAGTTTTGCCAATGTTCAAATTTTTTCTCTATTTTTGAATTTTTGCTTTTAAGGTTTTTTAAAGAAATGTAGTAGACGGCTTAAGGAATTTTTCCGGAAGTTTTTTTTTCTGTTTGAACCTTTTTATTTATTCATTCAGAATATAGTAAGCATATGAAAGCTAACATTACCTTTTTAATCACTGTTTTTAGAATATTTTTTTTTAAATATTTATTATGTATGCATTGTCATGAATTTCAAAACAATTCTTATCTCTTTCAAATATCCTCCTCAGTTATTCCTTCTCATTACTGCAAGAAGTACTGCTGTCACGTCTTTAGTAGCGGGTGCATAATGAGTCTAGGCAGAGCCTACTCCTTCGTATCCAAGTCCTGAGACTTTTTAAGCTTCTTCAAGACACAACTGCATGTTACGTAAAAGATAATGTTTTCTAAGACTTTTGCATGTTAATTTTTCATCGTGAAACTTGTTTTACTTTTAGTTTTTTTTTAGTTTTTTTAGTTTTACTTTTAGTTTACTTTAGTTTGGATGTCATATAATACAATTGTCAGTTTTTGCCAATGTTCAAATTTTTTCTCTATTTTTCAATTTTTTCTTTTAAGGTTTTTCAAAGAAATGTAGTAGACGGCTAAAAGGAATTTTTCCGGAAGCTTTTTTTTCTGTTTGAACCTTTTTATTTATTCATTCAGAATATAGTAAGCATATGAAAGCTAACATTACCTTTTTAATCACTGTTTTTAGAATATTTTTTTAAAATATTTATTATGTATGCATTGTCATGAATTTCAAAAACAATTCTTATCTCTTTCAAATATCCTCCTCAGTTATTCCTTCTCATTACTGCAAGAAGTACTGCTGCCACGTCTTTAGTAGTGGGTGCATAATGAGTCTAGGCAGAGCCTACTCCTTCGTATCCAAGTCCTGAGACTTTTTAAGCTTCTTCAAGACACAACTGCATGTTACGTAAAAGATAATGTTTTCTAAGACTTTTGCATGTTAATTTTTCATCGTGAAACTTGTTTTACTTTTAGTTTTTTCTTCGTGAAACTTGTGGTACGCTGATTTTTTCTTTCGTGAAATTTTTGTTATCCTGATATCTTTCTTTTTGAAACATGTTGCGTTATCATTTTTTGTTCTTGGAACATAATGTATGTTTATCTTCTCCTCTTGAAACTTGTTGCATGCTGATTTACTTGAAACTTGTTTCATATTGCTTTTTCTTCACGAAACAAGATGCATGTAGATTATTTTCGTAAAAAAGTGTTGCATGTGGAATATTTCTTCAGGAAAATTATTGTACCTAGATTTATATCTTTGAGAAACTTGTCATATTTCTATTTCTTCTTCATAAAACTTGTTGCACGTTGATTTTTCTCTTCGTGAGACTTGTAAACTGATTTGTCTCCTCGTGAAACCAGTTTTTTGATGAAATTTGTTATGTATTGATTTTTTTTCGTGAAACTTAATTTATCTTGATTTTTTTTCGTGAAACTTATTGTACGTTTTTTAATTCTTTCGTGACATTTAATATACCATGATATTTTTTCTTCGTGAAACTTTTTGCATGTTGGTTTTTCTTTGTGAAACATGATGCATACTAAGTTTTGGTCATGAACTTATAGCATGTGGATTATTTCTTCAAAGAACTTAATTCATTTTGATTTATGTCTTTCAGAAACCTATTGTTTTTATTTCTTATTCAAGGAACTTGTTGCATGTTGATTTTTCTCTTCCTAAAACTTTTACATTATTTTTCTCATCGTGAAACTGGTTTTGTTCTTGGAAGTTTTGCCTGCTGATTTTTGTTCGTGAAACTTAATTTATCTTGATATTTGTCTTCGTGAAACTTGTTGGATGTTGGCTTTTTCTACGTGAAACATGATGAATGCTGATTTTCTTTCGTGAAATTTGTTGTATGTGGATTATTTTTCCAAGAAACTTGATTTATCCTGATTTATTTCTTCAAGAAACATGTTTCAATTTTGTTTCTTCTTCATGAAACTTGTTGCATGTTGATATTTCTCCCCATGAAACCGATTTTGTTAATGGAACTTGTTGTGTGCTGATTTTTGTTCGTGAAATTTAATTTATCTTGATATTTTTCTTCGTGAAACTTGTTGTATACTGACTCATTGTTTTGTGAAAGCTAATTTATCATGATATTTTCCTTCGTGAAACTTGTTGCATGTTGGTTATTTCATCATGAAGACCTGTATTCTGATTTTTGTTCGTGAAACTTGTTGCATGTGGATTACTTCTTTAGAAACTTAGAATATTTTGATTTGTGTCTTCGAAAAACTTGATATATTTTTTCTCCTTCAAAAATTGTTGTATGTTAATTTTTCTCCTCGTGAAAAATGTACGTTGAATTTTCTTCTCGTGAAACCGGTTTTGTTCGTGGAACTTGTTGCTTGCTGATTTTTGTTCGTGAAACTTAATTTATCTTCATATTTTTCTTCGTGAAACTTGTTGAATGTTGTTTTATTCTTTCGTGAAACTTGTTGAAAACTGTTTTATTCTTTCGTGAAACTTAATTTATCATGATATTTTTCTATATGAAAATTGTTGCTTGTTGGTTTTACTTCCTGAAAAATGAAGCATGCTGATTTTTTTCGTGAAACATGTTCCATGTGGATCATTTCTCCAAGAGACTTAATAAATCATGATTTATTTCTTCGAGAAACTTGTTATTTTTTTAGCTTTTCTTTATGAAACTTGATGAACGTTGATTTTTCTCTTCGCGAAACTTGTACATTGATTTTTCTCCCCACGAAACTGGTTTTGTTCGTGGAACCTATTGCGTGTTGATTTTTGTTCGTGAAACTTAATTTATCTTGACATTTTTCTTCTTGAAACTTGCTTTATGTTGATTTACTCTTTTGTGAAACCTAATTTACCATGATAATTTTCGTTGTGAAACTTGTTGCTTGTTGGCTTTTCTTCGTGAAACATGACACATGCTCTTAATCTCTTCATAAAAATTGTTGCATTTGGATTATTTCTTCAAAAAACTTGTCTCTTGATTTATATGTCTTGATTTATATCGTCGAAAAGCTTGTTATATTTTTATTTGTTCTTCGTGAAACTTGTTGTAAGTTGATTTTTCTCTTCGTGAAACTTGTAAATTGATTCTTCTCCCCTTGAAAACGGTTGTGTTCATGGAGCTTCATGAAAAATTTTAAGAATATTATGGTATTTTTCTTCGTGAAAATTGTTGTGTGTTGGTTTATTCTTCATGAACATGATGAAATCTGATTTTTGTTAATGAAACTTGTTGTATATCGAATACTTCTTCAAGAAACTTAATGTATGTTGATTTATGTCTTCAAGAAATCTGCAATATTTTTATTTCATCCTCATAAAACTTGTTGCATCTTAACTTTTCTCTTCGTGAAACATGCACACCGTTTCTTATGTGCTAGTAGCTTAGGTTAACCTAACCTACTAGCATATAAGAATAAAAGCACACAAGTTTCAGGATGTGAAAAGTCAACTTGCAGCAAGTTTCATGAAGAAGAAATAAAAACAAAACAAATATCTCGAAGAGACATATTAATATACATTAAGTGTTTTGAAGAAGTGATCCACAACCAAAGTTTCACGAACAAAAATCAGCTTGCATAATGTTTCACGAAGAAAAAACCAACATGTAAAAAGTTTCACGAAGAAAAAGATCACGATAAATTAAGTTTCACTAAAAATAAAACAAGAAACAACTAGTTTCACGAAGATAAATATCAAGATAAGTTAATTTTCACGAACAAAATCAGCACGCAACAAATTCCACGTACAAACCGGTAACACGAGGAAAAATATCAACGTACATGTTTCACGAAGAGAAAAATCAACATCCAAAAAGTTTCATGAAGAAAAAATTGAAATTTATGAAGTTTCAAGAAAAATAAGTTTCTTGAAGAAGCAATTAGCATGCAAACAGCTTTTCAGACAAAAATCAGCTTGTTTTATATTTCACAAAGAAAAACCAGCTTGTAAAAAGTTTCACGAAGAAATACATTCTGATAAATTAAGTTTCAAGAAAGAATAAAACAACATACAACAAATTTCAGCAAGTTTTTAGATCAAGTTTCATTGTATATTTTCAATACTAGACGAGACAATATCTTTTATTGACAAGCTAAATAATAAGTAATTTTCTAAACTGGGCAACGGGGAGCAAAGATTGATATGTCAGCCATAAACCAGAGGTAAGAAAATGCCGAAATAAAAAAAAAAATCATACAAGGTAGGAGATTACAGAGGAGGCCATCTCGGTGCATGAGCACCACAACAAAATCCATACTAATATTTATTATTTGTCAATCCCAACATCGAGACAAACAAATATTTTTGAAATTTGTCTTTTCTAAGAAAATCAGCTCTTGAAACTTGGGGCATTTTCACTAGATTAAGCTGTCTGATTGAGAATCTAGTTTTTTTTTCTGATTTAATTGAGGGATGGCAATACTTCTTGGAGCGGACGTGGTGGGCAGGAGAAATGGGCGTCTTAATAATACCCAAATCACAGAAATAATTTGTTGAAGATTTGATATCATAATACCATATTGCTTTATGCAAGTCTTTCAGTTGTTTGAGATTAAGTATATTGAGAAAAATATATAAAGTTTGAGTTTTAGAAATTTTTTTGCCTCACAGGGTGATGAACAAAAGTACCAAGAATTCTTATTGCCTTATTTTGAATTATACAAAGAGGTTGCAGATGAACCATAAATGTGTTGAGATAAATTAGAGGGCAATAATTAATATATGATTCAATCAGAGAATGGCATAAACTTTTAAAGATGGAGAATATTTCAATATGTAACGACAACCTAAGTTATGGGCAGGTTTATATCTCAGCTTTTATAATCAAGTTTTATATGAGCTAGTTTTACAATCTCAGTTTTAAGTTTTATTTCTTCATGAAGAAGAAATAAAAATATATCAAGTTGCAAGAAGACATAAATCAAGATACATTAAGTTTCACGAAGAAGTAATCCACATGCAACAAGTTACACACAAATCAGCATGCACAAATCGCGATATGCATCACGATATGCAAATCGCGAAATGCATCACGATACACAAATCAGCATGCATCTAGTTTCAAGAAGAAAAAAACAACACGCAACATGTTTTACGAAGAAAAATATCATGATAAATTAAGTTTCACAAAAGATCCAGTCAACATGCAACATATTTCATGAAGAAAATATCAAGATTATTTGATTTTCACGAACAAAAATCAACAAATAACAAGCTCCACGAACAAAACCGGTTTCATGGTGAGGAAAATCAAAGTACAAGTTTCACAAAGAGACAAACCACCATGCAACAAGTTTCAAGAAGAAGGAATAAAACTGTAACATGTTTTTCGAAGACATGAATCAGGAAACTTTAAGTTTCTTCAAGAAATATTCCAATACAACATGTGTCACGAACAAAAATCAGCATGCATCATGTTTTACGTAGAAAAATCTAAGTTGCAACAAGTTTCACTAAGAAAAATGCCATGATAAGTTAAGATTCACGAAAATATAAATAAAAATACAACAAGTTTCAAGAAGAAAATATTAAGATAAATTAATTTTCACGGACAGTAATCAGAACGTAACAAGTTCCAAGAACAAAACCGGTTTCACAAGGAGAAAAATTAATTTATAGGTTTCACGAAGCGAAAAATTAATATGCAACAAGTTTCATCAAGAAGAAATAAAAATATGACAGGTGTTTTGAAGATATACTTCTAAATACAATAAGTTTCTTGAAGAAATAATCCACATTCAATATAATCACAAATAATAGAGACAAACAAATATTTTTGAAATTTGTCTTTTCTAAGAAAATCAGCTCTTGAAACTTGGGGCATTTTCACTAGATTAAGCTGTCTGATTGAGAATCTAGTTTTTTTCTGATTTAATTGAGGGATGGCGATACTTCTTGGAGCGGACGTGGTGGGCAGGAAAAATGGGAGTCTTAATAATACCCAAATCACAGAAATAATTTGTTGAAGATTTGATATCATAATACCATATTGCTTTATGCAAGTCTTTCAGTTGTTTGAGATTAAGTATATTGAGAAAAATATATTAAGTTTGAGTTTCAGAAATCTTTTTGCCTCACAGGGTGATGAACAAAAGTACCAAGAATTCTTATTGCCTTATTTTGAATTATACAAAGAGGTTGCAGATGAACCATAAATGTGTTGAGATAAATTAGAGGGCAATAATTAATGTATGATTCAATCAGAGAATGGCATAAACTTTTAAGGATGGAGAATATTTCAATCTGTAACGACAACCTAAGTTATGGGCAGGTTTATATCTCAGCTTTTATAATCAAGTTTTATATGAGCTAGTTTTACAATCTCAGTTTTAAGTTTTATTTCTTCATGAAGAAGAAATAAAAATATATCAAGTTGCAAGAAGACATAAATCAAGATACATTAAGTTTCACGAAGAAGTAATCCACATGCAACAAGTTACACACAAATCAGCATGCACAAATCGCAATATGCATCACGATATGCAAATCGCAAAATGCATCACGATACACAAATCAGCATGCATCTAGTTTCAAGAAGAAAAAAACAACACGCAACATGTTTTACGAAGAAAAATATCATGATAAATTAAGTTTCACAAAAGATCCAGTCAACATGCAACATATTTCATGAAGAAAATATCAAGATTATTTGATTTTCACGAACAAAAATCAACAAATAACAAGCTCCACGAACAAAACCGGTTTCATGGTGAGGAAAATCAAAGTACAAGTTTCACAAAGAGACAAACCAACATGCAACAAGTTTCAAGAAGAAGGAATAAAACTGTAACATGTTTTTCGAAGACATGAATCAGGAAACTTTAAGTTTCTTCAAGAAATATTCCAAATACAACATGTGTCACGAACAAAAATCAGCATGCATCATGTTTTACGTAGAAAAATCTAAGTTGCAAGAAGTTTCACTAAGAAAAATGCTATGATAAGTTAAGATTCACGAAAATATAAATAAAAATACAACAAGTTTCAAGAAGAAAATATTAAGATAAATTAATTTTCACGGACAGTAATCAGAACGTAACAAGTTCCAAGAACAAAACCGGTTTCACAAGGAGGAAAATTAATTTATAGGTTTCACGAAGCGAAAAATTAATATGCAACAAGTTTCATGAAGAAGAAATAAAAATATGACAGGTATTTTGAAGATATACATCTAAATACAATAAGTTTCTTGAAGAAATAATCCACATTCAATAAATTTCACAAACAAAAACCAACATGCTTCGTGTTTCACGAAGAAGGAACCAACATGAAGCAAGTTCCATGAAGAATAATATCATGATAAATTATGTTTCACGAAAGAGCAATTCATCATACAACAAGTTTCTCGAAGAAAAATATCGAGTTAAATTAAGTTTCATGAACAATAATCAGTACACAACAAGTATCTCAAAGAAAATCAGTTTGACGAGGAGAAAAATAAATCCACAAGTTTCACAAAGAGAAAATCATGAGTTTCATGAAGAACAAATAAAAATATTGCAACTTTCTCGAATGCAACAATGAAGCTACATTAAGATTTTTTTTGAGAAATAGTACACATGCAGCGATTCTTAGTAACAAAAAATAGCATGCATCATGTTTCACGAAGGAAAAATCAACATACAACAAGTTTCAAAAAAAATGTCATGTTAAATAAAGTTTTACGAAAGAATAAATGAATATACCATAAATTTCACGAAGAAAAATTTCAAGATGAATCAAGTTTCATGAACAAAATCCACACGCAACAAGTTCCTCGAACAAAATCAGTTTCGCGACGAGCAAAATCAATGTGCAACAATTTCCATGAAGAAGGAGTAAAAATATAAAAGTTTCTCGGAGATATAAATCAAAATAATTTAAGTTTCCAGAAGAAATAATCGACATTCAACATTTTTCAACGAACAAAAATCAGCATGCAGAAATTTTCAAGGTAAACAATAATGATATGCAAAAAGTTTCAAATAAATCAGCCTGCAGCAAGTTTCAAGGTAAAATTTTTCATGAACAATAAATCAGGCCTTAACAAGTTCTACGAACATAAAAAACAACATGTGCCGTTTGTTACGAAGAACATATGAGGATAAAATACGTTTCAGGAAATAAAAAATCAACGTATAATAAGTTTCTCGAAGAAAAACTAAAGATACAACAAGTTTCACGATTAAAAAATTAACATGCAACAGGTTGCAGGCCAAAAATTAACATTCAACATTAATCAACATATGACATGTATCATGAACAAAAGAAAATCAACACGCAACTAGTTTCACGAAGAGAAAAAAAATAACATAGAAGAAGTTTTACGAAGAAAAAAAATTAATATGCAACATATTCCACGAAGAAAAAATCAATATAAACAACTTTCATGAAGGTAAAATGAAAATACAACAAGTTTCATGGAGAAAAAATTAACATACAATAAGTTTCACCAAGAAAAAATCGACGTACATTGGCCTTGTTTGAAAATTCTGAGAGTCAAATGATTTGAAAAACTATTCGCATATTGAACCTCCTGTTTCAGAGACAGTACTGACGCAAGCTGGGGCATTTGTTTCTAAAGGCAGGCAGTCCTACAAAATAAACGGTTAACATAGGCATTTATTTTAGCCAAAAAGACTGTCCCAAAGCAAAGAAGCATTTTCAGCCATTTTGGGGTGCAAAACAACAATTCTAATCAAAAAAAGTCCAAAATACTATTGTGTGTAAATTCGAATTGAGTCAGTGGATTTAGAATTTTTTAAGAACTGTACACATATTGATCCTCGAGCTTCAGAGACAGTAATGCCTTACGGTTTCCTACAAAACAAACGGCTAACATAGTCATTTATTTTAGCCAAAAAGACCGTCCCACAGCAAAGCAATGCTTTCAGGTACTGTGTAGTGCAAAACAACAATTCTAGCCGAAAAAAGTCCCAAAAAATATTATTTGAAAATTCTGAGATAGCCAATTGATTTAGAATTATCAAAAATCCTTATGCTTATTTAGCCTAGAGTTTCAAAGGCAGTAATCCCGCACGGTAGCACATTCGTTTCTAAGGATGTAGGTAGTCCTACAAAATAACGGTTAACATAGACACAAATTTTATGTTAAAAGACTGTCCCACAGCAAAGTGGCGTTTCCAGCCATTTTGTTGTGCAAAAAAGCCAAAAAATGTCAAAAAACTATTGTGATTCTGAGTGTTGAACTGGGAGTTTCAGAGGCAATGTTGCCGTACGGTAGTGTTTTCGTTTCTAAAGGTGCAGTTAGTCCTATAAAATTAACGGCTTACATTGACATTAATTTTAGCCAAAAGACTGTCCCACAGCGCACACGCATCCGTGATCTTTCTTCCAGCAAAAATGGGAACTTCTTGATTTCTGCTTATAAGAGGTTTTTAGAACGTGAACTATAGCGTGCATAAAACTTTACCTCTAATAACAATCTTCCCCTCTGGAATTACTTGCTAGGGTGGGCTAGCCACTTATCGTCACCCTGGCATGAAATATACATAGTCTTGGCTGAAAGAAACTTAGTATGTTCATTAAAACCTTTCAGAAATAGCCAAATGCAAAAAATGTGTCTCTTTTTTCTTACAGGGGCTTCTAATGGATCAATAGAAATATGCATAGTCTTGGCTGAAAGAAACTTAGTATTTTCATCAAAACCTCTCAGAAATAACCAAATGCAAAAAATACACCCTCTAAAGCATTAATTAATAAACAGTTACTGATCCAATGTAAGCGATTTCTTGTAATCTATTTCCGCCATGCATGTCAATTATTGCAGCCATATGGGAATACGCTATCTATTTATTCATTCTAGTATGCGAGAACAGGGGTTCTTTTGCGTGTAATGGGTTTTAATGTAGAAGTATTCGCTGAATCGAAATATTAGAAAGGCTTCCTAGTACACTTGTCTTGAGCTCCATTCAATTTAGGGAAAATCCTTTTCGAATCCTGATGCAGACAAAAAATATTCAGATTATAAGGGCTCCCTAAGAAAAATGCAAGACACATTGAAAGAAAAATGGAATCCTGAAGAAATATGAACTCCTGAAGGAAAAAATCTCTTAAAGTATTATGTAGCACCCACGTGTACATCGTAATTACGTAAGATCCCATGTAGGTTTCCTCCTCACTTATAAGCGGGGTTTCCTCAAGGGTCCTGGAGACACAAGTCACGCTAAATTGTGCCATACTTAGCATAAGTAAATGTTTCCCCATTAGATGACAGCCAAAGAAATCCTGAAAAACGCCTTGAAGAAAAATGTTCTTGAAATGTCTAAAAAATCACCTTGAAAGGTCTTGAAGAAAAGATGTCTTACAAACGTCTTGGAATGTCTTGAAACGCCTTGAAAAACGTCTTGGAAGAAAAACGTCTTAATAAAACTTCTCCGTTTGACTAGTGGACTCTAACACATCCTATTACGTAACAACCAAAATTAAACAAACCCTGGCCCTACTGCGAAAACCGGCCCTACTACGTAACATACACCTGTGTCTCTTAGAAAACATTCCCCATTACGTAACATGCAGGTGTGCATTGAAGAATGTTAATAAAGTGTCGGAACTGGGATTCGAAGTAAGAGGCCTCTGTCTAAACTCATTATGCCCCCACCACCGTCTTTTATCCCATGAATATTTATAAATAATTTGAACTTACCTCCAAGAACTTTCCTCAGCAGCAATTTGTCAGAACTTCCAATCACTTTACTCTTCCTCTCATAAAAGGCATATTTTACAAAATAATTTAGAAAAATTGCAAAATGTAAACCCTCCCCCTGGAAAAATTGAAAGGACCTATCCTTTGGCAGAGAGGATGTAAACATAAAAAATACCACCTTAAATCTAAAATTTTCCAGGAGGCTCCTTCAAGTAAAACTTTACGGAGAAGTAATCCTTATCCTACAGCAAAGAATGATAATAGCCTATATTGATTCTAAAGTGACCTAATTAATTCTGCAAGTGGCAATGCATTTCAATTAAAAAACAAAAGTAAATATTACTTCTCTTCCAGAAGACATAAAAAAATGGTTTATTCCTTCGTCGTCTCTTAAAATATATTGTATTAATGTTTATATTTCTATTAAATTAGCAATAACATAATGTTGAAGTAAAGTGACTTTTTCCACTTTTATATGTATATTTCGACCTAACATCCACGAGCCCTTTTCAGCAATAATTTTCTTTGCGCTTGGGGTGCTGTGCTCTAGATTTTGATCAGAGATGCATGGAAATTGCTTTTTTCAATCTTTTCGTCATTCTGAGTTTTGGTGGTCCAACTTTTTAATGTCTGTCTTTTATTATACCCTGCATGCATAAACAAAATTGGAACGTTATTATATCATAATTATGATGACTCGGCTCAGGCACGTACGCTGGGGGTTTTTGGGTCAGTGTCAGCCGCTGAAATCTTAAAATATCCAGGTGTTTTCCCTTAATCTCCTATTTATTTTGGTAATAGTCTTACGCATGGGCTCTTCTGAAGTAAATTTTTCAATATTGAAGGTTTAGAAAATCCCTAGAAACAGGATTTTCAGAGTCAGTTCAAGTTCGACTGCGTCCAAGCTCATCCTCTCCCCTGTATTACCCGGATATAGTCCTAGGCTTGAAAAAAAACTTTTTTAATATCGGGATTATTAACCAACTGTCGAGACAAATCATCACATTTAGCAAACTTCTGTGTATATAACCATGTGAAATAACCCATGGTTATTTCCACACATTTGGGGGAGGGAGAGAGGAGTCATGTACAAGACTATTAAGAATTATTCATGTAACGTCATATATATCGTTTTTTCCCGAGATGCGTACTTACGTGTTATAGCAACCACACTGTGGTTCTTGGTCTGCGTAATACTGATTTTTCTTTCTGCCTTTGGAGATAATTAGCTTATTCTCATTGGGATAAACTACTATGCAGGTATATTTTAATTAAATATTTAATATATAGAGTTGGTTAGGTTAGATATTTAATATAATGCCCTCCAAGTGGCCTGTTTTCCATAATTCTCTGTTGTAGTTTCCATAATTTTTTACTAGAGTATTAAATTTTCATAAATTTTGGTACATTTCATTATGTTTAACCTAACTTCACTTCCTGGGTGTGGTCGTTATAGCACGTAAGCATCGAGTGTTCTTCCCGAAAGCCCATCCCCTGCCCCCTTGTAATAAATTCATGAATACGTGCCTGGTTTAACTATCAGTAAATATTCCAAAAAGTTATTAGGTTTCAAATCATATTACCACTGGTTTAATCGAAAATTTGAAAAGATCGTTGAATAGTTTCCTTGATGGTAACATAGTTCCTCTTGTAATTAAAACCAGCGACTAAATCTTGAATAGATTTATTAGCCGCAAAACTGATAAGAAAATCCCTTGATATAAGATTACAATATAGTTGGCTAAATAAAACGTGAAGTTAAACAACAAGACGGGAAAACTGAAGATTAAGTTGTATATCTTCATTTGTGGTTTTGTGTGACCTAAAGGTGCATTTTTTTTCCTGCTGTTACATTTGCAAATCTTATGAATTGAGTATAAGATTAAGGTGTGTATACTGGGTATATTCGAATTTTACTTTCTAGAGGTGAAAGAACAAAAAAAAGTTAAAAATAATAAAGATGAATGTTCAAAATATGTTTGTTCGTTAATCAAAGCTATAATATTGAAGATAGAAAGAAGAAAACAACCTATACGAGTTTTAGATAAGAAAAGATTGCCAAAGTTAGGGGACTTGTAGACTCTGTGGTTTGTTTTTTGACTGTGTTTAGCCTTTTTTGCATCTTATTTTAATACTGGCACCAAATCAGGTCAAAATCGTGTGTGATTTGCCAGGTTTCATAGCAATATGTAAGTTAGGCATTCAAAATATGAAACAGAACCAGAAGAGAAATTACAATTGTGATTAGAAGTCCCATATTAAATCAAGAATGGAAAAGTCTGAATATTCTACAGAGACAAAATTGAGTACAAATCCCTTCCACCAATAAGACAGGCACGTGTACTTATCTATTCATAGATAACTTCGAAGACCACACTGCCTTTCCATCACGAAAATATCACAGTTCAAAACAGGGGTGAAACTTTTTAATGACAGTGAAACAAACATAAAATATCAACTGAATATTTCGGACACTTATACAGTGTCCATCATCAGTAGTAAAACTAAAAGACATAAAAAAAAATTATACCCAATAAACTCATCACATATAGTTTATTGCTCTTATTTTTTTCAATGCAACAGCGGAAGCAAATCTCTTTGACCTTTTCGGTTCTTTACTGCTGATGATGGACACTGTATATGTGTTCAAAATATTCAGTTAATATTTATATTTGTTTCACTGTCGATTAAACGGTTTCATCCCTATTTTGAACTGTTATATTTACTTATCTATTCATATTTATCGTAGGCCTTACTTACCTTACCTGTAACTCACCTAACCTAAATTTGCCTTGCATACATTGCACATGAATTTATGCCGGGGAGGCGCTGCTTGTCGATGATTAAACTGAAAGTAAGGAGCGACATTAAAAATTAAAACGAACAGAAATTACTTCGTATATGAAAGGGGCTGCTTCCTCATCAACGCCCCGCTCTTTACGCTAAAGTTTGACTCTTTCTCTCAACTCTTCTTTTTAAAACAGTAAAAAACTTTAACATAAAGAGCGGGGCGTTGATGAGGAAGCAGCCCCTTTCATATACGAAGTAATTTCTGTTCGTTTTAAGTTTTAATGTCGCTCCTTACTTTCAGTTGAAAAAACTTGTATTTTTTTTTATTTAATTTCTGAACGTTTTTGAATCAATGCATGTTTTGATTTTGGCTCTCCGCAGAGGAATAATTAAACCGAAATTTGCATATTTTTTTTTTTTTTGCTAAATGGCTTTCTCATAATTTTGAGAAAAAAGAGCGGGGGAGGAAGCCTAGTTGCCCTCCAATTTTTTGGTTAATTAAAAAGGCAACTAGAACTTTTAATTTTTTACGAATCTTTTTATTAGTAAAAGATATACGTAACTTATAAATTGGCTTACGTAAAGAACTTTTTATACTCATGTTTTTATTACATATATGAGAGGGTTCGCCCCCTCGTCAGTACCTCTCTCTTTACACTAAATCTTAAATTTTGTCCCAATTCATTAAGAATGACCCCTGAATCACAAAAGCCGTAGAATAAATAGTTGACATTACTAAAAACACTTTAGTGTAAAGAGCGAGGTATTAGGAGGAGGTGAGCCCCTCAATACATTGAAATTTATTTTTGAAATTCACATTTAGAAACTGTTTTGGAGTTATGACAGTTGAATAGAATCAGACTCGAAAATAAAATTTGGGTTTCCAATCACTAGTAAAAATTTAGTCATTTTAACATCAGCTGCACCAAGAATATCAACAGAAAAAAAGAATTAATAGAAGGCAAAGAGGTGGCTACTGGAACTTCAAAATACCTCTCTTTGCCCTATTTTTGGCAGTAAGTCTATTCCTGTTGATTTCATTAGCCTATATCAGCAACTTTTCAATATTGTAGTGCTATCTTGAGAGACAAACCAAGAAATTAAGAAATTTAGTAAGTAAAGACTAAACAATAGAAAACCAAGCTACAAAAAAACGGGGGAGTTTCTACAGCACAAGCATTTAATTTTTGTTACTCACTCAGCACGATGTCATTATTTGGGGAAAGAGTCACTGGCTCTTTATGTTGATGAAAGAGGTGAAGTTCACAAAAAGGATATTCTAGTGAAAAACTAATTAAATTATAAGTGACAGGTCCTTCAGATCATTATCAATAGTTGTAAGAATGTGTTTACACTAAGAATACATTTTGGTTTCTAAAGGGTGACAACTGTTTTCTTACTGCAAAAACAATAATTTTTAATTACAAAGTATTATGGTAAAAGGTCCATATAGAAGGGATTGGATGGGTGCTACAATTTTCGTCATAATTACTCATATTTAGGAAAATTTCATTTTAGTTCTCAAAGTATACACACTTAAAAGTTCCCTAATTATCGAATCATTGCCACACAAAATTTTAACTACAGTACAGAAAGCGAGAGATTAGGGGGAGGGGAGAATTCCCGTAATAATTGAAATACCCTAAATATGATATCAAAATGAACAATTGAAAATATATAAAGAAGAAATTCTTTCAAATGAAAGTAAATGAATAACGTTAAAGCTTAAACCTAACAGGATTAAGCCCCAAATATTCATTCACTCCTTACCCACAATTTAACTTCCCCCCAAGCAAGAACAAATACTTTATTACGAACAAGAAGAATATGACTAAAAAGCTTTTTTTCACAATAACTGAAGAATGGGAAGCGCTCTTCATTTCAATTCAATTCAATTCATTTAATGCTTCTAAATGACAAGATTAAAATTCGAAACCAGCATAAATCTTTTGCGTACTAGCATGCCATCCCTGGTTTACTTAAACAAAACATTAATTGGGTTATGTCCTTAAAACAAAACATGGATTGGGTTATGTCCTTAAGGCAACAAAAAGGTAACAAAAGATGAAAACAAGACACTTATCTAAGAAATAACCATCATAGAAAAATTATTATAAACGGTTATATTCAACTGAACTAACATTGGATTCATTCCTCATTTTCTTGTTTCCCTCCTTTTTAGCTCAGCCCTATTCAGCCCAACCATATCCAATTCAACCACAAGCCGAAACAGCTCAACTCAAGCGTATTCAACTTATCCCAACCTAATTCTAAGGCATTTAACTCAACCGTATTCAGCCCAGCCCCATTTATATCAATCCTATGTTATTCTACCGTCAGATTTACCCAATTTTGTTCAAACCTCTTTTGACTCAAACCTTTCTAATTCAACCCCGAGGTAAAGCAACCAACTCAACTCTATAGAATTAAAGCTAATCAACTCAACCTCCGCATCCCAAACTGAATTCGGGTGCAATTCAACTTCTATTTAAAACAATCTTGATTAACTCAACAGTATAAACGAACAAGATATTTTCTGTTACAAGGAAAAAAAGTTTGACTGAAATGATATCATCTTCGTTCATTAGGGGTGCAAATTATTCTGTGAGCGTTTCGTATTTCAAGCTATTCTAAGGGACTTAGATATATAAATTCCATTTTGATCAGACACAGTGTGTTTTGCGAAGTATTTTCAGACATGTCCCTCTTGACAAATCAGTTTTCGATGGATATTTTATCATCAAATATGGGTTGACAAAAATCTCAAATTTAATGGAGCATTAATGTGAGTTGAATGAGTTTGATACTCACGAGGTTGAGATTAAGGGCATTAGCTGTACAGGAAACAACAAAGAAAGATAAAACTCAAAAAAAAAACCATCAAACGAGACTGCGGCCAATAGAGAGAAAAGAGCTGAAGACTAAAACAACGCGGATATTTCGGCTGTATGTAAACTAGCATCCTCAACACAAGAAAAAAAGAAAAACACTAAACTAAAAACAAAAAAAGCACCACCAATAATAATAAATACAGTTGTCGCTACTGATCCACATAGGGAAAAGAAGCTATTAGAGTTATTTCAATGAGAACATCAAAGTTGTACAGGATAGAGTTGAATGAAATTGAATTGTTTTGAGTTAAGTTGGAATTGCACAGGATAGAATTGAATTAGAATCTTGCAGAATGGGGGCTGAGCTAAATCGGTCAGTTAAAAAGGGTTGAGCTGGGCAGGATTCATTTAAACGGGGCTGAATTGCAAGGTCATCTGTTATAGCATAATATCACATGCAGACATCCTTAACATTTCAAAACAGCCTTTCCATATTTTTTTTCCAGATTGAGCCTAGTCTGAAACGTCGATTTGGCGTCCTCTACTCCAGCAATGGCTCTGGAGGACCTTTATCGTTATTGTGCTCCTCCCTTATAAATATTCCTGTAAATGGGAAAACCAATTATTGATAATATCAAATCTCATGTACATATGAGGGCAAATGCATTTTTCAAAGAACAACAACCCAAAGAGTTTTACAACAGTTACAACATTCAAAAGTTAAACGCATCTTCCCCTAAGTCTATCGAGGATAGTTAGAAACGGCCCTTTTGGGATCTCACTTGGTAACAGTTTGATTTCTCTTCTTAATCTTTGTTGGACTTCCACCTCATATTGTTTATATTCTTCCTCCACTCCAATATCAATGTATAACTGTTTGACAATGGCTTGGCATTCTTTGCTCTTAATGCCATAGTTTTCCTGGAAAGAAACAAATTCACTGTTTTCCTGAAAGTTTTCAGAAAGGAAACTTTGAATTTATTTTCCTTTGAAAACAAATTCAGTTTCCTTGAAACTAATCCAGAGGATTTAAAAAAAAAGACTAAAACAAACAGATGTCTGCCTTTGAACTGAAACTATAGCCGAGGGAATTAATCAACTGATTCTGGAAGGTCTAGGACAACAGTATGCCATGACTACAAGCAGAAATTTCTGTTGTTTTTATAAGCGATATTTAATGAGGTCTTCTAACACTCAAAAATTGCGTGGTAATACCTTAAAGACTAGCCATTTAGGCTAGATTTAGGGTTTTTTGCCTGAATAAATTTTTTGAATATTGAAATGATAATTTAAAGAATGCTATTTTGTCTTTGCTCTATAAAATAGTTGCAAGTAGACAGCAAAGTTGGTAGACAGCCGGATGTCGTCAATAAAGAACAAAGTATCAAATCCACATCTTACTTTTGTATTAAAAACTGGTTTAATGAATTACTGTATAGTTAGCTTTCAGTTAAACCTACTTCACAGATTGAAAGTCAGAGAGCGAAATGTCTAGTTACTCAAGGTCACTCACGTTAAAGGTCACTCTCACGTTAATCAAAGGATAAACAGCAATACTTAAACATTTAAGTAACATTCAATGTAGTTTAAGTCATACTAAAACACAAAAACAATAAAATATTGTAATGCCCTGAAGAGTACCTCCCCAAATATAAAAATATTCATTAACTTTGAGCAATTTAGCTGACTGTTCTCCAAAAGTAGTCAGCAGATTATGTTGCCTCTTATGAGCCATAGCAAATGATGAAAATAAAACACTATCTTCTCATGACTGTTTTTGCAGACCAGGAAGCCTCGACACAAAGTACGATGCAAAGATAAATACAACACAAAGAGAATTGGGCGTAATTGACAATGAGCGATGTGTAGAAGGTTAGGTTACATTATGTTATGATTTAGTAGCGTTGCATATCGAGTATCAACAAGAGTCGAGATGGTTATCCATAATGCTGAGTTTCGATAAATACATATGGAATAGTGATGTGTATCGATTACAAAGTACCAAATACGTCTATCCCTACATTCAATATGCTTATTGCAATCAAGTCCTATAATTTTTAGTATTCAATAGCCAATTGCAATCTGTAGTCCAGTAAAAATACGGTTTAGAGATCCGGCATTTCGAATCAGGAATGTTTTTGCCACAAAGTGAACAAAAAAAGCTGCTTAAAAAAATACACAAAATTATCGAAAATCGCCTATGGAGAAATACCCCTTTTTTCAGGGAAAAGGGGAGAGATCTAAAACCTGAATTTCTACGATTTTTTCTTGATTGAGAGGTCGTCTCCTGTTAATTCAAGTACGAGGTGACCAAAAATGACATCACAGTTGATGAATCTTATCATTTCGTACCCCCTTTCAACCCAAGCGAGGTCAGAGGGGGAGGTGAAAGCCCCCTTTTCGCTATTGGGCTAATTTTGGTTTTAACGGTGCTTAATTGTAATTTCACGCCCGTGAACCAGAGGTGCCATTTGGGGGGGGGCAGGGGTGGGCAGATGCCCACACCAGATTTTCCAGGGGGCCCAAGCTTCGACCAAAAAGGGTCCTTTGCCGGCCATAATAATAACACTATTTGCTATTAACCATTGTAAACTTTGAAAGCAGGTTAGATACATAATCTAATTCTAAAGTTCTGTCAAATGCCCGTTTCCTAGATGATAATATTAATATTATAAATTCTGAATATTTGCAGTAATTCCTCTAAGTTGATAGACTAAAATAGTTCAGTTCCTGGCCTATCATTTCTTGATGGAATCATTCCTTGTTATCTTTCAATTACACTACATAGAAGCAATTACGCGAGTGACGAAATCGCTGTCTCAGCAACTCCATGCCGTCGCCGTCGACTTGATTATTTCTTGATCGCGCACCCTGATTCAGGTCACAAGAAGCAAACTCACCGACCTGCGTTCAGATGCTTCATTTGTATCGCTTTTCAAGAAGGCTAAAGAGTTTGCAACAGAACTCGAAAATGAAGTACCTGCTGTGAATGGACCCGCGACTAGACCCTCCTCTGTTGGTCAGAAAGGACGACCTTGAAGAATTCAAAAGATCACCAAGCATCGGAAACAATTTGTGACAAATTTGACGCTAGGAAAGAATTTCATCGAATCTGGAAATTGGACTACTACTTTGGCGGATGAAATGAAGCAAATATACTTCAAAACTTTTGACCGTCTACTAGCCGAATTTGACAGAAGGTTCACAGATAGCTTGCCAGTGCTGAGTACGCTCAAAGCCTTGGATCCAAGCTCAACTAAGTTTATGGACACAGAGCCGCTCAAGTTTTTCTCTTCTCTTTACGGCGAGCTGGATATCGACAGCATTCTTCTCGAATCTCAAGATGGTATTGCCAAGCGTTTCTTGCTCAATGAGGAGAAAAAGCCGGAAAACTTCCTAGACATTGTCGACCATCTTCAGGCATTACCAGTGGCTTACTCAGAAGTAATTAAAGTACTTCGTATTGCTGCCACACTTCCTGAGACAACAGCGAGCAATGAGCGTTTGTTTTCTAGCCTAGAAATAGTGAAAAACTACCTGCGGTCTACAACAGGAGATGATCGTCTCAGTCACCTCCTTTTGATATTTGCAGAGAAGGATTTATTAAAAAAATTGGACTACAACCAGCTTGTTGACGATTTTGCAAAGATGAAACCTTGGCGGTTCCCCTTGTTACCTTGAATTTCTGCTGAAGGGACACTGAGATTTTTGTTACAACCTTCAGCATAACAATGAAGGTTACTTTCTCCGACATATTGTTTACTTAAATAAGAAAGTTTCTCGCTGAGGAATGCCAGCCTGTAGTCTGGTTGAATTTTCCACTTTCAGTTTAATCACTTAACCTCGTTGATTGTATTCTTCGTCGTTATAATTAATCTTAGAGGTCAGTGTGGCTGAGTTCCACATTTGGTTACAGTACATTTCCAAGCAACACACGGGTGCTGAAAATGCATTTTTACTTAGAATATTCGATCAATGTGCTGGCTAAACCCGGATTTTTATTACGCGACACAAAGTGAATCGGGGGGGGGGGGGGCAGATGGAGTTCATGCCCACCCCAAGATTTGGCCCAAATGGCACCTCTGCCGTGAACTCAAAAATGAACTAATATTGAACCTTGCTATTATTCTCAATCTGACTTTAGAGGTAGGGTAGGGGGCAATTTTATTACAACTATATTTTTTTGCTAAAAGTTTCTTCTTTTTTCAGGATTAAAGAGAGCAAAATCGAACAGAAGATTTTCTTCAAATTCTGGTTAAGGTCTGTCTTGACTCTCCCACTCTTGTTTTCACCTCCTCCAGTGCGCTGTGCTTAGGAGTGCGATTAGGATGCGCCTGAGGTGTGATGAGAACATCAGAAGGTTGTCATTTTAAATTTCGTCCTTGGATTTGAGAAATTTGGTTATTATTGCAAAAAAGCTTGAAAGTAAAAACCAAATAAAAAAAAGCAAATAGAAACACTTCAATCACAGCTTCGTTTTCGCTTATTATGACTTTGAAAGAATCACAACTTCATTTTGATTAAAAAGCTATTGAACAAAAGAAAAAATTTGGCTTAATCACATTGGTTATTGAGGTTGAAGCACCTTGTTCAATGGTACTGACTATAATCAAGAGCACAGAAAAGTTCACTCTTTTTTGCAAGGGCATCGAAGGGTATCACAGTCACCTTTACAGCTGCAAGTGACTCAGCTCGAGAAGGCTTTCAGGAGCAGGTGGTATATCAGTCATAATAGCGTGTATAACCACTCGACGACAGTTTCTAGCCCCAGTCTTCAGGTACTAGAGATGTCACTGAGCGCAGCCGTTCCATCATTTGAATATAAATGCGGTGGTAGTGGTAGTTTGCAATAGCAGGTGGTAAGCGTTCAGGATGGACAAAACTAGCAGCACTGGCTACTTTTAATATGAACAGACGTTTTCGGAGTTCAAGTAAGAATTCATCGTATCTAGCTCCGTGAAAGTGTAAAAGAGCCTTGTCACCTGCCACAATCAGTTCTTCCTTGTCAGCAGTAAAACAATTGACTGGCTTAAAAAACCTGGCATCAGCTGAGGTGTTCAGTACTGAATCTTTTCTTATACCGTCCAATCATGAAATATTGTCACATCCTGACAAGGTGTGAACAAATAACAGTCACTTTGTAACATCTGACGTTAGCTTCATCTTCAAGTATCAGATGCCAAAAATATTTGCAGAGTCAGCAGGAGTAAGGAGCGACCCGGCTCAATAGCAACTGCAACTCTAACAAACGGAATTTTGATAACAATAATTACATCAAGAGAATCGTATTTTAATGCTGAGTTTAAATATAAAATTTTCATCAAATTTAGTCTTAACTGTCAAAAGTTACGAGCCTGAGAAAATTTGGCTTATTTTAGAAAATAGGGGAAAAAACGCCTAAAGTCATAGAATCTTAACAAAAACCACACCATCAGATTCAACGTATCAGAGAACCCTACTGTTGAAGTTTCAATCTCATATCTACAAAAATGTGGAATTTTGTATTTTTTGCCAGAAGACAGATCACGGATTTGTGATAATTTTTTTTTCCAGGGGTGATTGTAATGACCCAGTGGTCCTAGAATGTCGCTAGAGGGCTCATTTTAACGACAAATTAAAAGTTCTAGTGCCCTTTTTAAGTGGCCAAAAACTGGAGGGCACCAAGGCCCCCTCCCACGCTCATTTTTCCCAAATTCACCAGATCAAAATTTTTAGATAGCCATTTCGTTCAGCATAGTTGAAAAACCTAATAACTATGTCTTCAGGGATGACTTAATCCCCCAAAGTCCCCGGGGGAGGGGTTGCAAGTTACAAAATTTTACCATTGTTTACATATGGTAATGAAAATTGGGAATTGTACAGATATTTTAAGGGGACTTTTTCGCGTGGGGGGGCATTCGGGGGGAGGGGGTTACGTGGGAGGATTTTTATATTGAGGAGTTTATCATGAGGGAAGAGAACTTCCATGAAGGGGGCGCAGAATTTTCTAGCACTATTTAAAAAGAAAACAATGAAAAAATACATAAAAAAAGTTTTTATATATAAGGGCTTTTGTCGCCTCCTCAATACCTCGCTCTTTACACTAAAGTATTTTTAGTAATTTCAACTATTTATTCTACGGCCTTTGTCATTCAGGGGTCATTCTTTAATAATTGGGACAAAATCCAAGCTTTAGTGTAAAGAGCAAGGTATTGACGAGGGGGAGAACCCCCTCATGCACGTAATAAAAATATACAAATATAGAATTTGTTACGTAAGTTAATTCGTAAGTTACGTATATTTATTACTAATAAAAACGTTCGTAAAAAATTAAAAGTTCTAGTTGCATTTTTAAGTAACCAAAAACTGGACGGCAACTAGGCCTCCTGCCCCCTTTTTTTGTTATCAAAATCTTCCGATCAAAACTATGAGAAAGCCATTTAGCCAAAAAAAACAATAATCTGCAATTTTTGCTTTAATTATCCATGTGCGGTGAGCCAAAATCAAAACATACATTAATTCAAAAACGTTCAGAAATTAAATAAAAAAAAATTCAACTGAAAGTAAGGAGCGACATTAAAACTTAAAACGAACAGAAATTATTCCATATATGAAAGGGGCTGTCCCCTCCTCAACGTCCCGCTCTTTACGCTAAAGTTTTTTATTGTTTTAGAAAGTAGTACTGTAAGAAAGAGTCAAACTTAAGCGTAAAGAGCGGGACGTTGAGGAGGGGACAGCCCCTTTTGTATACGGAATAATTTCTGTTCGTTTTAAGTTTTGATGTCGCTCCTTACTTTCAGTTGAAAAATCTAGTTTTCTTATTTAATCTGGAAAAAAGAGGTGCTTGCTCGGGTTTTGCATAGTGTTTCAGCAAGACCAACAAGTCAGTATCATTTCCAATTAAGCATATCTCCCTCTTTTCGGCCGAAGCAAGTGCAGTTTTTGTTCTTAAAACGTTTGCATTAAGTTTGGCTTCTGGTACTGGATACCCGGCTTCCGCAGGTTTTAAATGGACTCTTTGATATTTCGAATCAACGCATAAATTTGTATTACGATGGCTATGGCTGTGATTTTTATATGTTTAGCGCCTTATATATTATTATGACAAGAACTGCCACTGATATGCATGACCGTGTAAGGCATTTAATGATAAAATCGTTTATCGTTCTTTTTTAACAGGTTTTTGTAATTTCGACTTATTGTCTGAGTTGGAGAGAAAATCTTCTTTCTTCTGAGCAAGTCTCGTGGCAAAAGTAAAACTGATTTTAAGGCACTGTTTTTCTTTCTTTTTTTCTGCATCCGTTGGGAGTGATCTTTGATGGTTAGCCCACTTGCTGAGCTGTCAAAAACAACGTCAGCTAATGTGACATGCTTCTGTACAAAAGCTATGAAAGAAGAAGCTACCTTACCGTACGTGGCAAAAGAGCCTCATCTTACCAAATGGAGTAGCCAACCACCATTAACGACTTTTTTGTAACATTTTTGTTGGCATTAGTACAGTTTTGTGCTGCTAATATATACCAGCTGAAAGTGCAGTCTTAAAGTTGAGATAGTGGTCACTGTGTGATGGATATCGGGTTCAGAATGAAAGACAAGAATCATCAGTTTAAATTTGATTTCAAGGGGATGAAAATTCAGTAAAATCCTCTTCAGATTAAATCATACATCAAATGGGACTTTGATGTACCCTTCTGACCTCGCTTAGGGTAGAAATGGAGTATTAGATAAGTAAAGTTTTGTATTATAATGTTATTTCAGGTCTCCGAGGACTTGCATTAACAGAAAACGACTTTTAAATCTCAAAAATATTGCAAAAACTAAGATTCGAGATTTTCACCTCTTTTCCCCTTCTTTTCTCTGAAAAAAGGGGTAGTTCTGAACGGTCAATCTCGAACGATTCTGGATATGTATAAGAATTAATAGGAACAAACCATTTGGTGTTCATTTGTGTGCCAATACTGAAAAAATTAATATTTAAATTGTTCATCCTCCTTCGACCGCGCATTCCTTCGACATTTTCAGCCTCCCCAGACGTAGAAAAAACGGATTTTCAATCCAGAAAATATTTCAAAAATTAAAATTCGGGATCCCACCCCGTTCCTCCTCTTTTCCCTGACAAAAGGGATATTTCGGCACGGGTGATTTCAGCCAATTCTGGATATGCTATTAATAAAATTTTTCTGAATATTTTGTTGCCAAAAACATTTATTTTGCTCAAATGCCGAGATTTGACCCTCTCATTCTGTAGGTTTACTGGACTGCTACTAAAGCGAGTTCAAAAAGCTCAATAAGCTGTAATTTGTTCTTTTACAGATAGAGAATCCTTGGTATTTATTTTAACAACTTGTTAAAATAAGCTAACAATTTTTTTTAGTTAGTTTCAAAGGTCCTTCGGGTTTGCAAGATGTTATTTTTTTCTCTAAAAAAAAAATTTAATTCCTCAAAAAAATGTAACATTTTTTTCAAAAAAAAAAAAACATGTTTATACCGCGATCGATTAAAAACAACAATTACGCTTATTCAATAAACTATTGCAATTAATTGCAATAGGCTCTAATGAACACGTGATATATTTGATTTGTATAGAATATTGATCCTTACCATTATCAAGTATAAATTCATACCGAAACTAATCGTCTATTGAGCATCAGTTTTATCTAGTATTTATTTTATAGGGCCCTATCTGGTTTTTTTTTTTAAGAACAACTACTTCTTGGCACAGAAAAATTGGGATTTTGTTTTGTGGTTAAGCCTAGATTTAGTACCTCCAATTTTCATTAAGTTCCCGCACTGCAATGCTAGTGTCCGGATTTTGGTAATTGAGCCACGTGTTTTATTTCCACTTGATGGCGCTAGCGAATTGGCCTCTACCAGGAATTAATGGAAACTAATGCCTGCGCCACGGTGAAATTTGTCGATAAAATAAAACTGAGGCACGATTGAAGTGCCAGCTATTTTCGTCATTCTTAATTTCTTGAGTTGGACATTGTTCAATTTTTAAGCTTAAAATTTTGATTTGCCAATTAGAGTCAAGAGCTACGGCATAATTTCTAACTTAAGATAGTATTTTTCTATCTATTCGAGCAATCTGGAAAATCATAACAAGACGCCTTATTAGTAGGGAATAGCTGAGAAGAAATTACCGTTGGTACAAACTTTTCAAACCAATTCCTTGTCACTCAATTCCTTGTGTCTACTAAATATAAATTCCCTTGGGATTTAGTGATTTCATAACTACAGAGACTTGGACTAAGAGATTTAATTAACTTAGAGGATTCAATTCTTCGTGTACAACAGTGACATCTATTATGGTCCAAAACGCTGCGGCATCGGCTAAGACAGGTGACGTGCAGTGTATTAAATGCGATATATTGTCTCATTTTAGCTGTGGAAAAACTAAGTACTCAAATGACCTGAAGAAGACCTTTGTGTGCGTAATTGGTGAGCAAAAAGATTCTCCAGTAGACTGTGTTCTGACTAAATTGAAATCGAAAAATAACAGTCCAAAACAGCCAAACAACGAGAAGAACCATGACCAGTTTAAAGCGAATACTTTTTTTCCCGAGTGAAAACGTGTTGACAAAATCATCAGTTGCTCGAGGTAGCACCAAGACATATGGCTGTTGTAGAAAATATAACGGTGGAAAGAAAAGACTATTCAAGTTCTGACCCGAGTTGTCTCATATGTGATGAAATGACAAAGGACACCCCCACCGTTTGATTTTCATCAATGCTTACACCGCAAGCATGCGGCCTGCCTTGCAACTGATGCGGGCATATTTCTTGCTCTGCAGAAGGCCTCGGGACGATTCTTTCTTTTTACCTGTGAAAAGTGCTTAAGCCAGGGCAATAAGACCAGCTCAAAATGTCCCAGTACTGATGTTTCTGTTCAATGCAGTAGTTTTATTACCAGTCAAGTCACTCAGACTGAACTAGAGTATGCTCATTCCCTTCATTCAAATGAAGAGACTTATACAACTGATCATACCCCCGAGCGACGTGTTTGCAGATTTCATATAAGTGGAGGCTGCAGTAAGGTGGAGATTTACACATTTATTCATGTTTGCGGGGATTTTTTTAAAGGCAGCTGCCATGGTGAGTGTTGTCTTCTGCCGCATACATCTCTATGTAAAAAGTTTGCTCATGGCTTTCGTTTCATGGATTGTTGTCCTAATGTGCATCTTACTTTCCGCACAGAGCGAAAGCCACGTTCCAAGAATGAATTGCGAAGTCCGAAAAAACGGGGAGCAAAAAAATGCACCTCTCTTGACATAGGGCTCCCAAAGACAGCCATATGCAGTCCCTTTTATGAGCTTGAATCTCATGCCGCTGTCTTGAATTAGCCAATGCACATCTTTCTTCCATCATACCAGTCCTCCTTCTACAAACCCTGGAGAAACTGGCAAGAACCAACATTAGCCAGCCTTCCGTCAATTCATCTGGTCCAGACAACCATCGGGGTTGGAATTTTAAAGAATTCAAAGATTCAACCACCGTTCAAATCATGCTTTCCGAGTTTCCCAGCTTGGAACCGATTCAGTGTGCTGCCAAGCAAATCCAAGACCGCAGTGTAAAGCCCTTAATTCATCCCTATTCATTTCTAAAGTACTAGTGTCAATTGGCGGGTCACTTATGAACAAAACGGAAGAGGTCGAACTATACTGGAAAAATGAACTGATTGATATTGCTTGTATTTGTGAATCGTGGTCCACTTCTGAAGAGTATGGTACATTTGATGGATACGATACCTATTCCTAACAAAGAATGACATCCTATGACATTACAGTGGTGTTGGTATTATTTGTCGACAATCTATAAAAAAAAATAGAGTTCTCAATTTCAGCTGTATACCAAATAAACGCAGTTTTCAAGTCTCAAGCCTATGGTGTAGGCCTAAGAAGCTACCTAAGCAAGTGGCATCACTGGTGACCCGTGTTTTTTGCTATACACCCCGTGGCTCTTATCGTAAAGGCCTTGTGAATTACTTACTGAATTGCATTGACAATGTACTATTGTATCCTAAGGCTGGTATCATGATGTCTGGGGATTTTAGTGACTTGGATCCCAAATGGAAAACCAATTCACTGTCACTTAAGCAGATTGTTAATGTGCCAACAAGAGGTAACTGCATATTAGATCTCATCTTTACCAGCTTTCCAGAGTATTACAATACACAGTTACATTACCCTCATTAGGTATGAGTGACCACCTGTGTGCTACTTGGGTACCTAATCATTTTATCCCAAATAGACAAAAAAATAAAATGGTGTACAGGCCCTACACACCTGAGCTGGCAAATCTCTGCAGGAAATTGCTCAAAAATCGTGACTGGCGTGATATCTTCTCATTGTCTGATATAGACAAAATGACACGTTTATTTTGTATGGAACTTTCGAAAAATACTCTGAAACTCTCCCCCCTAAAAAAAATGTGAAATCTTATGAAAAACCATGGATTACTCAACATATTAAGGATATGATAAAATTGAAGAATGAATTGCATTTAACTGGACCCGAGGAAGATTTCAAAAGATTAAGAAATGTAATTGTGTATAAAATAAGATGTTCACGTAAGCAATATGGGTCAAGAATAATAAGCAAAATATATCAATCAGACACAAGGAAGTTCCATCATACAGTTCAGAATATTATCGGTGAAAAAGTGACGTAAGTTGAAGTTAGATATAATGATGGTAAACCTCTACTGCCTAATGAGATTAATGAATTTTCGCTTTGCAAAAACCATCCGCTACTAACAATCTTACCATTTAATGACTAAGTTTAAAATATCCCTATCCTAGAGGTTAGCTCAGTTGCTAAGAAGTTGAAGGCACCTAATCCTCTTAAATCTAGTTATCCAAGTGAGATACCGATTAAGTGAGATAACGGCAATTTTTAACCAATGTTTTATTGATGGTGTTTTCCCTAGTATTTTTAAACAGGTGTATGATGCCCCAATCCCCAAATGTAAGGCCCCTTAGAATATTATTAATATGAGGCTGAATTAAAAAATAACAGCTCTTTCAAAAGTGTTTGAAAGTTATTTTTTTGATTGTTTATTTTAGGACATAAAAGATAACACAAATTCCCAACAATTTAGATTTCACAGCGGTATCTACGTTTTTTCAGAATCTGAAAGCTATGCTTTTTATAATTATGTCGTATTTCATTATATTTGTGATGCTATATATTTTATATATTTGTGCAGCTATATGTTTATATTCATAAATAAGCAGGGCAACGCTGTACTGTATTTTTCAATACTTTCTATAGGAGTTTCAGAGCAAATACCTAACTATTTTCAGTTCTGCTAAGCCTGGGCTGGGGTACATTTGCTCAAATTGTATCTAGTTCAATTTAATTTAGTTCAATTTCTTGAGTTGTTTCTTTTAATTCACTGTTTTTCCACTGCATCTTAAATAGCACTTTGAAACTTTCTATATACATTTAAGGGTATTATGACCTTGAAGTATAAGGGTTAGATGACATTTGATGCCAAATTTATGCATATATGTATTTGTAAAATCAAAATAACAGTCTTATTAAGCTTTTTACAAAACTTACTTTCCACGGACAGTACCATTTTAAAAGTCACCAGCATAAGATAATTATATTAAAAGCAACACGAACGGGCATGATTACAACCAATTAACATTCTCAGTTGATAAAATACATTATTAAATACCTTAATAAACAAACTCGAATTACAATTTAATGTCTGAATATGATTTAACCTACCAATAACCGCTCCTACGATTCCACTGCTCTCAAAAATGTATGTAGATATTAGATATACAATGTATCATACTACACTGCATCACACATTAATGAGGTGCTAGTGACATATTAATGAGCAACACAAAATGTTCTGGTGGGAATATCAAAGGAAAAATGGTGCAAAACTCAAATATAAACTTCAATAATTCCAGCACTCTTTCATATGCAAGTTTAGTAGATACTTTGCGATATTGTGGCACAGGTTAACGAGCCAACAAATACCCCACAAATATGTCTTATTGGAAATTTTCTAAGGAGTGGTTGCACAAAACTTATATATAAACTCCAATAACCCAATTGCTCAAAAACTTTAAACACGCCTTAAAAAGGTTTTCAAAACTCCTAGCACCCCATTGAACAAAGGCCCTAAATGCCTTCAATAAGGCTTAAAGAGAACTTGGAGGTAATAAATATTCTCATTAGAAATCTTCATCCCTTCCCTCTCCTGGGAAACCCTTTTTGTAAAAGATTACCTTAAGGACTCTAATTTGTTCTGGAGTTCCATTTTCTAGGGCAGTAGCTAAAAGCCAAGTACATTTTCCATCTTCAATATCTGTTCCATATTTTCCAGTTATGGATTCACTCCCAAAACAGTCAATATAATCGTCTTGGGCTTGAAAGTAGACGCCTGTTTCAATTAAAATATTCTTAACAGCATCAACAAATTTGGAGTCACCAAGCCCGGCCTATAGAAATGAGCAGTTAGAACAGTTAAATAACAACGAGCCACAGTAAACAAACGTGAGGCTAAAGTGAGGCAAAGTGTCACTGTGGCTAAAGTAATGATGTGTCCTTCTTTCTTGAACCTACACTCCCCTCCCAAAACGAAGCTTCAACTGAATCGTGTATGTAGAATTCAGCCTAATTTGGATGCAAATGATTAACATTAAAATTACCCTGTCACGTTTGCCAGGGATAGAATGATCCTGTAGTCGTCGTTACTTCAGGAACTTAACTTATCATTCTTGCTGTTTACTTTTGTCTAAAGTTTTTCACATCCTCTCTTAGAAATTATGCCAATTCTCAGTCCTGGAAACCCCTACATCCTCCAAGATGTTCAGATACCCTCCAAACCAAAATTCTGGCCAAATTCAGACAAATATTAACCAAAATTTAAGCCATGAAGAAAATAATTGATAGGATTCCAAGTGTCATGGTAATTGGTTTGCTGTTTGCTTGAAACCCTGTAAAGGATGAACTATATGGAACTGAGCAGCAGGGTCACTGAAATGTGACATCATATCCCAGTGGCGCAACTTTTCTAAGTATATGCGTGCTATATTGTCTTGCCAAAAGAAACGTCTGGTACATCACCTGTATATGGTACCATAGCTCCCAATTCTATAGAAAAATCCCATAGTTACTGTATTATGGTAACTGTCTATTAACAAGACATTATCAACAAGAACTTCACTGAGGAGGTGGCTATTTTGAATTCAGTATATTTTTAATAACAATCTTGCTTTATTAGGATTTGACATTTCACGTATCTACAGTAAAATTATGATGTTTGTATGTTCACAAAATTTATTCTGACACCCTTATTCCTTGTTTTTCAATTCTGTTTTAAAATAAATTGGTCAATTTGGTCAATTATTGGCGCCCTTGTCACATGATCTTCCCCTAACATTTGCTCTAGATTCGCCCCTGAGAGGCATCTGTTTCAGCTGATAGAAAGGCTTTAGTGAAAGTCAAATCCTTATTTGGTATCACACTTGTTTGGGTCACCCAATTTGCATACGGTGAATTTTAAATTATATTTATCTTTTTATCATGAGGTTTCCTGCATGAAGATATTTATTTAATAAACAAAATGAATTTTCACTTTGCAGTTGTTCAGATTTAGGTAGGAAAAAACATACGGGTTTGTATTTTCAGTTGTTGTGCTTAAATCCACGTTGGACTTCTTAAAAATTTATATGAATATTCCAAGTTTAAAGATTGATTTTCAAGCGGAAAATAAATTCTTGTTTTCGGATGACAGTGTCCTTTTAAGAATAATGTACTGTAATAAATAATATTGCACATAAATTGCTAAATGAAAATACACTTAAGTTAAAATTGCTTTCTCATTATTGACTAAAGTATTTGGAGACACTAATAAGGAAAAATTTTAGTCCCTTTTTCCATTACATTTTTGCAACTTCTACATATTTTCTATCTGAAAACAAATTTTATTTAAAGCTCTGAGTTTTATTTGTCATAACGTCGGCAGAAACTTTGAAAAGAAATAATGAAACATAGATTGACAGTTTTCATTCCTGAAAGTCTCAGCGATATGGCATCAATTATGAAAAAGGAAACATTTAACTTGTATTTTTTTTTCAGTAAAGCGCAAGTGACGTTTTGTTTTTTACAAAGGGGCTTTAGAACTACTCTTGTTTGTGGTAGTTTCTTTTTGTTTTGTGTTTGATTTGATTATTTATTGCAATTTCTGTTCATTTTGGGTTTAACTTGTTTACTCATAATGATTTATGTTCGTTTTATACTTGAACTAATTGACTTTATTTCAGCTAGTGTTTGGTTTAGTTTAGCTCTCTAATATTATTTGTAAAAGATTTCTTTGTGAAAATTTTTTTATAAATTAATTTCTGTATGAATTATATTTGTGAAGCTTTTTTAAATTTTCATTCTTAATCTTTCAAGAATCAAGATAAAGAAATCAAGATTTTGGCTTGCTATTTGTGTATTAGACAGAATTTTGCAATAATGATAGTTTGTAATGCAGTTCTGTGGATGGTGGGCTCTGACCATCATCTTTTTACAATCCTCAGTAAAGACACATTTTAATCAACCATTCCTCTTGATATATCCTGAGTGTTTCAGCTTAATTTCTTTAGGCGTTCCTGCAATATCAAAGATGGATATTCAATGTTGAATGTACATTATGTCTTTTTGGTCAGTTCAACATCCCCCTTACCATGCCCTCAAAGTGTTAACTTAATACTTTAAGCCGTTCCTGAGATATTGCTGATACGTCCTGTTGCGACCTGCATACCCATAGTGTGATTTGATTTAGTTCAGTATATCCCTCAACATCCCCTGGAAGTTTTTTGTCAATACCAGTTGTACTTTTTGGAAATCCAGCATATCCAAATAAAACATGATGTCAACATAACACATCCTTTATAGGAAGATTGCACAATGGGAAAATTGCATAATTTAAAGCCCTTGCCCCCAAACGGAGCAAAGGGGAAAAAATGGAGGCAACTGCATCTGCTGTTCTTCCATTAGTTGCCTCATGCCAAATGCAGTAAACTAGAAGTGGAGCTGACTCGTGGGAATTTTTTTTTGAAGGTAAAAATGTCTCCTTAAAGCAAACCAGAAAGGATACAAAATAAGATTCCTTTACTGATTAAACCATTGTTAAAATTAGAACTGTTTGCATTCCAATGGTAAATACTACTTTTTCCTGCCCGTGACGTCCCTCCATACCTTTATCAAGCTCTAATTGTGCCTTTCTGGCCATTTAACAGTGGGCCTCGCATTTGTTTATCTGATTCTGTTATGATCCTTCAGCATTTTTGATTTTATAAAGATCACATACTTTGAAGACAGTAGATTTAGGCATTTTGCTACAAATCTTCACTATTCTAAGAATCTTACCGTCAGTTCTAAGGCTGACCCTTTCCTCCGGTAATTTTTTACATGAACACTCCCACACCTTTCTAATTGTAATCTCTCCAGATACGTATCGCATATTTGGGGTGTGGTAACACCTTTATTGAGCAACTCATGGTCTTTGCGATTCTATGTGCGAAATGAGTAGATCCCAATCAACAGTCTTAACTATGATATTTCCTGCCTGCTTTTCTTTTGGTTAAAAAAAGATGCCGGGAGTCAATATTTCATTGACCAGTACTTTAAGGATCTTGGAGTATGTAAATCCAAAAGTAGCTAAAAATGTTTTAAGGCAAATAGCAGCCTTGTTTTGAGATTTATCAATCTGTGGCGTATATTCAAGGGATGCTCTTTGTTTTTGTCAGACAACTTGAATTTTCTTTTTCGGTATGGGCCTCTTGTCTTGACAAATTACTTCGTGTAGGTTGTTCTGGCTGCATAGGCTAGAGATCTAGAATTATCGTATGCCATGGATCTTTGAACCACGGTCAAATCTGTCAGTCATTTTTTTCCGTTTCTGAATTTCACATCCCACCTGAATAAACTGCTATTTTTCTTTGCTTTTTGGATTTTGATTCTTCTTGTCTCGATTGCTCTTCTTTGTGTTTCTATAGCTGAAAAAACACTGAGGGTGCTGAGGGTGGGCAATTTGATCATGGACCCTTACTTGATGTTTTTCGTTACTACTTTCAGGCATGTTCACTTCACTTCCTAAAAAATGCGCTATCAGGTAGATAAAACAAAGTATTCCTAGATTTAGATTTTGTAGGCATCTGTTGACAAGCTCCAGAATTTCCCCTTTCGGATAAAGCTTTCCTGCGTAATTGTTCTATAAATGTTTACTTGACACATAGTTTTATCCGCAGATTATGATGAGAGTGAAGTTTGTTTGTCAAAATGTGTTATGTACTAACTTCGACAACCGAAATAACAACTGTTCAAAAGGTTTTATTTACCAATTTCCATGGCTACGAAAGAGTCGTGCACGTAACGATTGTGGGTCTGCAAAACTGGTCGAAATCTGGTCTCAACATGTTTTGACTGGATTATAAAATTGGGAATATCTTGAGAACGAATATGCATTCTGACTAAATAAGCCGATCGGGCGTGCCTGATTTTAGTAGAATCGATATATAACTCATTTTGACCATTTGCCACATAACACCTTTCGTATTTCAATAGCTGCACGGGTTACTCTCTCCCTAAAATAGTTAAGTTACGTAGCTTCCAAGGCAGTAATACATTAGATATATACTTAAATCGATAGGCCAATCGAATAAAAAAACAGTTTCTTTTAATGTATTTGTCAATCATATTATCGTTACCAAAATAATGAACAAGAAAGAAGTCCTAAAACATAATTATTATATATCTGATTATTTCTTTTCATCTCTAAAACCAAAGATATATTGCTATATACTTACCATATGCATGGCCAAAACAACAGGGATATATATTGTAAAGTAAGAAGTTTTATATTGAGCGATGACAGACACTTGCTCTCTTGTAACTTTTGAAAAATCTATTTTGTCATTTGTTGTGTAGGAGTGCATATCAATCACTTGACCAAGGTTTGTTTTATGTAAAACCTAAAACAGAAAATATTTATAAGACCTACTGAATATTGATACCTCAAACCGCTCTGAATTAAAGTAAATTAATATGGGTTTGAAGCAAAAACTTCACACCATTTGCTAGGTCTGCAGCATTTTCGTTACTATTTCATAAGCTGGCAATTTCTTTGAAACACGGTGAATTACCGTTTTATGAGGACACAAAAAAAGTGAACTGTTACACGGTAATTTTTGAAGAAATCCTTCTAATAACTACACACAAAAATCCTTTATAGATATCCTCAGTGTTTTCAAATGCCGTCGTATCGTATGCTTTGGCAACCTGAGATTTGAAGCCTAACTCTAAAAACTCGGTATGTTCCATCTTAATAGATTCTCAAGATGTAGCCTTGTCTCGAGTAAAAAATAATATTTCGTTTTTCCTTTTGTGAGCTCTTTTTTATTTTTCCAACTGTTCAAGAATTAAAGTGACAATACTGCAGGAGAATCGCACTTGCCTCTTGACTGCTACCTTATATCTGACTTTTATATGCAAGTTTAATTTAACATAAATCGAATGTAAGTAATTTGTGGAATATTATACTATGTCATGTCACACTTGCATTCTAAATCCTCCATTATGCTTAATATTGAAGCCTAAATTCAAAAACTTGGCAAGTTCTTTCTTACAAGAATCACAACATTTAGTCTTGTCTCTAATAAAGAATATTTATTTATTTATTTTTTTATGAGGTCCCTCTTACCTAGTCCCTTTTTCTTTTTCCATAATACAGTTGAAACCTATGGCCATGGGATCGCTTATTTTAATGGAAATTCTTAGATCAAGTACGCTTTTCAAGAATGAAATGACCAATACTAATCATTACTATTGCAATACGATTCAAAAGGCTTTATTTTAGTAATTCAGAACAAGTTCTTTTGTTTATGTCTCTCCTAAGTCTGGTTTCTTACATTGGGGTACACATCTTTGGTCACTCCCAAACTTACTTTTTCGACTTTATGGCTTAATCTAGACGACCTATCAATCGTTTTTGACAAAATTCCATGGAAATGTTTCATTTTGGTTTGCTATCAATCTTTTTAAATGACTCATAAACAAGAAACAAGGCTATAACGAATTTTAACAGACATAGATTCCATCGTTATTCTGTTTCAATTTGCACATATTAGTTTTAACTGGTTTCAATCAAAATTTATAACATGCGCTAGTCCAACAAGAGCATACAAATTTAAATTTATCAAGAACATTCTACAAATATTTTTTTTCTTCTTCTTTACAAATAATGTTTTGTTTATGCTTTAAAAAAATAAAAACAATTCTAATCAGTATACTGTTAATTTAATTCTGTTACATTATCCTTTATGTATAACTGTTAACTTTCCCGTAGATTTAACAACGAATTTCCACTAATCAAATGGATCTTCGTTTGTAATTAGAGATTTCGTACCTTTGATTCAGAACTACTTTTACAAGAAAAGGGGGGAAGTGGCTAACATAAACATTTCTTATGTGGCTTATTCATACTTCGATCTAATGTATTAGATTTAATTAGTTTAACTGGTAATTAAAAATTCTGATGAAAATGAAATGTTGGAGCATAAATATCATAGCATATATAAACCACAACCATAAATATCTTTAAATATTAGGGAAATCAAGAATCCATTTTTTATTGAAAAAGACCTCCATATGCAGTATGCGGTTTTCGACAGCAGCGAGTGGCAAATTGAAAAATGAGTTTGGCTGAAAAATCAACGAAAAATAAGCTTAAAAATGTGGTATAAACAGCTGAAGAAGGCTTAGCTTTGTTTTTGAAAGTTTAGATGTCTTTGGAAATCAAAAGTCTGTTAACATTTCTGTTTTTACGGGCAAAACACGTTGTCAAAATTTACCAAATAGTTCTGCTAATTTTGTTTCACCATTCAGCGCGGCAACACTGACAAAAATGTGGTACAGCCGTAATAAGTTTAAAATTTTGAAACAACCAAAAACAGAATGTTAGAAAACCTTGTTTTTCAGGTGTAAATAGACTTAATATGGATACGGTAAAAGTTGTTTTGATATCACTAGCACTTCAAGTACGAAGCCTAGTTTACCTCCTCAAATACTCTTAGTACGTCCAAATAATAGGGTTTGTTATAAAAATACTTCTTGAGAAATTCAAAGACTGCTGACACCATAAAAAGTCCGTCATTGGTTGCTTTTGTTCCTAAGTTATTGGTTCTATACCAGCAATCTTTACCTCTTCGTGTGTATGCTTCGTCCATCATGTCATCAATCAAAAGAAGTCCCGACAGGAGCTGAAAAAAAAAATACATCGCTTATATTAGTAATTTTCTACGACCGTAAAATTTTTCCGTGACCGTAATTTGATTGAAATTAATAAGTAGATAAGGAACAATTTCCTGACAACAAGAATCTTTGGACCACTATCCTCCGTGTGTATATGTTGGGCTGTCTCAAAACACAATTTATCGTAACTGGGACAGTAATTCTTTCTATTAAGTTTAGTTTAGGTTTGAGATCTAGTTCTGGTAAGTGTACTAATGACAATAGCTTAGGAACACTGGACTATTCCCTCAAAATAGTTGGAACGGGTTGAGACTTTCTAAGGCATACTAGAATAATATATCTTACTCCCACAGTATTTGGTGGATTTCTAACAATCTTTTTTTGAAAGAGGTGCTGACGACAAGAAATTAGGGCTACTAATTTTTTGACCATACAAATGCTTGATCACTCCATGACTGTCGAAGGGTAGAACTAGTAAAGTAATAAATAATTATAATATTTGTTGGTTAAGACATGACAGGATCTTCTGGTTATTCTTCTAGTGACAAGAATATGGATACCCCTTTATCTCCTTACCAGGTTAGTACACGATTCTGTTCTGAAAAGGCTTAACTAGGAAACACATTCTATATTTTTTAGATTCGACAACTTCTTCTGGCAAATGTCCTAATGACCGATTTTAGCCATCCCCTGTCGTGCCAATTAGATTAAACTGGATAAAAGCTCACAACAAGTAGATTAGGACACTTACACTTACTAACTACCAAGTTCTGTTAAGACCCGGAAAACCTTTCTGGTATATGTACTGATGTCAAGTGCTAAGGAATCCCCTCCTATCATAAAAGTCAAGATTGGTTAAGGTCTAAACCAATGTCAATATTAGGACAGTTACGCTAACTTCACTTAACTTCTGTCCAGGTTTGGTTGAGATGTTGTAAATCGGTGTGCAAGATGTACTGATGACAAGAATTTTGGGTGCCCTATTCTTTCTTTCTCCAAAACGTTCGGATCGTGTCCGAATCTCAAAAACAATAATTATAATATTATCCATATGTGATCAGTTAATCTGACCTAACAGCTAATCTGCTTAGTTCAGGAAGAAATCCTGAAAGATGCAACTATGAAGCTTGTTCTTACAGTGGTCAATGAAGTTCGATTGATAACAGACAATATCGGGATGCTAAAGACTTTTGCAAGTTTTAGCTCCAACCCAGCTCGATATAATAACGGATAATGAATTCCAAAATGGAAATCTAAAGCACTTACTAGTAGAGTAGGCCCTTTGGATACAAGCAGTATAGGCCCTTTTGGATACTTCGGATACAAGCTTAACGGCGATTTCCCCAGTTCTGCCATCTAGATGACCAAAGTCATAGATAACGCTATTGCTAACTACAGTTATAGATGGTGACATGTTTTCTTCTCCAACGACACATGTTTAGCTTATAAGCAGTTTTCCATTGATTTTATGAAATTTATGTCGGATTTATGAACCGAACGTGAGATCCAAGATGTCATGTGGTAAAAGAACGACATGTTACTCGACTGAGCCAACAATTCATTAAAGAAATTATGTCCATAGAAATACATTCCAAGCAATTAACGTATAGTTTCTGGGACGCTAGCCAACTTATTTTAAGCGTCAAAATATCGTAACAGGTTATTTACGCAATCGATTTCTCAATTGGATTTTTGGTAAGTGTTATCAGTGATCTGTTTCCAAATACTTTTTTTGGTATCATTTCAAAAACATGCATACAACGGTGATTTGAGATTCTTACTGGACAGACATATTCTTTTAATGGTTAATGAAACTTGTTTTGATCTCCAAAAAATTGTAATGACTACAACCGGCCAGGTATCATTACTGTAATGTAATGGTCCTCAGCATATTGGTTTTCTATTACCGGGCTTGCGCATGACTTTGGGTCCCCACCTTCCCTTCCAGAACTCAATCCCCTTACAAGAGCCTCGAGTCCCCCTCCATGGTCCCAAGTTCCCCTCCAGATCCCCATAACCCCCTTCAGGACCATAATACCCTCTCTCCCCCTAGTTTTAGCACCCACCCCCCGCCAAAAGTTTTCTTTCCTGATTGTTATACCGGGTTTTAATAGGAGGGCCTTTTCTACAGTTTGGTCTTGGTTTTGTGAATTTGGGATTTTTATGTATTGGTCATAATTTTTAGAGGTTGTCCACTATTTCTACAGTTTAGTCTGGATTTCTGTGCATTGGTTATGATTTCTATGAACTCCCCCTAATTTCTATGCATTGATTATGATTTCTATGGGATTTTTCTAGATTTCTATGGACTGATTATGTTTTTTACAGTTTTGTCTTGATGTCTCTGGTTTGGTCTGTATTTTTAGGGCTGACCCTGATTCTTATGAATTTGTGTGGATTAATACGCATTACTTATGATTTGTCTGAATTCTTCCGGATTTATATGTACTTGTTATGATTTTTATGAATTCGTCGGGATTTCAATAAGATGGTCATAATTTCTAGAGGTTGGCCTTAATTTCTACAGTTTGGCCGTGATTTTTATGAATTCCCCTGAATTTCTATGCATTGATTATGATTTCTATGGGATTTTTCTGGATTTCTACGGACCGATTATGTTTTTAACAGTTTTGTCTTGATGTCTCTGGTATGGTCTGGATTTTTAGGCCTGGCCTTGATTTTTATGAATTTGTGTGGACTACTACGCATTACTTATGATTTCTCTGAATTCTTCCGGATTTATATAAACTTGTTATGATTTTTATGAATTCGTCGGGATTTCTATGTAATGGTCATAATTTCTAGAGGTTGGTCTTAATTTCTATAGTTTGGTCCTGATTTTTATGAATTTGTTGGAATTTCTATGTATTGATTATGATTCCTATGAATTCCCCTGAATCTCTATGCATTAGTTATGATTTCTATGAGGTTTTCTGAATTTGTATGGACCGGTCATGACTTTTACAGTTTTGTCTTGATGTCTTTAGTTTGGTCTGTATTTCTAGGGTTTGCCCTGATTTTTATGAATTGGTATGGATTTCTATGCATTGATTATGATTTCTATGGGATTTTTCTGGATTGCTATGGACCGGTCTTATTTTCTACAGAATTTTATTGATGTCCCTGGTTTGGTCTGGATCCTTAGGGTTGACCCTAATTTTATCAGTTTGTGTGGAATTCTATGCATTACTTATGATGTCTATGGGATTTTTCCGGATTTCTATGTATTGGTTGTGGTTTTTATGGATTCGTCAGGATTTCTATGTATTGGTCATGAATCTCTAAGAGGTTGACCATGATTTCTGCAGTTTGGTCTGGATTTCTAGGGTTGGCCCTGATTTTTACAGCATGGTCTTGGATTTTATGAATGTGTCCGGATTTTAAAAGGATGGCCTTAATTTCTATAGTTTGGTCTTGATTTTTATAAATTCGTCGAAAACGGAAGAAATTTTTAAAACGGAAGAAATTTTGAAAAAAAAACTTTTGAGGTGAATCGTAACAGAACAGAAGCCACTGGAAAACAAAACTTGTTTTTTGTTTTGAAATTTATAAAAACGGAAGACACTGAAAAAAAACTTTCAAGGTGACACGTAACAAAACAGAAGACACTTTGAACTTTTTTTAAGATTACCAAAACAGAAGACACTTTCAAAAAAACTTTTTTTAGGTGAAATGTAACAAAACAGAACGCTTTGAAAAAAACTTTTAAGGTGGAACCCAACAAAACAGAAAACATTCAATTTTTTTTAATGAAACGTAAAAAAACGAACGATGCCGAAAAAATGTTAAGGTGAAGCATAACAAAACAGAAGGCACGAAAAAAATCTCTTAAGGTGAAACGTTAGAAAATAAAAGACACTGAAAATTAATTTTTAAGGTGAAACATAGCAAAACAAATCTGTCTCATTACGTTTCATCTTCAAAGTTTTTTTCGTGTCTACTGTTTTGTTAGAATTCATTTTACGTAACAAAGTTTTCTTTTTTCAATTTGCCTTCTGTTTTGATACGTTTCACCTTAAAAATTTGTTTTTTTTAAGTGTCTTCTGTTTTGTTACGTTTCACCTTAAATTTTTTTTTTAAAAGTCGCTTCTGTTTTGTTACGTGTCACCTTACAAGGAGTTTTTAAATTGGTCTTCTGTTTTGTTACTTTTCACCTTAAAAGTATTTTTCAAAGTGTCTTCTGTTTTGTTACGTTTCACTTGAATAGTTTATTTTTCAATTTGTCTTGTGTTGTTACTTTTCACCTTAAAATTTGATTTTTAAATAGCCTTCTTTTTCGTTAGGTTTCACCTTAAAAGTTTTTTTCGAAGTGTTTTCTGTATTGTTACATTTCACCTTAAAAGTTTTTTTTAAAGTGTCTTCTGTTTTGTTACGTTTCACCTTAAGTTTTCTTTCAAAGTGTCTTCTATTTTCTTACGTTTCACCTTAAAAGATTGTTTTTAAGGTTTTTTTTCTGTTTTGTTACGTTTCCTATTAAAAGTTTTTTTTCAATTTGTCTTGTTTTATTACTTTTCACCTTAAAAGTTTTTTTTAAAGAGCCTTCTTTTTCGTTACGTTTCACCTTACAAGTTTTTTTTCAAAGTGTTTTCTGTTTTGTTACTTTTCACCTTAAAAGGGTTTTTTCAAAGTATCTTCTGTTTTGTTACGTTTCACCTTAAAAGTTTTTTTTTCGAAGTGTCTTCTGTTTTGTTACCTTTCACCTGAATTGTTTTTTAGAAGTGTCATCTGTTTCGTTATGTTTCATCTTAAAAGTTTTTTTTCACTGTCTTCTGTTTTGTTTGATTTCACCTTAGAAGTTTTTTTTCCAAGTATCTTCTTTTTTGTTACTTTTCACCTTAATTTTTTTTCAGTGTCTTTTGTTTTGATATATTTCACCTTAAAAGTGTTTTTTCAGTGTTCTGTTTTTTTACGTTTCACCTCAGATTTTTTTCAAAGTGTCTTCTGTTTTGTTAACCTTAAAAGTTTTTTCTCAAAGTGTTCTCTGTTTTGTTTCGTTTCACCTTAATTTTTTTTCAAAATGTCTTCTGTTTTGTTACGTTTCGCCCTAAAAGTTTTTCTCAATGTTTTCTTTTCTTACGATTTACCTTAAAAGTTTTTTTCGAAGTGTCATCTTTTTTGTTAAGTTTCACCTTAATTTTTTTCCACGTTTCATCTGTTTTGTTAGATTTCACCTTAAAAGTTTTTTTTCAGTGTCCTCTTTTTTGTTACGTTGTCAAAGTGTCATCTGTTTTGATATGTTTCACCTTAAAAGTTTTTTTCAAAGTGTCTTCTGTTTTGCAACGTTTCAGCTTAAAAGTTTTTTTTTATTGTCTTCTGTTCTGTTACGCTTTACCTTAAAAGTTTTGTTTTTTCATTGTCTTCTGTTTTGTTAGGTTTTATCTTCAATTTTTTCAGTTTTTTCTATTTTGTAATAAATTGTTACGATATTGTGACGCTTAATATCAGTTTGCTAACGTCCCAGAAACAATACATTAATTGCCTAGAATATATTTTTAAGTAAATAATTTCTTTAACGAATTGTCGGATAAATCGAGCAACAAGTCGTTCTTTTACCATATGAAATCTTTTACCTCACGTTCTATTCATACATCAGACATAGATTTCATAAAACCAATGGAAAACTACTTAAAAGCTAAAAAATATGTCGTTGGAAAAGAAAACATGTCACCATCTTTAACTGTAGTTAACAATAAAACCATCTATGACTTTGTTATGCAGATGGCAACATTGGGAGAATCGTCGTTAAACATTCTTCAAGACCTTAAGCCGCTAAGGAAGAGAGGAGTAGTGGATAGGGCTTTGCTTGTATCCAAAGGGTCTATACTACTCTTACTCCTACTCCCTACTAAGTTCGTTGGTGATCTGACAAAATACCGTGAAGCTAAAAACTTTTAAATTCCCCTTTCCTCCCCTTCAAGGAAAAAAGGGATAAAGCCTTTTAAAATAAAAAAAAATAAAGCACCTACTCCTACTCACCACCAGTTTTGTCAGAATGTGTGTGGACATCCCAAAGCATAAATAGGACATAAATTTTACTACGGCTAACAATTCAAAACACCACTCTGGCTAAGGCAAAGTCTGAAGTGACTAACCTGCGATTTAAAACTAAAAATTTAATGATCATAAATATGGTCTCTGCATTTTAAATAATATTATTTTACTATGTCTTGCCTTCATAGAAACGACATTCAAAGAGTATTGATTTGACTCCCTAGAGAAAACCAAAGATTCATTTAATTAAAGTTAAATTAAAGTAATCGTATTTAATTAAGTGAGTAACGAGTCTATCGTCAATTTGCTTTCAATGCTATACTTATTTTGTATATTCAATGTGTGACAGTTTATCTTTAACTTCGTCTTTGTGACTTAGAAAGGGCAGTATAACTTTTGTTTTCTGATCAAATGAGCCCTATCCAGTGGCACTTCTGTTCTCTTTCCCGCCCAAGGTAAAATTTGATTAGCAATCCCGCACCCCCTCTCTCTCAAAATTTTCAGGCTAAATTTGAACAAAATTTTCATTATTAACAAAATTTTCTATTTATTTAAATATGAATTTTCTTACTTTAGCCTCTGCAATCTTATAGATTATATCGTCCCAATTAATTGATTCTAATTCTTCGTGTTCTATGGTCATTACCGCTAAATCATTTTGTCGCTTCTAGCGTATATTCGATCTGATCTTTCTTATTAATTGACGCAAGTGCTGCCCTCCTACTCTCCAAGCAACGAAGAAGGTAAGACAGCGGTGAAAAAGTTGAACAGTGGACCGGAATCTGGAGTCAAATGGATGACGGCAGAGATGCTGAAAACATCCTTTTGATCCTGCATAACTCTTAAGAGTGCTCTCCTAGTGATTGTTTGGAGTAACAAAACAGTCCAAAAGATTGGACCAGGGAGGCACTGGTCAAACTCCTCAAAAAGGAAGATACCCTAATCTGTGAAAACTGGAGAGGCATCAACTTAACATCTATGCCTAGAAAAACACAATGCCTGAGAACAGCCCTAGACTCACCTTGTGGAAGAGCAATATGGCTTTCAACTCGGTAGGTCTTGCTCTGATCTTATTTTCATTTTTAGACTAATAGATGAAGAGTCCAAGGATCGGGATTCGATTCTGATGATCGAAAGATTTTGAATTATTACCTGATAAATCAGTCAAGCTTATAATTGCGCTCTATGAAGATAGTGAATGTCATTTGCCCATAGAAAATAGGGATACGCCTTTCTTCAATATAATGTTTGATTGCAAACAGAGATGTGTCCTATCTTCATTCCTGTTTACTACTGTCATGGACTATATTTTAAGGTAGCCGTCAGACTCTAGAGTGAAGATTTGCAGCCAACATATCACTAACCTGGGCTTCACTGACGATGTTGTTTTTCTCGAAGGAATGAAAAAACGACTGCAGCCGCTACTCGACGTCATAGATGAAAAAGTTGAAAAAATTCAGCTGCCATGAACGTCGGTAAGACAGAAAGCGTGGCTGTATCTGACTCTCCGCTGACACTGAAATACAAATATAAAGCAATTGAACAGGTCAATGAATTAATGTGCCTTGGAAGTCTAATTGATCATACGTGGGAAAAAAACAACAAAATCAAGAAGAAGATTGGACAAGCTACATCGGCTTTGAATAAGTTGAAACCAAGCCGCTGCAGCAAAAAATACTCTATGCGCTTGAAGCTCCACCTCATGAATGGCAATGTGATGTCCATTCTTCTCTACCCAAGTTAATGCTGCAAACTAAATGTCCACTGCAGATACGTGTTTTAGCCTTTGTAAACATGCTTCTTAGAAAAATATTGAACATATCATGGAACGAAAAGTCCAGGAACATAGGAGTTCACCAGCAAACCGGTCAACTATTAGTTATTGACCTTCTGAAACGTTTGAGATGGATGTACTTTGGCCATGCCTTTCGTATGCCAGAGGATCGATTCCCATGTGCATTTTATGAGTGGTACCCTGGAGGGATGCACAAAAGAGGTCGTCCAAGATACACCTTGGGATTGCAGTATGAATAGGATCTGAGCAGAGGGGAGATGTTTCTTTAACAAAGCATAAATATTATATGAAAAAATTGGTTCAGTAATGTGACACATGATAGCGCTCGGCTAAGAAAATTTCCCAAAGCGTCACAGCAATGGCTTCAACAGGTCTCTTAAACTCTCATCGTTATGAACTAAAATTTGTTATTGCGCAGGCGTTAAGGCGGAGTCATGACGAATGGTGTGTGACTGATTTGTCCCAAAAATCATTACTTGAGAGCATAAGAATGGACCTAACTGTATAATACTTGTGCTATGTTCTTCAACCATTTACTGCCAACTCTACTTTACTTTAATAAAAATTAAATTTCTCAAATTACAAGATATTTATAACAAAATAAAAATAAAATATATTTTGTAATAAAATAAAAAAAGCCGTTAAATTATCTATTTAAAATTTTGCCCCCTTAGAATTTCTGAGCCCGAGACAAACGCCCCCTCTGTGCCCGCTAAAACGCCACTGGTCCAATTCAAATTCTTATGATCACTTGTTTGATACAACTACCCCTGAATAAAAACAACAAAAACAAAAATGAATTAGCACGCATCTATGATCTTTCTTCTCGAAAAAAACAATACGAAATTCCGTATTTTATGTATAGGAGCTTGAAACCTCTACATTAGCGTTTTCTGATATGCTGAATCTGAGGGTGAGATTCTCGTTAAGATTGTAAGACAGTTTTGGGCGTTTGTCCCCTTTTTTGTAAATTGAGCAAATATTATCAGGCTCGTAATTTTCGATCTGTACCGTTAAACTTAATGAACTATATATATTTGGAGTCAGCATAAGAAATCAATTCTTTTGATGTATCTATTGTGTATCTAAGTACTTTTTTGTTTAAAGTTTTTGCTGCTATTGAGCCGAGCCTTTCTTTACTTAAGGTTCGTTAGCAAGAATCGTTTGAAAGGCTGTTCAACTGACCAGTGAGGTTTTGAGTTCATAATTTGAGACCAGGTTTTGAGACCAGTGAGGTTTTGAGTTCGACAATCTAGCTGCAAATTTTGGTTTTGGATCCTGAGTTTTTCTGGATTGTGGGTTTTGGATGGTAGGTATCGAAAATTCAGTAGTCTATAGTTTGCAGTCCACAATTAAGTTGCTTAAACAGTGCGTATCAGCTTTTTTCCACTGATAATACTGAATCCTGTTTCAAGAATCAAGATTGTCATTGAAAATGACCTTTATTTACCAGTTCTATTGTCCATGCCATTGCCTGTGCTTCAAAAACTGTTCTATCGTTAATCGTTGATGGATCAGCCATCTTGTGGAAAGAATCCAGTAACAGTAGTCCTCGCGTCATCTTGCCACCGACGAGGTTATACTCAAACACCTAGAAAAAAAACTAAAGGTTCAAATTGCAAAGGATTTACTAGCAATGTGAAATCAACTATCTTCGTTTGTTATCTTGATGACAACGCTGTGTGGTATAAATCTGACATTGATATATGGTAGGAAATCGGAAGTTGCAAAGGCGTTATATTTGCATAAATGCTGATCTGGAACATATTAGGGACTGTTGTGAATCACTATTTTCCGTTATTTTATTAATTAGCTTCTTGTATGATTTATTCGATTCGATCATGAGTCTAAACGTTATATAGTGAAAAGTCACTAAATTTAGGAAAAAATCAGTGGTTCTAGATAAAAAATCACTATAAATCACTAGCTGGATCAAAATCACAATTAACATAAGAAATGACAACTATGGGTGGCAACCCTTCTGAACAGAATCAATGGATCAGTTCTCCTTTTCTACCTCAGCAGTGTCTATTGGTTGAAAACTTATTCTCCATCAGCCTATGAGCAATTTCCAGAGTGTGTGCCTAAACCTAATTAACAAGACCAAGGGAAGGCCGAGCAAGGATTATATGGTGCTTCAAGGTCAGCAGAAAGGGGTAATCTAAAGAAGTACATTTGTCGTATAATGAGGGCCAGTGGCCCAAACACATTATTATAACATAGTAGTCATATCTTAAAAGGGACACAGGCTTCAATGTCCCTCTCCTAGAGGTTTTTGTCAAAAGGAGAATAAAACTTTTTTTTCTTGCCTTAAGACTCATTTGTTTGTTTTTTATTGATTTGCTTATAATTTATTTTTAAAATCCAATTCCTATCTCCATGAGTCGATGATAGGGATTCATCGACTCATGGTCGATGAATCCCGACTATGGGATACAGTGTTATATACATAACACTGTATATGTGTTCGAAATATCCAGTTAAATATCCAGTTATTCACTGTCAATAAAAAGGTTTCATCCCTATTTTGAAATGTTTTACTTTCGTCATGAGTCGATTTTTTTTTCTCTGTGCTCAGTAAGGGTTATTGAAGTGTTTTTTTCTGCATTGGTAAAGGAGACATAACGAGTTGCCTCTCGGTCTCTTTTGCATAGAATTTATGTATAGCGTTTTTCTTTAATTAAGACAAGTTCAAATATACGTGTCCATCAATCAGTCCTGATGTTTACAGATGTCCAATATTAATCACTAGAAGGTTTTTGTTTTTACGACGTCACTTGCAAGGATACCATTCTTTAGTGACATAATCTCAGACTCTCATGAAATAGGGTTAGGATTATTGATAATCAATCGCTTAATTCGTTCTAGAAAATTTTTAACGTAAGTTCACTTAGATTTACTGCAGTTCAGTGGCGGATCCAGGGGGACGGATTCTCCCTCCCCCAAGATTTTTCTGGTGTCCTTATTCCTTGTTTTTTCTTCTTTTACTCTTTTTTAGGATAAATTTATAAGTCTGATCAATTATTGGCACATTTGTCACATTGCTCCCCCCTTCTCCCAAGATTTTACTCATTAGCATCCTTGTCACTTCGGGCTTCCCTCAAAATTTTTCACTAGATCTGTCCTTGCTGCAGCTATTAATACAATAGCATTAGGGAGTATAGATATACTTAATCTGTTGCAGAAAGTAAAAAACGAACATTAAAGTTGGACATGAAAGTGGAACATTAAATAAAAAAATAAACAAGTTTTTTCAAATGAAGGTAAAGAGCAACACTAAAACTAAAAACAAACAGAAATTATTCCTTATATGAGGGGATTCACCCTCCCCTAAATACCTTGCTCTTCACGCTAAAGTTTTAGCGCTTCCAAAAGGCTTATTATTCTAATTAAACGGCCCATGTGTTTAAGGTGATTCTCCGAGGTTTGAAGCCAATGCTATTTTCCTATAGCAGTGTAATGCGTATTAACAACAGACACGAGCAGATTCTTTGATGAAAAAATTACTGTGGCTTCATTGAAAGCTTTGACATGAATAGGCCGAACAAATTTGCATTTTTTTTCTTTAGAGCTTCATAAAAAATTAATTAGTGGGGACACCTCTAATTTTTAAAAGTAGCAATAAAATTACTTTTAGAAGACGTAGAGAATTGTAAAGTAGCCTCTCCATTTGCCACAAGATTTCAAAAATTTTAGCCGTGAATTTTTTTTTTTATTATCATCAGTTTCCTTTAAAATTTGCCATTTAAGATATTCTTCCTTTACTGTTTAAAAGGGTTTTACTAATCATATAGCCTTGATTTTTGTGTCGTTTTGTAGATCTTATACCGACAAATAATCCCAAAGATTGTTAATTTTGTAGTTATAACAGATGATTTTTAGCAATAATTCTTAGTATTCAAGATTTCCTCCTTTCTCATTGGCTTAAGCACTCCTTGAGGGGTTTGCCAGAATGTCATTAAGAATGTTGACATCTCCTTAGCATTAAGACCAGATTTAAAAGGAAGCTGAAAACATGTATAATTGGCAACAACACCTTGAGGCAATATCATTTTAACACCATACGAATTGGAATTTGTTAGGTTACAAAGCAGATAACAGTTTGGCTTTACAAGTAAAGAAACACCGATTGTAGGCCTATAAAATGTATGAACATTATTTTTAAAAAGAATATTATTCTTAAAAACACATCATTTTAAACATTATTGGCCTTTAAAAGTAAAGAAACACTGATTGTAGACCTATAAAATGTATGAACATTTTTTTTAAAAAAGAACATTATTCTTAAAAACACATTATTTTAAACATTATTGGCCTTTAAAAGTAAAGAAACACTGATTGTAGGCCTATAAAATGTATGAACATTATTTTTAAAAAGAACATTATTCTTAAAAACACATTATTTTAAACAATATTGGCCTTTAAAAGTAAAGAAACATCGATTGTAGGCCTATAAAATGTATGAATATTATTTTTAAAAAGAACGTTATTCTTTAAAACACATTATTTTAGACATTATTGGCTCTTAAAAGTAAAGAAACGCCGATTGTAGGCCTATAAAATATACGAACATTATTTTTTTAAATCTAAAGTTGTAGGATATTCGTCCATTTTAGTTCCACGGGATCTCATTTTATTCCTAATAGTGCCGTATCTTAGAATATTTTGGTTTTTCCCCGTCATCTCATATAGTTGATGATTTATAAGCTCGTTCATAAATGACTGATTACCCCGGTTTGGAACCGGGGTAATCATATACTTTGCTTTACGGAGTAATGCATATACTTATTAAATTAATGTCATTTAAAGTGATATGCTCCTGAAGGTACATAATAAACATTAGGCACCCTTGCCCTGGGGTCATAAATACAGGTAAGGGAGGAAGGAAACCCCTTAGGAGTATTTAATAAATTTTTGAAACTACTTATATTTATATACTATTCATCAAAAACAAGAGCTAAGAGCTCAAACGGCACTTGTGACAAGGTCAAGAAGAGCCAAGAGCTCATATGATATGAGCTCTAGCAAAATTCTAAGAATCAATAGATTGCTTTAAAAGGAAAATCAGAGGCTTAATGCTGGTCGGGATTTAAAATAAGAGCTTTGAGATACAAGGTACTTCTAAATATCAGAATTCATTCAGATCCGATCACCCACTCGTAAGTTAAAAATACCTCAATTTTTCAAATTTTTCCTCTCCCTTCAGCCCTCAAGATGGTCGAATCGGGGAAAACAACTGTAACAAGTCAATTAGTGCAGCTACCTGACATGCCTACCAATTTTTATCGTCCTAGCACGTCCAGAAGCACTAAACTCACCAAAACACTGAACCACACCACCTAACTCCCCCAAAGAAAACGGATCCAGTCCAGTTACGTCAATTACGTATTTACGCCGTTTATAAGCGTTTTCCAAGATTTCCAGTTTCCCCCTCCAATTCCCCCTCAATGTCAAAAGATCTGGTCGGGATTTGAAAGAAGAGCTCTGAGACCTGAGTTTCTTCTAATTATAAAATTTTATTAAGGTCTGGTCATCCATTCTTAAGTTAAAAAAACCTCAATTTTTCTAATTTTCCCAAATTAACAACTTCTAGCTCCCTCAAAGAGAACGGATCCGTACCAGTAATGCCGGTCCCCCCTCCTAATGACACTGAATCTGGTAGGGATTTAAAATGAGAGATCTGAGTTTCGAGGTCCTTCTAAATATGAAATTTCATAAAGGTACGATCACTCTTTCATAAGTTAAAATACCTAATTTTTTCTATTTTTTAGCATTAACCCTCCCTCCCCAACTCCCCCAAACAGAACAGATCTGTTCCAGTTATGTCAATCCCGTTTCTAGGACTTGTACTTAGTTTTACCACCAAGTTTCATCCCGACCCCTGTACTCTAAGCATTTTCCAAGATTTTAGCCCCCCCCCAACTTCCTCTTCACCGGATCCGGTCGGGATTTAAAATAAGAGCTCTGAGACGTGATATCCTTCCAAATATCAAATTTCTATAAGATCCAATCTCTCCTTCGTCACTCGAAAATACCTTTTTTTTTAATTTTTCAGAATTAACAATCCTCCTCCCAACTCCCCCGAAGAGAGCAGATCCGTTCCAGTTATGTCAATCTCATATCTAGGACTTACGATTATTTTTACCACCAGGTTTCATCCCGATCCCTCCACTCTAAGCCTTTTCCATGATTTTAGGTTCCCCCTCCCATCTCTCCCCCAATGTCACCGAATCCGGTCGGAATTTAAAATAAGAGCTATGAGACACGATATCCTTCCAAACATCAAATTTCATCGGGGTCTGATGACTCTTTCCTAAGTTAAAAATACCTCATTTTTTCTATTTTTCAGAATTAACCCCCCAACTCCCCCAAAGAGAGCGGATCCGTTCTAGTTATGTCAATTGCGTATCTATGACTTTTGCTTACTTTTCCCATCAGGTTTCATCCTGATCTCTCGACTCTAAGCGTTTTCCAAGATTTTAGGTTCCCCCCTCAATTCCCCCAATATCACCGGATTCAGTTGGGATTTGAAATAACAGCTCTGAGACGCAACATTTTTCCAAACATCAAATTTCGTTAAGATCCCGTCACCCGTTCGTCAGTTAAAAATATTTCATTTTTCTATTAACCGAAATTTTTCTGAAATATTACCGGCCCCCGAAAAAATATTATTTTTCCGAATTAACCAGCCCCTACCCCCTCCAGATGGTCAGATCTGGAAAATGACTATTTCCAATTTAATCTGGTCCGCTCCCTGATACGCCTGCCAAATTTAGCTGTCCTAGCTTACCTGGAAGTGCCTAAAGTAGCAACTAAATCTCAACGTAATTAGAGTTTACTTATCAACATGGTTTGGACTTCGACAGAATGCTGAAATTTTTCAAATAGAATTTACTTACTAATATTTATATGCTATTCACCAACACTAATAGTTAACCTATAATAGTCTACTATTCAAACAACCCTAATAGGTTAAGGTTAACAATACTGCTACTAATACATTATGACCCCTAAACAATCTCTATACTATTCGCATGTCAATGAAAAATCCACTTTCAATATTCACTTTCAGTGTCGGACCAAGTAATTTTCTCACATCCACTGTCTTCTGGCTCCAAAGTCCGTTTCATTCCGCGATTTGCTGCAGCCCGGACTAAGGCAGGCTCTCTAAGTGGCATGTTCCTAATCAATCGCGAGTCTAATATCTCCGGAAGTAAACAATCGCTCCAAAACTCCTGAAGCTTTGGTAATATGGACAAAAAATATTCTTTTGATCTCGGAATAGTTAAAATTTCCACATCATGCTCATGGTGATATACCACCAAGTGACATTCTTCATGATTGGTGATTTCTAGCTGACCTTGAATTTGAGCATAGTATTTGTGATTTTTCTTTAACTCCAATTTTGAATTGTGTGACCATAGGAAAAAATTCTTTACCAATCCTTTTTGGGATGCCACTTCCCTTATGGTCATTCCTCTGGGAATATTATGGACAGTCTTCACTTCAACTGGTGTGCCGTTTTCTAAGCGACCATCAAGAGAAGCTCCAAGAAACTGGATATTTGGATGAATGAGTAGTCCCATTTGATCTCCTTTTATTAATGATACTCCCTCTCTCTGCTCGTACGCCGTCAGTGCAATAGCCTCCAGTTGAATTCCCCTAAGCATTGGAATAGATTTGAAATTAGAATTAATTCAGATATTCTTGACTATGGGTGCGGTTGGAGTATTTTTTTTGCGAGAAGCTATTCTATGAAAATAAGTGGCAGTAATCCTTTTGCTCCTCTCAAATATCCAGTTATCATTTTGCCCCATTGTGTTTACGTAGATCTCCTGCAGTTTGGCTCCATCCAGATTCATATTTTTTGCAACATAATCAGCCTTTGCGATTTCAAATTCCTCTGGATTCATATCAGGCTTGTTGCAATTTGGTCCGTAATTTTGATCGCCTTTAGGCAAACTCCGATTCTTTTTCTTTTTGGCCATATATCTCCCACCCATGGTTGCGTAATATCTTTTCAGATTTGTTTTTGTCCGTTTCCGAAGATTAGAAGTTTTCACCGTGTATTCTTTTGTTATTTTGCAAGGACTGTAGCCAAATGTTTTTTTCCATGTAGAAGATTGCCATTTCGGGCCCAAGGAGTAGGATAGGCTTGCTCCACTTATCCTAGCATGGTATGACCATCGTTTCGAGCGGCTTATTTGTTTTCCGCCAACGAATTTCACTGCAACAGACATATAATTCTCGGCAAGATTGGTCTTTGCATCGTTTCTTAATAAGTCCGCTTTTTTACAAATATTTTCCACGCCAGCTTTTACATCCTCCAAAATAGTTTTCGGAAGGTTATTATAGCGGTTCTCCACAGTTTCTAAGACCCCATTCTTTTTGGCACAGCCAGAATCACACTCTTTATGATTACCAAACACATGCTCTGGGCCTCTTCGTAAGAGTTGTCTTAGATTTTCGGCAGACCCACCATCAGCCGAGTTCTTTTTTATTGCACCTCGTAGATTTTTGGTTAGCTTTAGAATTATGTCATTTGAAAGAAATTTGCTGTGCATCCCTTTTTTTGTCTTCACAACATTATGGAGGTATTTTGTATAGTTCTTGGTCACGTGATTGGCACATTCTTCTTTTTGGATATATGATCCGTATGAAACACTTTGTCTTAGCTTGTAAAAAACACTAGAATCGCCGTCTCCGATGTATTGTAAATACTGAAGGTTATGCATGGCTTCACTTTGGCGAAAACCTTCAACAAGAATGTCGGTTTCCATGCTCTTCGAGGGACCATTGTAGTTCATAAAGCAAACATGATCTTTCACTTTCTGGTTTGCCTTCTTTGAGCTGAAGCAGAGGTAACAATATTTATTTCTTATTCCTACATATAATAATTTTTTCGTAAAGGCATCAATGATTACCCCAACACAACCTTTTGCAGTATAATCGTGTCCTTTGCTGCGTTTATTCCAGCCACCATCACAGATGACCTTAGTCCAGAAAAAATCGTTGATAAACCTGTCCTCATGAATGGCTAATTTCAAGGATTCACGACCATTTTCTTCTAAGACATCTGATAGTGCATCCATCCATGCGTTACCAACTAAGCGTTCTAAATTCATAAACGTTTTCGGATTCATATTTTTTATTCCCAATACACTTAATAATTCGTTCAAAGATGCGTGGCCTCCTCCGGTCCCCATGATACCCCATACAGCTTTCACGTTCACGTTGCCTCGTAAATTGCTGATCTTCTCTTTTTTGTTACCTAATATCTGTTCACTGAAATTTGTTAGGTATTCTTTTACAGTAGTGAGGGGGGCTTCCGGCTCACCTTCTACTCGCTTTTTCCAGCCACAGTCTTGGCAGATAACGACGAGCTTTGTTTGGAGTCCAGTGTTTTTAATTTCTTTCACGCAAAGCTTTGATTTCCCGTCCTTGCAATTGAACTGATGTTTTATTGCTTCTATAAACTCACTAAGCAGATGACGCAAGTTGACTATACAATTTACATCTGGAATTCCAGACAAATCGATTCCAAAGTGTTCTCCTGGCGAACCAAAATCGCAAGAGCTACCAGATGGCGCATTTTTACTAACCGTAGAATCATCTATAATAGTTAAAGCCGGATTCGGAGTTTCGGAAAGCCTGGAACAATTTGGAGACACTGAAAATTTTTCTTGTTCTGGTAAACTTTCTTGTTCGGGCAAGTTTTTCTTCCTGAAAAAAAAAACAAGAGCTAAGAGCTCATATGGCACTTATGACGAGGTCGGAAGAACCAAGAGCTCATATGGTATGAGCTCTAGCAAAATTCTAAGAATCAATGGATTGATTGAAAAGGAAAATCAGATAATTAATGCCGGTCGGGGTTTAAAATAAGAGCTCTAAGACACCAGGTCCTTCTAAATATCAAATTTCCTTAAGATCTGATCACCCACTGGTAAGTTAAACATACCTCATTTTTTTAATTTTTCCTCTCCCTTCAGCCCCCCTCAGATGGTCAAATCGGGGAAAACGACTTTATCAAGTCAGTTTGTGCAGGTCCCTGACATGCCTGCCAATCTTTATTGTCCTAGCACGTCCAGAAGCACCGAAATCGCCAAAGCACTAGACCCCCCTAACTCCCCCAAAGAGAGCGGATCCAGTCCGGTTACGTCAATCACGTATCTACGATATTTGTTTATTCTACCCACCAAGTTTCATCCCGATCTCTTCACTCTAATCATTTTCCAAGATTTTCGGTTTCCCCATCCAACTCCGCCTACTGTCACCGGATCTGGTCGGTATTCGTAATAAGAGTGCTGAAGCACAAGATCCTTCTAAATATCAAGTTTCATTAAGATCTGATCACCAGTTCATAAATTACAAATACCTCATATTTCTAATTTTTCAGAATTACCCCCCCCCCCCCCCCAACTCTCCCAAAGAGTGAGGATCCGGTCCAGTTATGTCAGTCACGTATCTTGGATGTGTGCTTATTCTTCCCACCAAATTTCATCGTGACCTTTCCACTCTAAGCGTTTCCAAGATTTCCGGTCCCCCCCACAATTCCTCCCAATGAAACTGGATTCAGCCAGATCTAAAATAAAAGATCTGAGTTGCAAGATCCTTCTAAATATGAGATTTCATTAAGATTCGATCACTCCTTCGTAACTTAAAAATACCTCATTTTTTCGAATTAACCGTCCAATGACCCAATGACCCAAATTCATTGAACAAAGAAGGTATTGAACTGATAATCAGCCAGGTTTATGATTCAATCACGCTCAAGTTTAATCCAAAGTTTGCAAAATCGAGCAGGCTCTTGTTAGTCTGAGATTTCAAATTGAAAATTTGGAGGAGAGGATTAGTAGAATAGAAAAAAAGCTTGATAATTATGATCAGGAGTCCATGCTTGATAGCCTTGTATTTCATGGGGTAAAGTAGTTACCTGGTGTAGACACTCATACGACAATATCTAACATTATAAATAGCAAAATGTCTGTGCTGGGCCCTTTACTTTATTCAGTTTATGTGAACAAGACGCGCGTTTATCTAAAGGATACATATATTGCTAACAGTATTTGCAAAATCCGCAGATGATTTAATAGTAAAAGCTCATATTACTCTCAAAAGATTAGAGATGTTTACAAGTTTAAGTTTGCTGTGTGTGAATGTAAAGAAAAATTCTTACTGACATTTTGTAGAGTGGGTGATTCTGTTGATATAAGTAGTAAAGTTCTATTAGGTGAAAAGCTGCGGTACCTCGGCTTCCATATTGATTCAAATCTATCGTGGAAGCATCATAGCGACATTATCTCCACCAAAGTTGCACGTGGAGTTGGCATCCTCAAAAGATTGAAGCATATTCTGCCGGAATGTACTCTGCACGATATATTTTGCTATAATCTACCCATATATCATACGGATGTTTAGTTTGGAGAAGCAATTTTATGTTAATTACAAGCTAAATGGCTTTCTCATAGTTTTGATCGGACGATTTCGCTAAAAAAAAAGGGGGGGGAAAGGAGGCCTAGTTACCTCCAAATGTTTGGTTACTTAAAAATACAACTAGATTTTTTTTTATTATATTTTTACAAACGTTTTTGTTAGTAATAAACATACGTACCTTACGAATTAGCTTATGTAACGAACTTATATATGTGTGTATTTTTATTACGTATATGAGGGAGTTTGCCCCCTCGTCAATACCTCGTTCTTTACACTAAAGCTTGAATTTTGTCCCAAATCTTTCAGAATGACCCTTGAATCACAAAGGCCGTAGAATAACTAATTGAAGTTACTAAAAATACTTTAGCGTAAAGAGCAAGGTATTGTGGAAGAGACAAACCCCCTTATTTAAGTAATATTTTATGCTCGTTTTAAGTTTTAATGTTGATCATTACTTCCATTTGAAAAAAAATATTTTCTCATTGTCTTTTTATAAATGATGCTAGAAAATCCTGCGACCCCTTCATGGAAATTCTCTTCCCTCATGAAAAATTCCTCCATGGAAAGATCCTCCCACGTAACCTGCCCCCCCCGACCCACCCTAACCCCAACACAAAAAAGTCCCCCTGAAAACCTCTGTACACTTCATAATTAACAACTACTATGTGTAAACAATGGTCTAAGTTTATAAGTTGCCGCCCCTCCCCCGGGAACTGAGGTGGATTTAATCATCCCCAAAGACATATTTATTAGATTTTTGACTGAGTTAAACAGAATGGTTATCTCAAAATTTTGATCCGGTGACCTTGGACAAAACTGTGCGTTGGAGGGGGCCTCGGTGCCCTCCAGTTTTTCGGTCACTTAAAAAGGACACTAGAACTTTTAATTTACGTTAGAATGAACCCTCTTGCGACATTCTAGGACAACTAGGTCGATACAATCACCCCTGAGGAAAAAAACAACAAAGAAAAAACAAAAAATACGCACCCGTTATCTGTCTTCTGGCAAAAATACAAAATTCCACCTTTTTTATGATAGGGGCTTGAAACTTCTACAGTAGGGTTCTCGGATACGCTGAATCTGATGGTGTGATTTTGTTAAGATTATGTGACTTTTAGAGGGTATTTCCGCCTATTTTCTAAAATAAGGCACATTTTCTCAGGCTCGTAACTTTTGACCGGTAAGACTAAACTTGATGAAACTTATATATTTAAAATCAGCATTAAAATGCAATTCTTTTGATGTAACTATTTGTATCAAAACTTCGTTTTTTAGTGTTTTGGTTACTATTGAGCCCCTTCGCTCCTTACTACAGTTCGTTACCACGAACTGTTTGAAAATGTAACTTGTACATGAATAAAAGTAATATAATCTACAATAACGTTGGAATAGAACTTACCAATGTCTCAGGTTTTCCCATCCTTTATTTGTTCTTATTTTTTTTCTGCCCATTGTGAAAATTCAAATGCTAAACTGTTATCTGACTTGTAACCAACCAAATTTCAATGGTCAGCTGTTACCAATTAGACATGTGAAAAAAATTTAAATTCCCTTTAAATCCGATCGTAATAAACAACAGTATTTAAATATTCTGGTACAACCCTCAAGAGAGCAATTAAGCCAATGAGAAAGGAGAAAATCTCGTTGCGTATTTCAATGCTATAGGAAATAGAATTTGCTTCAAACCTCGGAGAATCACCTTAAGAAATCGTTCTTAAATAATTGGGACAAATAGTCAAACTTTAGCGTAAAGAGCAAGGTATTGAGGAGGGAGACAACCCCGTCATATACGGAATAATTTCTGTTCATTTTGAGTTTTAATGTTGCTCTTTATTTTTAGTTGAAAAAACTTTTTTTTATTATTTATTTTCAGATAATATTTAAACAATTCCTGCAAATCCGGCTCCCCCTTCATAAGAAATACCATCCCCTGACTTATCCGTAGAAATTTCCTCTAATAAAATAATCTCCCCCCCGTAAAATTCCCTCCGTCCTCGCTGCAAATCAACTCTCCTCGTAAAGTTTCTCTCGGATGATTCCACTTAAAAAATTCTCCTTAGCATACTTCATTTGAAAGAAATCTAATTTCTAATCGTTTTTCCAACCACTCTGGAAACTCCCCTTCTGTTGAAAATCTTTTCAGGAAATCCCTCCCCACGTGAGAGGTTGTTTCCGCGGAAGTTTCCCCACGGAGGAGTTCTCCTGCAAAATTATCCCATGGAGAGTTCATCACAAGGAATATACCCCAAGTACCACTAAATAATTCCCGCAAAAATTCTTAACCCGTTGAAAATTTCCCCTGGACAATGTTTTCGGAACACCTCCACGTTCAAAATTGAGTCGGCTATAAAGAGTAGAAATAATAAAAAGAATCTTGTATAGGAATTGTGTCAAATTTCCCTTCGTAAAAAATTTCCCTGGAAAGATTACCCCGGAAGGTTCCCTTCCCAAGAAAAATTCTCCCCATGAAAACTCACCCCCAGTAGAATTCCCCTAAAAATATATGTAAACTACTCAATAAGAAATACTATACGTAAGCAATAGAAAAGTTCAATAACTTAAAGTCCTTTTCCCAAGGGCTGTGGGGGGTCATGTTATCCCCAAAGACATTGTTACTGGATCTTTCATCTATGCTGAATAAAATAGTTATCACAAATTTTGATCAGGCGACTTTGGGGAAGAAAAGGGGGAAGGAGAGGGTAGGTGTCCTCTAATTTTCTTGGTCACTTAAAAGGGCACTGGAACGTTTAAATTCCGTTTGAATTTGCTCTCTCCCGATCCACTAGGAGAATTGGACCGTAATTGTCGTAACTAGAACGTAATTGTTCACCTATGCAAATTTACTGAGGATGACCTAATCTCACGTGACTTATTTTGCTAGAGCTCAGGATCTGCTAGTCAAATAGGGAGCCCCCAGTTGTAACTGATTATGACGTATTAGACACTGGTCAAGACGTTCTTCAAGACATTTTCAAGAGGTTTCGAAACGTTTTTTAAAACATTATTCTTCAAGACGGTTTTAAAGACATTTCAAGACGTTTTTTAAGACATTTTTCTTCAAGACGTTTTTTCAGACGTTTCAAGACATTCCAAAACCTTTTTAAGACATTTTTCTTCCAGTCATCTTTCAAGACGTCTCAAGAAATTTCAAGACTTTCAAGACATTTTTGAGACTTTTTTCTTCAAGGCATTTATTTTCAAGATTCCTTTCAGATATTTTCCCATCAGGGCCGCTAGTCAATTAGAGAACACCTGGTTGTAACTGAGGGTGACACATTGTGCGCACGTTGTTTTTACGTAATATTTCAGGATATTTTTTCTTTTCTTCAATATTTTTTTTGTCTTGAAACATTTTTTCCTCAGGACATTTTTTTGAGTTTTTTCCTCCACACATATTTGCCTCGATATATTTTTTCAAGATTTTTTTCTTCAGGGAATCTAAATAATTCGACATCCAAGACTTTGTCCGGTGTAGTAACATAACAAACGTACATAAACGTAGGTGCTTTAGACACCCGAACCAACAAATCATTCCTAATACTATGTTTTTCGAAACAAATTCTACGCAATGGTTTTTTTCTCGTACGGGCGCTAGCATCCAACAATGTTTTGATTATTGATCTATTGTGCATACCTGTTTGTTAAATAACAATCTAGGCGATATTATCAGAGCGGCAACGTTGTAGATATTGATCTTGTTCATAGTATATTTTTAGAAATGAATTTCTTTACTTCATTGAAATTTGAACGCGCTATCAGTGGTGAAATGACACCAAGAGTACCCTTATGGCTAGAATACGGTACACCTTCCTATACGGTTAATAGTCTCTCTTTTCCTCTTCGCTACACAGAATTTTGCAGTTATATCAGACAAAGTCTTGAACGGGTTTACCTAAAGTCTACAGATGTACACAGGCTACAAGATTCCTTAATTACAACAGTGAAATATTAAAGATTCATCGTGGTACAAGAAATTTAAAAGATGAAGACAAAGACTTTTATTGTACTCATAAGTTTTGTTAAAAAATAAATTCAAAAACAATTCTAAAGCACTTAACTCTTAGGTCACTGTGATCAATATTATACAGCTAGAAGAGGGTTTTTTGGGCCATAAGGACATTCAACCAAAAATTATCCACATAAATGCTTGGAAATTCGCTGTAAGTATAGTTACGACATGAAAAATAGAGTACTGTGTGACAACCACAGGTTTTAATCAATAAATCTTGTACTCTCTTCCAATTTGGTCCGAGAACTTTGTAGTCCAACAAGAACCAGTATAAAACGTATATAAAATTTTCTTGAATAAGCCTTTTCCTTATCCCCTTCAGTCAGTGGTTTTATATATTTTCCCTTGTAAAATTGAAACCTTCTAAAACGTACAGTAATTACCTTCTAAAAACAAGGCAAACTTTTACCTTGCATTATAGATATGGCTCTCAAGTCTTAACGTCACTTCTTACTTTTAGCCAAACATTTAATCTGCTTCAATATCTTTTCGTCTTTAATTTAATATTTTCTTTATTGTTCAAAAGGGCATAGAAATTAAAACAATTCTTTGAATTAGCTTTTTCCTTAGTTCCAGTGATTTTGTAAAAATTGGCTGTATGTTGGCACCTTGTGGCAGCCATCATCATCACTTAAGCGTTTCCTGACATTTTAATATCCCGATTGATATTTTCTATTTGAACAGTGGGAATATACTATTTTATTGTTAGATCATGATACTCTATAGCAAATCCAGTGAAACTCTATGGCTGGTCTTTGGCACCCTCTGGCACACACTACCATTCCTAAAATATATTCAACCATTTTTTCTACAAAAAATAACCATACAAACAGTATATACTAAAATAGATCGCTTTAGTTTAAAGGAAAACTTTCAATAGCGTTTCGTCTGATGACTCGTGGCAGTTCACGCCATCATGGCGTTATCAGCTTATCATTCCTAAAGCAATTTCAGCCTTTTTCCTACAAAAATTATTCTGTAAACTACAATTAACCTTTTTTTTACTTGAACAGCGGGACTTTCCATTTTATTGTTAGAGCATGATCCCAAAGCAGTTCACACCACCGTGTCACTCTATGGATGGCTCTTGGCACCCTCTAGCAAACATTATCATCTGTAAAGCCTTTTCAGCCATTTTTCTACAAAAATAACCCTGTAAACTAAAATTGACCACTATTTTTATTTGAACAGCAGGACTTTCCACTTCATTGTTTAACGCAATAGTCTAAGGCAGTTCAAACCACATTGACACTCTATGACTTGTCCTTGGCAATCTCTGGCAAATACTATCATTCTGAAAGCATTTTCAACCATTTAATACAAAAATAGCCCTATAAACTAAAATTAATAATTGTTTCTTAATTGAACAGAGGAATTTCCCACTTCGTTTTTCGAATTGGATCATCCAAGTCAGTTTACCCCCTCCTCTCCTTATTTCCAGTGATTTTGCAAAAAATCCCCTTCATTTTTAAAAAGGGCATTGAATTTAAAACATTTCCTTGAGTAAGTATTTTTCATATTCCTATTAACCAGTGGTCTTATACTTTTTTCCCCATAAAATTAAAACCTTCTAAACATTCAAAAATTCAGAGAGACAAAAAACACACACAGACAGACAAAGTCATGCATAATAATGCACAAAGACCGACACAGAAATAAAAACAAACACAAAGAGTCTAAAACGCGATAGCATAAAGACACGCACAGGGATAAAATCAGGGAGTCAGACAGACAGGCAAAGAGACAGAGACAAAAAAAAATACAAAAACACAAAGGGTCAGATAAACAAACACACAAAGACACACACAGAAACAAAACACACAAAAACACAAAGAGTCAGACACACGAGCGAAGAAAAGGAGAAAAAAACAAACAAACTCACAAACACACAGAGTCAGAGACACAAAAACACAAAGACAAACACTGAGACAAAACAGATGTAATCGCTCAGAGTCAGACAAATAGGCACAGAGAAAGACAAACAGGGAGAGAGAGAGAGAGAGAGAGAGAGAGAGAGAGAGAGAGAGAGAGAGAGAGAGAGAGAGAGAGAGAGAGAAAAACATACACAAAACACAGAGAGTCAGACACACGAACACACAGAGACAAAAAGTCACACAAACACACAAATTCAGATACGCAAACACAAAAACACAGAGACAAAAACATGAACACACAAATACAGACACTGAACCAAAAAACTTACAAGAACACCCAGAGTTAGACACATAGAAACAAGGATAGAGAGACAAAAACACACGAAAAAATACAGGCAGTCAGACACATAAACACACTAAGACTCACGTAGAGACAAAAACAAAACAAACATATACAGTCATACACAAGAACACACAAAGACAGACACTGAGACAAAATAAACACAAACACACAGCGTCGGACACACAGGCACAGATAGTGAGACAAAAACATACTCAAATACACAGAGTAAGACACATGAACACAGAAAGACAGGCACAGAGACAAAAATACATACAGAAATACAAAGGCAAAGAGAGAGAGAGATAGATAGAGAGAGAGAGAGAGAGAGAGAGAGAGAGAGAGAGAGAGAGAGAGAGAGAGAGAGAGAGAGAGAGAGAGAGAGAGTTGGAAACAAAAATAAACACACACACAAACACAAACACACGTGGTCAGACACAGAAACACATAAAGACAGACACAGAAACATGCAAACACATGAAACGAGACTTGAATCAATTTGACTAATAAAATTCCCATCAACTGAGACATTGGAATGACTATCTGAATCAACTTGATCAGTAAGAATACCGCCTTCCACAGTAAGGGTACCCACAGCTAAACTGCCGTACCCCAGGTACCTGCATCCGAGCATAAGCGACTTTTATGTGATAGGTTACTTTCAAGCTAGGTTCATTTTAATTCACTTGGAATGGCGGTGCCGTGGTAAGCGAACTTAAGTAAATATAGCTTATAAGCAACCTATCAGTTAAGCATCCATTACGAAAAATATTCTAAGAACAAGATCAATATCCACAATGTTGCCGCTATGATAATATCCTTAAAACTATTACTTAACAAACAGGTCTGTGCAACAGGTCAATAATCAGTATTATTGTTGGATGCTAGGGTACGGGCGGGAACAAACCATTTCAAAGAACATAATATTAGGAATGATTTGTTGCATCAGGTTCCAGAGGAATCAATTTTTTGGGGAAACCTGTGGTCTTACTCTTGATTCCTACACAGGACAAAAATCTTTTTTGACGGATTATAAAGGTCTCCTGAGGAAAAAAGCTTGACGAAAGAAAAAAATATCTCGAGGTAAAAAGTGTCTTGAGGATAAAAGGTCTCAAGAAAAAAAATATCTCAAAACAAAAAAATATTGAAGAGAAATTAAAAGAAACATCTCCAAGAATATTACATAACACCCAAGTGTGAACCATACGTCACCATCACTTGCAACCGGGTTCCCCACTTGACTAGCTGATGGGAAAATAACTCGAAAAAAATCTTGAGAAAAAACGTCTTGAAGAAAAATGTTTTAAAAAAGTCTTGAGATGTCTTTGGAACGCCTTGAAGAAAAATACCCTAATAAACGTCTTGAAATATCTTGAAAAATGTCTTAAAGAATATGTCTTAAAAATATCTTGAATTGTCTCGAAACATCTTTAAAAACGTCTTGAAGAAAAATATCTTTAAAACGTCTTAATATGTCTTGAAACGTCATGAAAAAGGTCTTGAAAAAACTATATAAAAAACGTCTTGAAATGTCTTGGAACGTCTTAAAAATGTCTTGAAGAATGTCTCGAAGAACGTTCAATACATCATCCTCGGTTACAACCGAGGGTTCCCCACTTGACTACCATATCTTGAGCTCTAGTAAGGCAAGTCATGCTAGATTACGTCATTCGCAATAAATTTGTATAGGTAAACAATTACGTAACACAGGTGTGTCTTGGAGAAACTTTGGCAAATATTCACTAGCTTAAAAAAGTGCCGGGACCGAAAATGCCATGTACAGGGTTTCTTCAGACTCTGGAACCACTCCACTACTCAAATATCCATAATTTTTCTTCCTGTAAAAGAGGTCAAATTACACATTTTTGCTGATGGGAGCTTGAAACCCCTACAGCAATGTTCTCTGATACGCTGAATCTGATGATGTAATTTTCATTGAGATTCTTTGATTATTTAGGCATGTTTTCCCCCTGTTTCAAAGATCTGACAATTTTCTCAGGCTTGTGACTTTTGGTGGTTAGCACAAAACATAATGAATCTTGTATATTTGGAATCAGCATAAAAAGCTAATTGTATCTATTACATTTATACAATGTATCTATTTATATCAAAATACCGTTTTTCCTTGTTTCAGTTGCTTTCGAGCCCAGTCGCTCTTTACTTACAGTTCGTTACCACGATCTGTTTGATCACCATCACAAGTCATTTATTTTCCAGGCAGGTGGGTTCTGTTTTCACCCTTTTGAAACAGGTTTTCAGAAGCGCACATAAAACTTATTTTCTTCTAATTGTTACGAAAGATAATTCATATTTTCTTGGAAACCCATCCCTTAAGTAATAAGACGTGTATTCTTTTTTACTTCCATCAATGTCCTGCTAATACAGTTTGGGTTTCAAGCATGTACCCCAATGTCAGGATTGCCACAAGACAACCCTTGGTCCATTTTATTAGCAGTGAACAATAATCCATTCATTTTTATCGTTTATTTATTTGGTTGTGTCGAAACACACAAATTAGATTTAAAAAAAGAAACACTCGATCTGCTATTTAACAGTTCTTTCCTAATATAACAACCAATACCGTTGAAATTACGTCCCAGCTCTCCCCTCATAATCCCTGTAAGTTTTTCAACATACAAATAAAAAGTCGGCAGATTTATTTTTGTTTTATTTTTTTAACTGGCCTTATTTGGCATTATGGACGAATCAGCAAATTCAAGAAACTCTGGATAAGGCCAAGAACTAGTTTTAGGCATTGAGCGGTAAGAAAGTAATTATGACAGCATTGATTAAATTTGAAAAAGGCGTTGAAAGACAAATTAGAGGTATATTTCTTTTTCCTGTTTGATTTCTGTGCTACCAGAAAATGTTACCCGTCTTTTTGTTTTATCTTTTTTATTTGATTTTTTAATTGTGCAGTGACTGAAGACAATGACTGAAATGACTGAATGAAATGACTGAAGACAAACTACACAGGGTTAGTATTCAGAGTATGTAGTAAGGAGGGCAGCGGTTTGACTTCTATCTGGAATGCCTTTGATAGTAAAAGAGTGAAAATTTTATCTACCTCACATCAGCTGTTAGTAATGATTAAAGGAACTGATTATCCTGGACGCATCATTTTGAAAACTACCTACAACTTCAGGAGCAGCCTCAAACAGGGAAAACAACATTGAACCGTCAAACTATCACTTTGTGGGAAACTCAGAGCTGATGCTGACAGTGAAGATGGAAAATTAAAGATAGGATTGTTAAGCTACTTTTGAAATCCAAGCACGCAAAAACCAACGGAGGATGGAAAAAAGTATATGTCAAGGATCATTACCAAAACCCCTAAGAAAGTTCAGATTTGAAAGTGAGGCTGGTAAAGATGAAAGGGGTGAAGAGACTTAAGAAGAATGGGGGGACCGTAAAGTTAAACTTGGTGAAATGTTTTGACAGTGACAGAAATGATAGTGGGAGTGTTTTGGTCCTTGACGACTTGAGTGATGATAGTTGTAATATGGAAGAGGTAACAAAGATCCGAAGTATGGCGTAAGCGTTCAGTCTGATGATTTTGTGATAGTAAAGGCTCACGGGAAGAAGGTTATACAACCATTTACTGGTGAAGTAAAGGAAGCGAATAGTGACAAAGTGGACAGTTTAGGAAGAACTTTGGGAAACAAGTTCCGAGAAACAGAGGAGCCCTCTATTGCTCTATACAACGGGTTTGTCGTGAAACTTCCCAAGCTCGTTCCACCAGGTGGGATCTCCCGTCAACTGCAACAGTTTACTTTTTTTTTGTCAAAAAGTGACTTGGTAACATCAGGTGTACTTACTCTTTTTGTATGTATGATTCTTAAATATTGTCAATAGCGCACGAAACTAAAAAAAATGTTTTTCTTAATTTTACGTCTTCACTAAGTGAATAATCTGTTTTTTTCCTACCTATTTGATATGACACCAGGAACTGAAACGTCAAATCTTTGTCCTGATCACCAGAAATGGCCTTTGAGGGTCTTTATCCTTACATCCTTATCTGATATGACATATATTTTTGGAGGCATTGTATGTTTGTCAGACACTAATGAGAATCTTGGATATATTCATGAAAAAGATTCACAGATATAGGCGATAGGCTTAGACCTTAAGAATACATACAACTTAAAAATATGTTTAAAGAAATACCCAAGTTGGACTGCGAAAACTAAAAGTGCATCCGTACCCTTACCTTTTTGTACCAAGCTTGAACCATTGGAAGACCTTCAAGAACTGGGTTTTCCACAATAGCTTCTTTGATTATTATCGGCAGTACTGCTTCCAGATCAGCTCTTTCTTGAGCTGTTGTGTTTGTAGTGCCGTGTCTGACAGAAGCAGGCTTTGACAGTCCCAAAACCTAAAATTGATATTAAGAAAAAAAATAGTATAAAAAAATTTATAAAAAGATTGAAATTAATGACAAATCACACATACAGTTTGACATTCATGCTTAAAAATTGATCCCAAATCTAAACTATAGCCTTATTTGATTCCATCTCGTAAGGCAAACGATGTGGCAACAAAGATTAAATTTCAAATTCTTGTAAAACTCGTGGTTTAAGTCTCTTTCACGTGCCCTTTTTTCTACCCAGGCCCTTGAAACCCTTGAGGCATCTGATCAAAATTTTGAAATAGGAATTATTTTCAAAATAAGCAAAGCATCCAATAAATATACCATCTAGGGATGATATGGTCTCCAAAAACCATGGGAAAACCCCCTTTATCTTCTAAAATCACAATGATTTGCCAGTGGTTTTATAAATATCATCTTGCTTGTTTATTGGCTCAAAAGTTTCATTACCATTTTTGCAAAATCTCGGAAACAGTATGAGGGATATAGCTAAGATTTTCAGGCAGTGTTGGTGACCAAAAGAAGGGGGCAGAGGGACTTCAATTTTATTTTTAGGATAGAATGAAAGGCCAAATATGTTTTGTGTTTTATCAACCTACATTTTTGTACTATAAGCCATTTCCAGACTTATAATCTATTCATATTTAATTAACAAGATAAATCAGTATGTGCTACGCGGTTATCAAAATAATATATATTCAATATCTTGGGAAAATCATAGAAGATCAGGTTTAAACTCTAGCGGAGTTTTTCTGCGAAGGGGCTTTCAGATTTTAACTTGAAAAGAAAGTGGATTTCAGATTTTAACTTGAAAAGAGCAGGGAAAGGCTAAACATATTTTGTCTCGAATCTGCCAAAAATATTTGACACTCAAACTTGGCTCAAAAGTTCTGATGGGATTTGAATATGTTCATGCTGAAGTGTCGACGTAAATCCAAAGATACTTTCTGCACCCGGGTCAGTAAAACAAGGTATCCGTAATAACTCAAGAATGGCTCAGAAGATCGAGTCGAAACTTCCAAGAAGTCTTTGGGAGTCAGGTGGATTTCACGTTTTGACTTGAGGGAGGAGGTAGATGTAAATCTGCCGATACTACGCGTATCAAGGCTGTCCAAATAGTGTATCTGTTTATCTTTGGATCAGCTAAAGGGATGTCATTGAAACATTTAGGGAGTGTGTTCGGCTAGAAAACTTCAAATTTTGTTCTGGAAGGAGAAAAAAAATTATGTCTCCAATCCACCTAAACGTCTTGCATTATAGGCTCCCAGAGGAAAAAGGTTTTGAGTTTCTAGGAAAAGGATAAGGAGAGGAGGTAATAACAGGGGGTCCATGGCACTCGCATGCCATTTCAATTACAAAACTATTTTTTTGGTATTTGAAGATGGTCTAGACTCTCTAAGGAATTACTCAAGATTAAAATGGAAAAGCACGGTCTATGTAGAAAACCAGAAAATATTTAATCGAGGCTCAGTTTGGAACCGGAAATCTATTTCCACCGTCTCTGCTTGGCATCACACATTTATATTGAGCCGTCTCTATTCCACACCACACATCAATTGGACCCATCTCTGCTTTGAAGCGAACATTCAGTTGGAACCGTCCCTATTCCGTACAGTACATTCATCAATCTCTGTTTATTCTTTCTTAAAACTAAATTTTGAATTTAATTCGGACGATAAAAATAATCCTGAAAATTATTAAATTAAAAACTATATTACCGCTGGTCTAGCCGGAGATTTGATGAGGTTGCTAAAAAGTTTCCTTGTCGATGTCATGGTTCTTCTTGTAAGCAAATTCAGCAACTGAACCTTCATTAGCTTTAGTAGCTGCGACACTGATAAGAATTTGGCCAAATAAAACATAAAAATTAAGCAACAAGGAAATAAAATTTGAAGATTAGCTGGCAACAGCAGGTTTGCATTGCTTTTTTGCTGAATTTGAAAGGATTATTTCCTATTTCGTAACCATACTAGGTTTTCCAAGAAATACTTTATTATATTAGTTCATGATAATGAACCTAATTCAAGGTATATGTCTGGCTTGCTAATCTAAGAGAAGAGTATCACCAGCTAGTCTGTGATAAATAAGTCAATTTTTATTTGATGATTTCAGAAGATGTTAGCAGCCAAGATAACGGGTCAGGTCACGGTTATCATATGTAATACGATATCTTCCCGAATATTTTAACAACAATTACTGATTCCATTAAGCTTATGTCGGGTAAATTCTGTTGAAGTTGTTATTTTATTGTATGGGGCTATTATTTCAGCAAGTTGGTCAAGATCATCTTTAAAAAAAAACTACCTAAGATTCTCTTAAGACTAAAGATTCTCTAAGACAATAAGATGCCATTAACTAATACTACTATGGGAGTTCTGTGAAACTTGTGGCGTCATCATTTTTGTTATTTAAACTAGCCTTTTTGGAAAAACGTAAGGTATGTTCCAACTGGCAACTAATAAGAGTGATTTTTTTTTAATTTTCCTGGTAAAGGCATCAAAAAATTGCAAGAGCGGAAACATCGTCGAGCGAAAAGTTCTCACAGTTACTCTTTAGGTAATCGGAAAGAGCGATATCACAAAGAGTCAAACTTGTTGCGTAAATTCCGATAGAGGTCATTTTTGTAATTTCCTCAGAAGGAGCAAAATATTTTTCCTAAAATTTTACATATTGCCTCCTCAAAACATTTCTGATGTAATAAACAGGGTTCCACAGGGCCAATACCAGAATTGTTTTTGACGGCTCAATTATTTCAACTCTAGAGTCAAGTCAAGAAGACTTTATGGTGTCCCAACATACAAAATAGATAGATAGATACATGTTTATTTACAACAAGAATTAAACCATATAAACAAACAGCGCAAATGCCTAATGGCAATCTTAAGCGTGTGGTATATCACCAAAAGAAACACAAACAAAAGAAATACCCGTCATTACTTCGGCTTAAACTAATGTGCACTTCTTACGGAAATCAAACTTCAGCACTCACACCGGAAAATATTATGGGAGACTAGCAACATGATTTCTTAATAACTTTAGAAATTTGTTTCTATCATTACAATTTCTCACAGCTATTTGGACCAATATGACGCAAACTAAATCCCGCTCGCACCGTTGGTCTAATTTCAAAAGGGAAATCAGAACTATGAGATGTTGGATAATTGTGGAATTGTGAATTTGTCGGGAATAATCTTGGGAAATTTACTGAAAGTTGTTCAAAGACATAATTGTGGCAAATATTAGAAGTGGCAATAAGATGATGTTGATGAACAGAGAAGAAACCAGAAGATCCATAAAGTTGGCTAACTGAGGATCTATTATTAACATTAAAAATTAATCTAAGGGCTTTATTTTGTAGAGTTTGAAGAGGTTTAAACGTTGAAGGAAAAGTTGATGCCCAAACAGAAACACAATAAAGTAAATATGGATTAACAAAAGACACCACTTCATGTGCAAATTATCGTCCCATTACAGTATCGTGTTTCTTAAGTAAGTTGCTTGAACTTTTATTACTACCAGAAATTGAGTCGAAATGTGATTTTACGCCTTTTCAGTTTGGTTGTCGGAAAAATTTTGGTTGTGATTTTAAAGGCGTAAAATGACGCCTGAAAAGGCGTAAAATGTGATTTTACGCCTTTTCAGTTTGGTTGTTGGAAAAGTTTTGGTTGCTCCCATGCATATCATGTTTTAAGTCGGCTCATGAAAGATGACGTTAAAACTAAAATGTCTTTATACTGTCTTGCTGTTGACATTTTTGGGGCTTTCGACAATATTGTGTACTCTAAGGCTCTATTTTCCCTTGCGTCTTCAGGTATTAATCCTTCTGTACAATGTTTATTGTCTTCTTGGTGTTCGAAGTCTGAAATTAAAGTTACCTGGAATGGCCAAATATCTGACCCGGTAAAAATTAATAAGGGAGTTTGGCAAGGTGCCGTGTTGTCTCCTAGTATATTTAAATGTGTGTTTGAATCGTGCCTGTGTCCCCTTAAAATTTAAGTTTTTTTACTGTAATATTGGTTTGTCTTCTGTTGCATATGCAGACGACGTTTTGCTTGTTGCCCGGACTCGCCGTAGATTACTTTCTAATTTTACTATATTAACCAATGAACTATCTAAGATTGGCCTGTCAGTTAATGCGTCTAAATGTGAGTTTATTTGTTTTAATAGCGCTTATGCGCTCGCTCCACTCGTTGCTGGGACTGCAGTTCTACCATGTTCTTCTTTAGTTAGTTGGCCTAGTCTGTGTTTCGGCCCAACACTTTCCACTACCTATTCATCCCTAGTGAAACAAGCCGTGAAAAACTTACGCATCACTTACGGAATAATATCCACAAGCAAAAGTCATTACAACCGCAACGGTTTGTGCATGATTTATAACGCTTATTGTGCCCCTGTACTTTTGTTTTTATCAGATATCGCTCATTTGTTTCGTAAGAAAGATCGTCACACTCTACGTGCGGCTAATTTCAGATATTGCAAATTCCTCCTCCGGGTTTGTAGATGGCACTGAAACAGAAAAGTCATTGCTCCATTTGGTTTAATAGACGTGCCTTCTCGGATTCGGTCTTCCAGTGATGATTTATGCAAAAAGACGATCAGTGATGGTCTATGTTCACGTTTATGACCCTCTGCAGCCTTTTTTCCATATTAATACGGGTTAATTAGGTCATTTATTTTTTTGCTTATTTATAATACTCCGTACTTTCTGTTTTTATACTTTTACGGGTAATAAAATTCATTCATTGATTCATTCATTAGCTTGTTACCCGACGTTAGCTACAGTGTGGGTCAGCGGTTTGAATGCTATTGCTCTTAGAAGTTTGGTAAAAATTTTACGTATATTTGCTCAACCAAAAGACAAAAACGTTCGAGGAATATCAGGGCTGGTCGAAACTCATTTTAATTAGAAAGCATTACACTGTAGTGAAGATAACAGACGAAACTGAAATATAATCTAAAGTATGTAATGTAGTAGACAAATAAATTCAAAATATTTTGAGAGGAATCCAAAAACTTGTATTTGCCATTGAATATTGGATTTTGCCTTACATTTGCCTCTCAAAAATCTCAGAAAATAATTCAGTGCTAGAAATGTTTGGCGGTGCATCAACATCCCGATACACCGCCGGCGGGCCGAAGCCTTTGCTGTGGTGACACGCTGAAATGTTTTCGAACAGAGCTCCGCCAACTTTCAGCGTGACTTAGGAGACTAATTGGGAGGGGTGGGATTGCAATGAAGGTTGTCTCATTCCATTATAACGCGTTTTAGAAGTATGTATAGAAAGCTCCATGTTAAAATTAAGGTACCTGTTGTTGGGGGCTTTGTTTTGTCTGAGATTATGATTCCCGTACGAAAAGGGATTCGTCAAGCTTCTATTACCTCTCCTCCTCTTTATAATAATGGCGTCCTTGAGGCGCAGTCGTATACGATCAGTAGTTGTATTTATCGTGGACTTGATGTTTCAGTATTGAATTACGCTAATGATGTTATAAACATAAGCCGCTCTGTTCCTCCAATTGAGGAAATTTTAACATTTTAAAGGTTTATTATGCTAAAATTGGCCTATCATTTAATACTAGTAAAAGCGTTCTACATGTTGCTGACCCCAAGAGTAATCATGATTTTTCCTATGAGGGGAAGTTCGGTGATGAGGTGATTTCTTCTTCCAAATCAATGACTTATCTTGGGCTCCCTATTGGCCATAATATGAAGACAACCCGTGAAGGCCTAATCGGAAATTTCGTTGAAAAGGCTTGAAAGGCTTATGGTGCTTTAACATTTTGTAGATCACGTTATAATCAGAGTTTTTGCTCGTGTTTATATAAGGCTTGTGTTTCTCCTCGCTTGCTAGTGCTTTCGTCTTTTTGGATTATTTTTACTGATAGGGATAAGAAGCGTATCAGATCTTTTTTCTTTAAGTATGCCAAGTATAGTTTCGGCTTACCATATTGGACACGTAATTATAGAATTTTAACTAGGTATAATTTGTGCGACCCTTTAATGATTGAAATCGGAGGAAAGCACCGGTTTGCTTCATCATTTGATCATAGGCATAGTTTTTTTCAAACTATTAGCCAGCGCCTATGAATGTATTTTATATTTATATTTATTTAATTTTTGTTTAAATTGTTTACTGTTAACTGATGGACTTCGTCTTAAGGAGCACAGGAAAGGCAATTGGAGACCATGGAATCAAATGGGGAGGAAGAACGCTCCTGGACTTAGATTATGCAGATGATTTAAGCATATTAGATGAAAGTGTGAGCAAAATGAATGAATTTTTAGAGGTTTTGCGAGTTCAGGGTGCTAAAATAGGCTTGGAAATTAATGTTAAGAATAAGTCACTATGGCTAGGAATAAGTGAAGATGAACAGGTGACATTAGGTAACAAAAAGATTGATCAGGTTGGGAGCTTCAGTTACCTTGGTAGTATTATTAGTAAAGATGGTGGGAGAAGTGAAGATGTTAAAAGTAGAATAGCTAAGGCTCAGGGTGTTTTTTCACAGTTAAAAAAAGTTTGGAAGAATAGAAAGATAAGTCTACAAACCAAGATTAGAATATCGGAAGCTACAGTGATGACAGTGGTCAAATATGGCTCTGAAGCATGGGCACTCCGAAAAGCAGATGAAAATTTACTAGATGTTTTCCAGAGAAATTGTCTAGGGATTGTTCTGGGTACCCGGCTGACTGACCGTATTTCAAACAGTAGGTTGTACGAAAAGTGTGGTTCAATCCCACTTTCTGGGGCTATAATGAAAGAAAGGTTGAGATGGCTAGGCCACATTCTACGGATAAAGGATGACAGATTACCGAAGATTGTCCTTTTTGGCCAACCGTCTGGGGCTACACGGAAAGCAGGTCGTCCTTGTCTGGGTTGGGAGGATGTCATAAATAAAGATTTAAAGGAAATGGGAACTTCCTGGGAGGGTGTAAAGAGGGAGGCTTTAAATAGATTAGGTTGGAGGAGGAGCGTGCGTAGTTGTGTTGGCCTCAGGCGGCTTGGTGCTGCAGTGAGTTATTAGTAGTAGTAGTAGTAGTAGTGTGTGTCATTCGTTTGTGTGCTTTTTCCCTTTTTCTTTTATTATCTTTTCATACTCCATTATGTGACATTTCATGTCTAGTTGTAGTGGGCAATAAAATTATTTATTTATAAATATGTTTCCAGAATCAAGCCAACTAAAAATAATTGCACACTTCCCTTTAAAATAGGCGCAACATGCCTATCTTTTAGCTAAGTAGTTGGAGATGGAAAGGAAATGGATGTTGAAGGGACAACAGGCACGCTTTAAGATTAAAAAATTATGTTCATTGATAAAATCCCTGGTGTACTTTCACCTGTTTGAACGAGATGTTTGCCTTTGTGTTAAAAGGCCGGTCAAGCTATTGGTGAGTTTTATTGGCCACCTTAATTTGTTGAATCATATAATAAAAACCAATTAGTAAAATTTCCCTTTAACTGGCAAAAAAAAACTCAAACAGAAAAACCAATTAGGTGACATGTTCCGTTTTACCGGCTTACAATTATAATTTCACAGAGGAAATTTCACTCCTGCTCCCAGAAACTAAGAGTCATCCTAAGATACAAAAGCCTCCTCTCCGACGAGTTTATTTTGACTCTATTCGCGTTATGTATCAGAAAAGTCATGGAATATATGTGTCCTCTTTTTTCTGGTGCTCCAACCAGCCCATAGCTCCTCTTCAACGTGACAAAACCGAACAATTCGTTCAGCAGTTTCTAGCACTTCTGATGCTAACTCTCATTTAATGTTGGTGTTCTACAAATACATGTGTTGCCCTCCATCTGAAGAGGTATCAAGATTTGTTCCAGATAGAACAAAGGCTTTGCAATCAACTCCCAATCATGGCTTGCATGATTCCGCTTCAAGAAAGGTGCGAAAAAGTTAAGAATGGGTGGGAAGTGAGGCATTGAAGGAATTATGGCACCCACTTTGCAGTTCATAGTAATAGTGATTCAAAATCTCTGCATGATTTTGGTTCACAGAGGTGATGAACAAAAAAGTGATAGAGGGTAAATGTGTCCACTTCTTGCCCCAGGGACATTGTTGTAATGAGCCAATTTATACCTTGTTTTTGAACAGATCAATTAGGCAAATACTTCCAGACTGTAGTACAACAATGAAGGTGTTGGTCTCTTAAAATTTTCTAAATTATACACCACATGAACAGTTTCTAAGCACATTATGCCTTTAGATGCAGAAAAGCTTGTTATTAGGGAAATCCAGAACTTTGTTATAGAAAACTGTGTTTTGTGTCACGTCAGAAAAGTAGACAGTGAGTGTCGTCAGTTCAATGACGAATAGAAATAAAGTATTTTTTTGTGAAAGCAAATGATAAAGCTTTATGCCTCATATGTAGAGACAGTGTTGCTGTTCTAAAGGAATACAACATTCATCGGCACTATGAATCTAAACATGGCTCAAGTTATTCTCACATCACAGGAGCAGAACGCGCTAAAAAGCTTGAATCATTTCAGCACAGTCTGCATTCTCAACAAGCTGTTTTCAGTAAGAAAAAATCTGAAAATGAAACTGCAACTAGAGCCAGTTACAAAGTTGCCTATGTGTTGGCTAAAAAAGGAAAACCTTTCGCTGATGGTAGTATCATAAAAGAGTGTATAGTGGAAGCAGCAGGAGAGGTATGTCCAGAAAAAGTAAACCTCTTCAAAATGATAAGTCTTGGGTCAAATACTGTTGCTTGTAGAATTGAAGATTTAGGAGGCGACATAATTCGGCAAATAAAGGAAAAAACAAAAAGCTTTTGCTGGTATTCTCTTGCTTTGGATGAATCAACTGATGTGTGTGATACCTCTCAGCTCTTAGTATTCATTCGTGGTGTTGATAGTGAATTTAATGTGACCCAAGAATTAGCATCAACTCACAGCATGCACAGCACAACAACTGGAAAAACTATTTTAATGAAGTAAGTAAAACTATAACAGAATATAACCTGGAATGGAAACAAGTGCAGTGTGTGACAATTGATGGAAGAAAGAATATGTCTGGGACAAAACGGGGTTTGGCTGGGCGAATTACAACTGCTTGTGAGGTTGGAGGATTCTCAAAACCCATTTTTCTGCATTGCCTTATCCATTAACAAGAATTGTGCCTAAAATATATTGATATCTCTTGTGTCATGAAACCTGTTGTTTTTGTGGTTAATTTCATTAGATCTCATGCACTCAACCATCGTCAGTTCCGTGATTTCTTGAAAGAAATTGATTCGGAATTTATTGACTTACCTTATTATACAGCAGTTAGATGGCTTAGTTGTGGAAAGGCTTGCTGTATTTCTTTGAGCTCAGATCACAAATTGATTTATTTCTCACAGAGAAAAATAGGCCTCAGCCATTATTATCACATTGTGAATGGATTTAGAAATTGGCATTTTTTTGCAAACATGACAGGTCATATGAATCATTTGAATCTGAAATTGCAAGGCAAAACAAATTTGATCAGTGACTACTTTGTTCATGTCAAGGCATTCAGAGCAAAACTTGCGCTACTTGAAGGCCAGGTGACAGACTGAAGATAAGTATAGAGAAGGAAATCTGATTGAGTTTTATAAATGTCTGCAGCCAGATCGGTTTACAAATTTGATAAAGTTTGCTTGTAGTTTTGTGTCCATTTTTGGTACAACATACTTGTGTGAAAAAACATTTTCCAAAATGAAGTATGTGAAATCTAACTATCGAGCAAATTTGTCTGATGACCATTTGAAGTCTATTCTTACAATTGGCTCATCTAATCTGGAACCTGTTTTTAATGAAATTTTGAAGTCAAAACGACAGTATCATTCGTCACACTAATTTTGTTGCATAAAACTAAAGGCAGGAGTCTATTTAGTTTACCCTGATTTTTTCCAACAAGACATGTTTTGATTTTTTTATGTTTACACTCTAATATTTGAGGAAATTAAACTACTGGCACTGATTTGTTTTTTTTCTCTCTCATTTTTTATCCCTTCGGCCCGCATAAATCTGGGAAATATATAATATGGTCCTTACATTGAAAAGTTTGGAGACCCCTGGTCTAGGATAATATCTTCGGAAGGATTTGACCCAGAAAATTGTGCCTTTGGCAATATATGAAGTAAGCAGCGCCTCTAATGGACACACTCTGAGATTGTAGTAGGAAATAGTTGTCAAAATATAGGTTTGAAAATATATCTATCCCCTAATAAGAACACTATTATAATTTATATATTCTTGTGCTGAAATATCGACAGCCATGCCCGCAGGTGTTTGGGAATGGGAATAGAGTTTAGTGGTGGTAGTAGTAGGAACAGATGTAGCAGTAATAATGTGTAATTATTAGTAGTAACAGTAGTAGCAGCAGTATTAATAGCAGCAGCAACAGGTACATTTTTCCTTTTGGTCAACTGAACATCCCACTCATGATGCCCCTGAAATTTCTTCTTGGTATGATAAGCCGTTCCAAAAATATTGCTCGTACGCCCGTATCAGCAATCTGTATACACAAGGTATATTTTGATGGGGAGATGGGGGTTTCTCTCAAATCACTTTGAGCCTTCCAATTGGAAATTAAACGAGAACCACCTGAATTTAACACGACCATCCATTCCATAAGAACCTTATATACCACCAGAGCATAACTCAAAGCCCTTGCCCCAGTACTCTAGGGGTTTGTTCCAACCATAGAGGCATCGTTATAGGTTCTTTGGACTATTTTAAACAAAATTGTCATGGCACAATTTCAATCGGATACATTTGGTGAAATAGGGGAAGCTGGGGAGGGGGGCTAGTTGACCGCCATCACTTTTGACTCTTAAGAGGGAAATACAACTTCCAATTTCAACCAAATGAGCCACCTCTAGAGTCTATACAACCATAGCTTTTATAGTAACCTTAAATGTCCCAGGGGCATAACTTAAAACCCTCACCCTCAGGTTCTGGGGTTTCTATCAACCTCGAAAGCCTTGTTATAAGATCTTTGGACTATTTTGAAAAAAAAGGACTGTCTCAATACATCTATTGGATGCATAAAAAGAGCATTAAAACTTCAGATTACCTATCCAATCAGTCCCCTTCAAAGCATATCGACCACCCTTCCTGTAAGAACCTTATATGCCCCCAGGCCATAACTTACAACCCCTACCCTACTGGCTGCGGGGATTTGTCATCCTCAAAGACATAATTTCCTGACCTTTCAACTAAGGTGAACAAAATGGACTTCTTGAAATCTCGATTGGAAGTTTTTGAGGAAACAAAAGGCGTGGGGGTGGAGGTGTGGATGTGTCTTCCGATTACTTTCGAATAATAAAAAATCACTTGTCCTCTCAATTTCCAATCGAATGAGCCTTTTTGAAGTTCTTACGACAACGCTTTCTATAAAAAGCTTATATAGCTTAAAACCCTTAATCCTAGCTGAAAACCCTTATCCTGAGGGCTCTGTGTGTGGGAAGGAGTGTCATCTTCCTACATCCTCTAAAGTTTAATACTTTAACTTTATATTATTAACTTAATACATGGCTTAAAACCCTTATCCCAAGGGCTGTGTGTGTGGGAAGGAGTGTCATCTTCCTACTTCCTCTAAAGTTTATTCACCCCTTGGCTCCAGGTGCTGGGGGTTTGTTTCAACCCCAAAAGCCTTGTTATATGATATTTAGACTATTTTGAATAAAATGGCTATCTCAAAATTTCTATTAGATACATTTCGGGACAATACGACGTGTGTGTGTGTGTGGGGGGGTAGCTATCCTCAGATCACTTTGACTGTTACAAAGGGCACTAGAGCTTCTGATTACCAATGCAATGAGCCCCATCCATAGTTTATGTGACCAAAATTTCTGTAAAAACCTTCTATGCCCCCAGGACATAGCTTACAACCCTTGCTCTGAGGGCTGGGGTGGATTTGTCGTCCTCAAAGACATAATTCTGGACCTTTCAACTATGAAAGTTCCGGACCTTCCGGAACAGTTTTTGGCAAAGTGACGGGAGTGGGGGGTGGGGTATTTACCCTCTGATCACTGGCGAATAATAAAAAAGGTGCTGGTCCTCTCGATTTCCAATCGAAGTTTCTACAGCAATGTTTTCTATAAAAATCTTATAAGCCACATGGGCATAATTACTGCCCTTGTCTTGAGGGCTCTGTGTGTGTGTGGGGGGCGAGTCATCTTTTTATCAGACAAAATTTCCAAACCTTTCAACTACGCTGAACCAAATAGCTATCTCAAAATTTTGATTCGAAGTTTTTGGCAAAATGATCGTGGGGGTTTTTTATCAGACAAAATTTCCAAACCTTTCAACTACGCTGAACCAAATAGCTATCTCAAAATTTTGATTCGAAGTTTTTGGCAAAATGATGGCGGTGGGGGTGGGGCATTTGCCCTCCGTTCACTTGCAAATAATAAAAAAGGGACTAGTCCTCTCAATTTCCAATCGAAGTTTCTACGACAATGTTTTCTCTAAAAACATTATAAGCCCCATGGGCATATTTACTGCCCTTGTCCTGAGGGCTCTGTGTGTGTGGGGGGGGGGGAGTCATCTTTAAGGACATAATTTCCAAACATTTCAACTACGTTCAACGAAATGGCTATATCAAAATTTTGATCGGAAGTAATTGGAGAAATGATGGACATGGGAGGGAGGCATTCGCTCTCTTTCTCTCGCATTCGGGAGTCATCTTCAGAAATAACTTCCGAACCTTTCAGCTACACTGTACAAAATGGTTATCTCATAATTTTGATTGGATGTGTTTGGGGAAAGGGTGGGTGTTGGAGGGGGAATAATTGCCCTCCAACCACTTTCAACTATTAAAAAGACGACTATCTGTTTCAATTCCAATCTAATGAGCCTTTTTTGAAGTTTCTACGACAACTCCTTCGACACAAAGTGCCCTGGTCTGAGAAAAAAAAAAAAAAAATATTGTGCCAACATCGTTCTTTGCTGAGGCAGCGCTATTGTGCTGTCTCTGAATAAATGTTATTGCAAGATTATAATTTCAGTATGGTATAACATGTCTTCTTTCTACCGAAATATAGAACAAATCTACTTTGGCTCCCTCGCTCATTGGAGCTGCAAGGACTATGCCTCCCTGACAGGCAGTTTTACAGATTTTCAGCCACTATGATTCATATGGACATTCTGAAATATTAATTCAGTAGTATGTGGGATTACGAGGAATGAAATGGTGTTGAATAGACGACCAAGTGACCTCCGATAAGTTTCACCGCTTAAATGTGCACTAAATCTCGGAATATACGGTGAAATAAGCCCTCCCTTGATTTTCTATGATCATTCGTTCTATATTTATGGCAAAAAAAATACAACAAAACACAAGTACCATATCAGTATCTACAATGTAAAAGCTGGTACGTTGGATCTGATTTGGTTTGCCGTTTCATAACGAGACATGAAGAAAGGTTTTAATCCCTCAGCAGGGAATTAAAAAGAGAAAAAATATTTGAAAATCCTTTTGCCTTTTAAGGAAAACTTTACAAGGGCCCTTTTGTACCCTATATTGTGGTGTCAATTAGAGAGAGAAAAGGGGGGCATTTGACCCTCAGGAAATTCCACCCCTAGGTTTTTAGATAGTACTTTATTGGTATTTTCATTGAAGAATGCCTTTTCCCAATACTTTCATTGGATAAAATTATAAAAAGCGAATTTATCCCCCTAATTAGAAAATTACATTCCCCCCTCTTTATTTACATGAATTGTTTGCAATGACCCCACGAACTTTACTGTTATTCTTAACGTGTGAATCGTCCCTACCATTGGAAAGTTACTGTTTCAAATTACCAGCACCAAAACAAAGTCGAATTATAAAGTGAAACCGCACTTGCGCTTCAAGCAGCGTAGCAATACAGGACTTACAGCTGAAAAAACTTTATATATTTATTTTTTCATTGTTTTTTTTTTAATAATGCTAGAAAATCCTGCGCTCCCTTCATGGAAATTTTCTTCCCCCATGAAATATTCCTCGATGAAAAGTTCCTCCAACATATCCCCCTCTTCTCAACCCCTCCCCCAACTAAAAAATCCCCCTAAAAACATCTGTACTCTTCCCAATAACCATTACTATATGTAAGCACCGGTCAAGGTTTGTAACTTGTAGCGCCTCCCACGGGGACTGTGGGGGAGTAAGTCTTCTCCAAAGAAATAGTTGTAAGGTTTTTCGACTACGTTGAATAAAATGGCTATCTCAGAATTTTGATCCGTTGACTTTGGGAAAATAATTAGCTTGGGAGGGGCTCTAGGTGCCCTCCAATTTTTTTGGTTACTTAAAAAGGGCACTAAAACTTTTCATTTCCGTTAGAATGAGCCCTGTCGCAGCATTCTAGGTCGGTCGATACCGGGTCAATACGATCATCCCTGGAAAAAAAAAACAAATAAACACGCATCCGTGACCTGCCTTCTGGCAAAAAATACAAAATTCCACATTTTCTTAGATAGAAGCTTGAAACTCCAACAGAGAGCGGATCCATTCTGGTAATGTCAATCATACATCTAGGACTTGCTTATTCTTCTCACCGTGCTTATTCTCCCCACCAAATTTTTATTCCAGTATTTCCACTCTAAGTGTTTTCCAAGATTTCCTGGACCGCCTCCCCCCAAACTCCCCCAAATGACACAGGATCCGGTCGGGATTTAGAATAAGAGATCTGAGTTACGAAGTCCTTCGAAATATCAAATCTCATTAAGATCCAATCACTCGTTGGTAAATTAAAAATACCTCATTTTTTCTAGTTTTTCCAAATTCCCCCCTCCAACTCCCCCAAAGAGAGCATATCCGTTCCAATTATTTTAATCACGTATTTAAGGCTTGTGTTTATTTTCCCAAAAGTTTCGCCCCGTTCCCTCCACTCCAAGCGTTATCCAAAATTTCAAGTTTCCACCTCCAACTCCCCCCAATGTCACCGGGAGCTCTCAGATATGATAACCTTCTAAATGTCAAATTCAATTATGATCCGATCAATCGTTCGTAAGTTAAAAATACCTATTTTTTCTAATTTTTCCCAATTAACCATCCCCCACGCCCTCCCTAGATTGTTGGAGAGGGAAACTGACTATTGTGCTTTAACCTGGTCTGGTCCCTGATATGCTTGCCAAATTTCATCGTCCTAGCTTATCTGCAAGTGCCCAAACTAGCAAAACTGGGACAGACAGACCGACGGACAGACAGGCCGGCAGAAATTGCGATCGCTATATAAAAAAAGAAAACAAAAAAAGTAAAGGATACGGCATTAGACTTTATAGTCCCTACCGGTGGTGCTGATCTCCGTTTCTTGGCCCTTCAGCCAGGAAGTGCAATGGGAGGTTGGGGGCCAGCCATCCTGTGCTTTCGCACACCCTTCCTGTTTACCTTCCCTAGATTTCTCCAGGTACCCATTTAGAGCTGGGTCGACTCTGGCTAAGCTTACAGAGTCACGCCACTGATCCCGTCCCAAACTGCTTTAAAAGATCGCTATATGTCACTTGATAAATACCAAATGCCGTAAAAACCAGCTTAAACGCAGTGGGCAAACGTGGTAAAACGTGTGGGACATATCATAATTACTGATAACTAATAGAGGATCTATAAAAAACAAGAGCTAAGAGCTCATATGGCACTTGTGACGAGGTCGGAAAAGCCAAGAGCTCATATGGTATGAGCTCTTGCAAAATTCTAAGAATCAATAGATTGCTTTAAAAGAAAAATCAGAGGTTTAAAGCCGGTCAGGATTTTAAATAAGAGCTCTGAGTCACGAGGTCCCTCTAAATATCAAAATTCATTAAGATTCGATCACCCACTTGCAAGTTAAATTTACCTCAATTTTTCTAATTTTTCCTCTCCCTTCAGCCCCCTAGATGTTCGAATCAGGGAAAACGATTTTATCAAGTCAATTTGTACAGCTCCCTGAGACACCTACCAATTTTCATCGTCCTAGCAAGTCCAGAAGCACCAAACTCATCAAAGCACGTTACCCCACCGTCTAATCCCCCCAAAGAGAGCAGATATAGTCCGGTTACGTCAGTCACGTGTCTACGACATTTATAAGCATTTTCCAAGATTTCTGGTTTCCTCTCCCAGCTCCCCCCCAGTGTCAACAGATCTGGTTGGGATTTGAAATAAGAACTTTTAGACATGAGTTCCTTCTAAATATCAAATTTCATTAAGATCCGGTCATCCGTTCTTAAGTTAAAAATACCTCAATTTTTCTAACTTTTCCAAATTAACAACCCCCAGCTCCCCAAAAGAGAACAGATCCGTACCAACTATGTCAGTCTCACATCTATAACATGTGCTTATTCTTCCCATCAAGTTTTATCCCGATATCTCCACTCTAAGCGTTTTCCAAGATTTCCAGTTTCCAAGATTTCTGTTTCCCCCCTCCAGCCCTCTATGTCCCCGGATCCAATTCGAATTGAAAATGGAGCATCTGAGGCATAAGATTCTTCTATATATCAAGTTTAATGGAGATCCGATCATCCATTCGTAAGACACCTCGATTTCACGTTTTCCAAGAATTCTGGCTTCCCCCACCAGCTCCCTTCAACGTCACCGGATCTGGTCGGGATTTGAAATAAGAGTTTTAAAGCACAAGATCCTTTTAGATACCAAATTTCACTAAGATCTGATCACCCGTTCGTAAATTACAAATACCTAATGTTTTCTAATTTTTCCGATTTCTCCCCCCCTCTCAACTCCACAAAAGAGAGCGGATCCGGTCCGGTCATTTCAGTCACCTATCTTGGACTTGTGCTGATTCTTTCCACCAAGTTTCATCCTGATGTCTCCGTTTTAAGTGCTTTCCAAGATTCCCCCCCCCCTCCTAATGACACTGGACCCGGTCGGGATAAAAAAAAGATCTAAGTTTCGAGGTTCTTCTAATATGAAATTTCATTAAGATATGATCACTCTTTCGCACGTTAAAAATACCTCATTTTTTTCTATTTTTTACAATTAACCTCCCCCAACTCCCCCAAAGAGAGCAGATCCGTTCCAGTTATGTCAATCCCGTATCTAAGACTCGTTCTTATTTTTCCCGCCTAGTTTCATCCTGATCTCTCCATTCTAAGGATTTTCCAAGAGTTTATGCTCCGCCCCCCCCCCCCTGTTCCGACATCCCCTTCATTGGATAAGGTTGAAATTTAATATAAGAGATCTGAGACATGATATCCTTCCAAACTTCACATTTATTAAGATCTGATTACTCCTTCGTAAGTTAAAAATATCTAATTTTTCTAATTTGTTCAGAATTACCCCCCCCCCAACTCCTCCAAAGAGAGCAGGTCCGTACCGGTTATGTCAATTACGTATCTAGGACTTGTGCTTATTTTTCCCACCAAGTTTCATCACGATCCCTCCACTTTAAGCGTTTTCCAAGATTTTAGGTTCCCCCCTCAATTTCCCACACTGTCGCCGGATCCAGTCGGGATTTAAAATAAGAGCTTTGAGACACGATATCCTGCCAAAATTCAAATTTCATTAAGATCCGATCACTCCTTCGTAAGTTAAAAATACATAATTTTTTCTATTTTTCCCGAATTAACATTCTTGAATTGGGAAGGGTTTTATAGACAAAAATCCACGTAGATATTCAAGAATTTATTCCGCCACGCTAGAAACGCGCTACCTGGTGTATATGATTTATGAGAGTTGATAATCCCTCAATGGAAATACACTGGTAATGCTTTAGTTTTGTAACACGCATAGTTTTATCAAGATTAGATAAGATATTTATTCCAAAAAGATCTCTATCACAAGCCCTCAAAGGGCCGAATTCGGGCTTCGGAGTCGACAAATTACATGGCTGTACTAACAAAGCAAAATAAAAACCAACGAGAAATAAAAATCATAATGAATAATCAAATTATGAGTCAATAAAAACTGTAATAAGTTAATTAAAAAGTTAAAAAAAAAACAGTCAAACTAAGCTTGAACAAATACAAGCCAGAAGAAAAGGAAGGGGATAAAATAAGGAAATAATACAGAAAAGAACAAGAAATATATATATATATATATATATATATATATATATATATATATATATATATATATATATATATATATATTAAAAGGGACACTACAAAAAGTCCAAAAACGCACAAAAAATAGAACGAACAAGAGCTAAGAGCTCATATGGCACTTGTGACGAGGTCGGAAGAGCCGAGAGCTCATATGGTACGAGGTCGGAAGATCCAAGAGCTCATTTGGACGAGGTCGGAAGAGCCAAGAGCCAAGAGCTCATTTGGCACTTGTGAGAAGGTCAGAACCTAAAGTTAAACTTTATAGCACAAGATCCTTCTAAATATCAAATTTCATTAAGATCTGGTCACCCTTTCGTAAGTTACAAATACCTCAATTTTCAAAATTACCTCCCCCCTCCCAATTCCACCAAAGAGAGCAGATCCGGTCCAGTTATGTCAGTCACGTATCTTAGACAGGTTTCTATTCTTCCCATCCAGTTTCATCCTGATCTCACCGCTTTAAGTATTTTCTAAGATTTCCGGTCCCCCCAACTGCCCCCCCCCAATTACGTTTGATCCGGTTGAGATTTAAAATAAGATATCAGAGTTACGAGGTCCTTCTAAATATGAAGTTTCATGAAGATCCGATCACTCCTTCGTAAGTTAAAAATACGTTATTTTTCTTATTTTTCAGAATTACCCCCCCCCCGCAATTGAGCGGATCCATTCCAATTATGTAAATTACGTATGCAAGACTTTTGCTTATTTTTCCAACCAAGTTTCATCCCAATCCTTCCAATCTAAGGGTTTCCCATCATTTTAGGTCTCCCCACCCCAAACTTCCCCCAATGTCACCAGATCCGGTCAGGATTTAAAATAAGAGCTTTGAGCCACGATATCCTTCTAAAAATCAAATTTCATGGAGATCCAATCACCCATTCGTAAGTTAAAAATACCTCATTTTTTCTAATTTTTCAGAATTAACCCCCCCCCCCAACTACCCAAAAGAGAGCGGATCCGTTCCGTTTATGTCAATCATCTATCTAGGACTTATGTTTATTTTTCCCACCATGTTTCATCCCGATCCCTCCACTCTAAGTGTTTTCCAAGTTTTAGGTTTCCCCCTCCCAACTCCCCGCCCCCATCACCAGATCCGGTCGGGATTTAAAATAAGAGCTCTAAGACACGATATCCTTCTAAACATCAAATTTCATTGAGATCCGATCACCCGTTCGTAAGTTGAAAATACCTCATTTTTCTAATTTTTAAGACTTACTCCCCCCCCCCTCCCAACTACCCCAAAGAGAGCAAATAAGTTCCGATTATGTCAATCATGTATCTGGGACTTGCGCTTATTTTTCCCATCAAGTTTCATCCCGATCCCTCTACTCTAAGTGTTTTCCAAGATTTTAGGTTTCCCCCCTCCAACTCCCCCCAATGTCATCAGACCCAGTCGGGATTTAAAATAAGAGCTCTGAGACACAATATCATTCCAAACATCAAATTTCATTAAGATCCAATCACCCGCTCATAAGTTAAAAATACTTCATTTTTTCTATTTTTCCGAATTAACCGGCCCCTTCTCCCCCCCCCCCAGATGGTCAAATCGGGAAAACGACTATTTCTAATTTAATCTGGTCCGGTCCCTGATACGCTTGCCAAATTTCATCGTCCTAGCTTACCTGGAAGTGCCTAAAGTAGCAAAACCGGGACTTTAGGTTTTCCCCCTCCAACTCCCCCCAATGTCATCAGATCCGGTCGGGATTAAAAATAAGAGCTCTAAGACACAATATCATTCCAAACATCAAATTTCATTAAGATCCAAATACCCGCTGATAAGTTAAAAATACTTCATTTTTTCTATTTTTTGCGAATTAACCGGGCCCCCACTCCCCCCCAGATGGTCAAATCGGGAAAACGACTATTTCTAATTTAATCTGGTCCGGTCCCTGATACGCTTGCCAAATTTCATCGTCCTAGCTTACCTGGAAGTGCCTAAAGTAGCAAAACCGGGACAGACAGACAGACCGACAGACAGACAGACAGACCGACAGAATTGGCGACTGCTATATGTCACTTGGTTAATACCAAGTGCCATAAAAACACATAAAAATTAAAAGGAAAACTTAACAAAACTGGGAGAGGGGCAATCAAATAAGTGCAACGACCTGGGCAGCACCTCACCAAAAAAAAGGAGGGAGAAACTAGTTGGATATTTTATTCATTTTTTTCTGTGATGAAGAGGACAAAGGTTTTTTTCATATCTGGAAGTAACGCAGCAAATGGGGGGCAAAACTGGGATGGGCTCAGAAACAGCTCGAAGCTTGTGGTAATCTGGATGAGGAGTGAAATTTAGGCAAAATACTTGCCGTCCGATGGTTCGTTATTGCAGTTTTTGAAAAACAGAGGCACAACGGCAACCTCCTTCGCTCAAGGGTTTCGAAACTAGCTTTTTTTTGGAGCCGAGAGTAAGGCACCTTGCCTTCTTTGAAAATTATTCGCAAGGCTCTTTTTTGGATTGACTCAATTTTGTTTGATTCTTCACGAGAGATGCCAAGGTGCCAAATTGGACAAGTATATTCAAGATGCGGGCGGACAAAAGACGTGTAAAACCTTAAAGAGTGAGAAGGGGGGATGCTAGATTTATTTAAGAGCTTAAGGAGGGCGATAGACGCATTAGCTCAAAGGATGATCGTCTTTAACGTGGATATCCCTCTTTAAATTTGAAGAAATTGTGACTCCAAGTAATCTAACCCAGGACACATAAATTTTAGGAGGGATAGGATTAAGAAAACAGGGCGAGGATTTGAGAAGACAAATCGGCATTATCATGGACTTAGCGGGGTTTACTGTCATATCTAAGTCCAAAGCCTCACTTCCAATTTCATTGAGGAATTTCATAGGGTCGCTTATTAAATTTCTGAAGCAACTTTCAACAATTGCTAGGTCATCAACAAATTTCCAACGGTCAGGAACTTCCTTCGCGAGGCTGTTGATCATAACTGAAAAAAGGAGTGGGCCTAGGAGAGTTCCTTGGGGTATGCTATTGTAGATATGGAGAGTATTTGAGCAATGGTTCTGGTATTTAACCACCTGCGAACTATTTGTTAAAAAGTAGGCAACCAATTTTACCAGTAAGGGATCGATATTGAACTCGCTTACTAGTTTCTCAATTAAAATGTTGTGGTTAATAAGGTCAAAGGCTTTCTGACGGTCAATGGAAATTAAGTTTAGCCAGAAATTACACTTTTCGAGGATTTTCCCGATGTGGTCAATAAGACAAACGAGGTAATGGGAAGTAGAAGTAGGTAATGGTTGTTGGAATTTGCCCAGACTTAGTAATTTCGTTAAACAAGACAAACAAGGGCTTAGAAAGGAAGTCACCGAAGGCTCTAATAAGAGGAAAGGGACGGACTTATTATCCTCTAATAAGAGAATATCCAAAGGACAAACACTTGTCTTCCTTAGTTTGTTAATTCGTCTCTCTATCTCAGATGGTTAAACAGTCAGAAAAAGGGGGGATGGGGCTCCTGTTGATAATTGGACGGGCAATACTGGAAGGCTTTGGACAATGCAAGTGAAAAATTTGTTTAGATTATTTGCGGTAACATCAGGGGGCTCTGGTAAGTTGATTTAAGCTGGTCAAAACTCCTCCCGCATAGCTTTTTAACATCAGAATACCAGTATTTGGGCTTACTAGTGAACAATTCTTCGATCTTATTTTTGTAGTACGATCGTGCCAATATACGAATTTCTCTTTTAGTTGATTTTCCTAGTATATTGGCTTTATCGAGTTTACCATTTTTAAAAAGCTTCAATTTGGTTCTAATTAGTGTTTTTATTCTTTGATTAAAAAAGGGTCTATCATTTGAGCACCTTTTAAACCTTTTTTCTGGGAAAGAAATTTGATATTTATCAATTAGCTTTTTATGAAACGTGGCCGCTTTCCCATCAAGGTTTCGTAAACTATAAATGTCAGACCAATCTTCATTACTCAGCCATATACCAAAAGAAAGAAGACCAGAATTTTGAAGAGGGCGGTAAGTGCTATAAGCTGCTGAAAAATGATGCTTAAAATTTGAGGAGGGGACAAAGAATGGAAAGATGATAAATCCCACCTAATGGGGGCAAAGTTGAGGAAGGGCTGTAAAAATTGTATATATTAGTTAAAATAACATCAAGAGAGGTATTTCCCCGAGTCGTCGGTGTTTTAACAATTTGCTTTACTTTAAGTGAAGCTCAAAAAGAATCTATTTTAAGGTCGTTGCCATCGCCAACTAAAAAAAGACCAGTATTGGGGTACTTAGAAATAACAAAATCAGGACTTGCTTGTAATTCCTGGATAAAATTACGTTTTGACTCGATATTTTGAATTTGGGAATAATAGAAAACAGCTATTGCAATAATAATAAATGGACGAGGGAATACTTTTGGTCTAAAACTTAGCCAGAGGATTTCATCATACTCGGATAAGCTAGGGTCTTGAATAACCTTTGGGTAAAGGTGCCTCTTAGTAAAAAACAAAACTCCACCACCTTATTTCCCGAGTGGGTGGTCAGAAGGACGAAGTTTAGTAAACTATGAACAATTTGTCAGGCGTAGGGACCCTGGGTCAAGAGATTGAACTTCAGTAACAGCTATAATATCTATCAAATTTGATTTTGAAAGCACCTCGAGTTCAGTAAGCTTTTCAAATTTAAGACTTCTAGCATTAGTGACTAAAAGCTTAGCAAAGACAAACCGATTGGGGAATCGCGACAGGGAGACTTGATGGGTTTGAGAATTTCCTGGGTATGGTTTTAATTTAATTTTATTATGCTTTGGAGAAGAAGGGTAAGAGAAGGATTTGACTTGGGGATTTGGAGGTGGGGGCGGGCAAGGATATGGACGAAGTACTAGGAGAACAATTTTGACTGATGCAAAAAGTCTCAGGCATGAGTTACGATGACAGGGTGGGCACGAGGGATAAAACGAATGAGCTGGGTGTTGGGTTTCGTAAGGTGCTGGGTGGGAATAGTGATTCATGTCCGTCAAAAAATTACTGGTTTGTGGCAGAGTAGGTAGGGTATGGGGCAGCATACTGTAAGGGGGAAGGAAATAATACTTCTGTATGTGAAGAGGTGGAGGAGATAACAAGGGGTAAGGTTGGGAGTATGTAATTGGGAAGGGTTCATTAATCGTTGAGCTGAAAATGCAGGGGGATAAGAATAGAAGTCGACAGGAACCTGACCAAGGGGAGTAGGGGGTCGTGGGTGCTTTCAATGCTGTCCTAGAAAAGGTTGAGTTTTAAACCTATCTACTGCGTCTCAGGATACATGAGCAAAATTGCACGACTTAAAATGCTTGGTAAATTTAACAGGATTAAGGTGGCTTCTGGGCAGCCCAGTTTTGTAGAACCTACTACGACCTTTAATGGGCGATTCAATATGACTTATAAGAGAATATGACCTACAAGACAAGGAAAGAAGTGATAAAAAACGAAAAGGAACAGCTCTGAAACTTAAATTCGACCATATATATAGAGGACAAAATTAAAATCTGCGTTCGTTTTAGCCATCTTTCGTTTTTAGTTTTACTAAGATCTCCTCTCTAGAGGATAATTGGTTGATACTAAACAAGAATGGAGGAAAATAAAATCGTCATAATGATCTTATCGTCTTTTGCTAGGCAAGAATAAATCATTGGGCAGCAAACAGAACTCTACTGAGTTAAGTAACTGGTAAATGAAACCGAGAAGCCCTAGAAAAGTATAGCATAGTCTATATTTAAGACAGGAAAAGTCTAAGAAATTCCGGTCAGGTTAAAAAGCTTAGAAAAGATACAAAATGTCAAAAATGGAGCTATAGAACAAATAAATAGCTGGAAGAAATCATCATATAGGGAACAGAAACCCCATAGTTAAAAACTGGGTAAAAACTTTGCATCGTCCAGACAAACTAACGCAAACAAAACTTAACATGAGACCATAAATATTAATTAGCACATTTTTAAAACAGAGCAAAATAGCACCATTAAGTAAAAGCATGAGTTCATTTGATCTGCAAAAAAAAAAAAAATTAAAGTTGCTAGTTATTCGCTTGGACGGTGAAAGACTAGAAAAGAATTCTAGCAAAGCAGGGTCAAAAATTATCTCAATTCCACAGAGCTCGTTAGGAGTTACTTCTCAGCTCTAAAGTCAACTTAGATAAGAAGCTCGTTTTGGCCATCCTTCGTTCTTAGTTCTACAAAGATGTCTTTGCTTTTATGCTTATAATGTGTTTTATTTTGTTGTTCTAAAAAATGTAGTTTTAACTGAAAAAAAAAACGCCTTACAAGCCATAGATTAGTAATTACAGATGAATTTAAATCAACCACATAGAAAGTCGACAACAATAATCGAAAGGATGCCTACTTGAAACCTTAGAAAATTTGCCTGATTTTGAAAAAGATGGGAAACAACCCTAAAGAATCAAGTGATTCCCATAAAAATCACACCATCAGACCCAGGGTATCAGAGAACCCTCTTGTAAAGGTTTCAAAAACTTATGTACAAAAATGTGATTTTTTTCCGGAAGAAAGATCACGAAAGGATGTTTATTAGTTCATTTTGAAATATTTACTACTCGTGCAACAACAGTTGCTACATTACAAGCAGAGGGTATTAAGCTCAAGTTTTCAAGGAACATTTAGACGGACGCTGAACTAAGTCAATACGACCATTGATCATGAATATTGTCAAAAGGGTGACAAATTAATATCTCAAAAACAGCTCAAATTATTAAGTTACACCTGTCAGGGTAAGTTGTGGCAGATTTTGAACTCTCCAGAAGATTCTAGGTGCATACTTTTAAAATTGTTCGATATTTCAGACAGCTTCTTATGTTTGAAAGGTACAAGAAAAAAAATTACAAGAGAAAACAGGAAGATGGCGTAGTAAAGCTGACTAATTAAGTCAGAATTTGATTCTAGTAAAAATATTAAGACGCAAAATACAAAGTACAAAGTTTTGGAATACCACTTAATATTATGATATAACCGTATATCCTTGTAAGTACAGGCCTGTAAAAGAAATTGAGAAATAACCGCTTCTTCGCTTATGTACATATGTAATCTGAAATGACATGGTTGACCTACGGTATAATTAAATATAAAAAAAACAATTTTTTTTTAGCTGAAAGTAAGAAGCGACATTAAAACTTAAAACGAACAGAAATTACTATGTATATGAAAGGGGCTGCTTCCTCATCAATGCCCCGCTCTTTACGCTAAAGTTTGACTCTTTCTCCTATTTATGCTTTTTAAAACAGTAAAAACCTTTCACACGAACAGTAAAAGGTTTTCCGACTATGGTGAATAAAATGGCTATCTCAGAATTTTGGTCTGGTGACTTTGGGAAAAAAATGAGCGTGGGAGGGGGCCTAAGTGCACTCCAATTTTTTGATCGCTTAGAAAGGGCACTAGAACTTTTAATTTCCGTTAGAATGAGCCCTCTCAAAAGATTCTAGGACCACTCAGTTGATACGATCACCCCTGAAAAAAAAAAAAAAAAAAAAAAAAAAAAAAAAAAAAAAAAAAAAAAAAAAAAAAAAACATGCATCCGTGATCTGTCTTCTGGCAAAAAATACGAAATTCCACATTTTTGTAGAAAGGAGCTTGAAACTTCTACAATAAGATTCTCTCTTACGCTGAATCTGATGGTGTGACTTTCGTTAAGATTGTATGACTTTTAGGTGGTGTTTCCCCTATTTTCTAAACTGAGGCCAATTTTCTCAGGCTCGTAACTTTTGATGGGTATAACTGATCTTGATGGAACTTGTATATTTAAAATCAGCATTAAAATGTGATTCTTTTGATGTAAGTATTGGAATCAAAATTCCATTTTCTAGAGTTTCGGTTACAATTGAGCCGGGTTGCTCCTTACTACAGTTTGTTACCACGAACTGTCTGAAAGACGCATTTTATGGGATCGAGCAATTTTTTCTATTTAAATTACCGGACTGACCTCTGTTACATTTACTTAGGAATAGCTTGGAATTTCGTAAGTGTTTTAATATTTTATGTTTTGTAACTGGAATATTGTATTTGTTTTACGCTGTGGAACATTTAGTCCCAGTGGGGTAGGCATAGTCATTTTCCTTATGTCGTTTGTGTTGGGTTAAATAAAGTAATTGTATTATACCAAACTTCTCTATGAAATATTATTTAAGCTTCTCATTGATTCCCAATAGGGACGTTTCAGATAATTAGTCAGGCCGTCCCTAAGGAAACACTAGCCGAATTTTAATCACGTTAGGATCTTACTCAAACTCCCTCCAAGGGCAAGTTTAACAACCGTTACAGTACCACAGAAAAATCTACTACAACTGGTGGTTTGTGGAAGAACTTGGTCAAGAAGACTAAATAAAGTTGTAGATTAAAACCAAAATGACTTTACCAGAAGGCAAATTGACTTCACCAACAGCGCTACTTGACATTGCAAAATTTATACCTGAATACGCGAGAATTTGAGATGTGGATGAAGTCATCGAAAAATTGAGAATTTTTGACGATTTAACAGAAACAATTGACGATAAAGTGATAATGCGTAGCAGTTAGATTAAGGGGAAGTGCGCTAAAATATTTTGAATCAATTCAAGAAAAAGAAGCAAAGGAAATAGAAACTTTAATTGAATCCTTTAAAAACAAGGTTCATAGATATTCCAAGAGGCTAAGAACGGAGGTAGTTACATTTAACACCTCAACTAGTATTCAGGAGTATGCAGACAAGATTTGTCGGTCTGTATGATTATAGTTAGGCAGAAGTGCTTACATAAAGGCAGTTGGTGTGGCGCGAAGTGCCACACCAGCAGCTAGTGTTTTATGGAATGATGTAATTTTCACAAGGACACTTTGAGGGTGTTTTCCCCCATATTTAAAAAAAATCATAAATTTATTTTGGCTCGCATCCTATGATAGATAGTATTGCACTTAGTAAACTTAATTCAAATTCAATTCAAATTCATGAAGGGGAACTTAGATCAAATTAAAAAAATTAAATTCTTTTCATGTGTCTATTGCTACTAAATTCTATTTTTTACAGTTTTTGGTTAATATTGAGGTGTATCGCTCCTTGCTTGTGGTTCATTACCTCAAACTGTATGATAACTTTTAGTTTTAGCTTCAAACTCTACAACAATATATATTTGGAATCACCATGAAAAGTTCATTCTTTGGTATAATGGTATAAAAATTGTGGTTATACTTTCGTCGCTGACGGATAATATGAAAAAAACTTCGTTTTCTTAAAGAGTTAAAGAGGCTGCGTCCCAAAGTCGAACCTTAAAACGTACAGGAATTAGAAGAGGCAGTTGGGGGGCTGCCGCCCCCCAAACCCCCAGCTTTTAAAGACTCTTTTGTACAGGTTTTTTTTTTTGGGGGGGGGGGGAGACTTCATTGTTACTAATTACTAGTTTCGGCGCAATGGTTCTCCTGTCCTCTTGTGTTTAACATTTTTCGAAGTTATTCCATTATTCATTCATTTCAATTTTTTGTTAATTAAAAGAGGGCCTTTCCGAAGCCAAGAGCTGGGGGTTAGCAAAAAAACAAAAAACCTGTACAAAAGAGTCTTTAAAAGCTGGGGGTTTGGGGGGCGGCAGCCCCCCAACTGCCTCTTCTAATTCCTGTACGTTTTAAGGTTCGACTTTGGGACGCAGCCTCTTTAACTCTTTAAGAAAACGAAGTTTTTTTCATATTATTTCTGTACGTTTTTCTACAATCCATGGTGGATGTAATTTAATAATTCCTGTACTCCTCGTCTCTCAAATGATAAGCTGTCCAGGTGTTATCAAATTTTTTTTGATGTTGTGAAAAAAAACCGCCCGTAAGGGACTTGAACCCTTGACCCGAGGATTAAAAGTCTCACACTCTACCAACTGAGCTAATAACTTGCATGTGTATAAATATAACTTCTCAATAGCTTTTAAAAATTTCAAATTAACATGGGCTCTTATGGAGAGAAATCCGTTAATTAAATTAGCTAATGGGTGGTTTCTGGAAAACAGGAAAAGAGTTATCGGATCAAGCTGAAATTTCGCGGATAAGCTCCTGGGCCGTAGGGGACCTTAACTTGTGAATTTCAGCCCGATCGGACAACGTTAAAAGGGGTGGGGTGGGGGGTTGGAGGGTCGAAACTTTCGGGGGGTTAAGATTTTCCTACGAAACTTTCATGGGCACTTACTCGGAGAATTCCGCATCGAATGAGTCTTCGTACACCCAGATCCGATGTCGGATGTGACCTGTAGGCGTCTAGGAAAAAAAAGTAAATGAATTTTAAGTGGCTATGCGTGGTTTCTGGAAAACAGGGAAGGAGTTATCGGATCAAGCTGAAATTTCGCGGATAAGCTCCTGGGCCCTAGGGGACCTTAACTTGTGAATTTCAGCCCGATCGGACAACGTTAAAGGGGGGCTTGGGTTGACAGGTCGAAACTTTCGGCCAGATTTTCCCCATGAAGAAAAAGTTGGAGGGGGATGAAATTTTGCAGGTTTCTTAGTTGGAGCTCGGGCTACGAAATGCATCCCTCCCCATCCGTCTGCGACCACTGGAACCGAAGATCGCTTAACATTGTCGTGTGTCGCCTCTTTATAGAGGCACAAGTGTGCCTCCTTGATATCTTTTTGCTACCATTCTTTACCACAAAGGATTTGAATTTTTTCATTCCAACAAAAATTATTATTGAAAATGTTTGGGAAAACTGAAAAGAGGTTATTTTTTGAAAAGCTAAGACTTGGATTTCCTCCGTTAAGGAGAAAAACTAGTAGGTCGGAACCAAGCGTGGCACGGACGCAGGAGTGGTCTCCGGGCCCAGCCCCCCGGATCTCAAGATTTTTTCATTTTCCCGTAATTATCTTATACATTTCACAGAATAACAGATTTGAAGATTGGCTTCCCCCCCAAAAAAAACACATTCCTTCGTACGTTTCCTGCACTAAACTACAGGGATTTTCGATTTGCATTTATGTTTCCATGGTTTTCAACCATTATGATCTCTTTCCTCTGGTTTTCTTATAATTACTTATTGTTTCCAATTTACAGGGGTATGGGGCGAGTGGAACAGTTTCGTCAAAACCCTGGGAGGGGGGGGGGGCTGTAAAATCATTGCTAAGTGAAATCATTGTCTCAAGCCTTAATTGTTTTTTTAGTCTTTTTTTTTAACTTTTTGACACATTTCAATCCCCTTGTCTGTAATTGACTATGGACCGACCTAGAAGAAGGATTACTTCCTAGTTTACAACCCCTTTCCGTAGAATCCACAAAATCTTTAATAATATTTTCAAAAATTTGTAACTTATTTCACCTATTTTTTATTTTCATTTTTCACGACGGAAAGCAATTTGTTCCTCCAAACTGAATCAATGGGTTCACCGTCTTGCAACAATTAGACACCTTCTAATTAGTAGTTTACACAAAAATAAGTTTGTTGGCAGACTTAATTCACCCTTTGTGTGACGACATCGTCCTTTGGTAAATAATATGAAAAAAACTTCGTTTTCTTAAAGAGTTAAAGAGGCTGCGTCCCAAAGTCGAACCTTAAAACGTACAGGAATTAGAAGAGGCAGTTGGGGGGCTGCCACCCCCCAAACCCCCAGCTTTTAAAGACTCTTTTGTACAGGTTTTTTTTTGTGGGGGGACTTCATTGTTACTAATTACTAGTTTCGGCGCAATGGTTCTCCTGTCCTCTTGTGTTTAACATTTTTCGAAGTTATTCCATCATTCATTCATTTCAATGTTTTGTTAATTAAAAGAGGGCCTTTCCCAAGCCAAGAGCGGGGGGTTAGCAAAAAAACAAAAAACCTGTACAAAAGAGTCTTTAAAAGCTGGGGGTTTGGGGGGCGGCAGCCCCCCAACTGCCTCTTCTAATTCCTGTACGTTTTAAGGTTCGACTTTGGGACGCAGCCTCTTTAACTCTTTAAGAAAACGAAGTTTTTTTCATATTATTTCTGTACGTTTTTCTACAATCCATGGTGGATGTAATCTAATAATTCCTGTACTCCTCGTACAGGAATTAGGAGAGGAACTTGGGTGGCTGCCGCCCTCCCCGCTTTTAAATCATTGTATAAAATAGAAAAAAAATAGATAGAATGACCGAAATGTTTCTTTTGCTCATAAGAAGCTAATATTCTGTTATCTCTCAAATGATAAGCTGTCCAGGTGTTATCAAAAATTTTTCTGGAATGGAGCTGGATTTTTATGATGCTTACAGTCATTCTCGCCGTGCCGAGCTGATTATTTTGATGTACTTGAATGTTGATATTCGTAACTTTTAAGAATTTCAAAAATTAACATGGGACTATTAGACTATTAGGACTATAAGAAGACTATTAGGAGAGGCAAACCCCCCGCTTTTAAAGACTCTTTTGTACAGGTTTAATTTTTTTTCATATTAATTCTGTACGTTTTTCTACAATCCATGGTGGATGTAATTTAATAGTTCCTGTACTCCTCGTACAGGAATTAGGAGAGGAACCCACCCCCGCTTTTAAATCATTGTATAAAATAGAAAAAAAAATAGATAGAATGACCGAAATGTTTCTTTTGCTCATAAGAAGCTAATATTCTGTTATCTCTCAAATGATAAGCTGTCCAGGTGTTATCAAAAATTTTTTGATGTTGTGAAAAAAAATCGCCCGTAAGGGACTTGAACCCTTGACCAGAGGATTAAAAGTCTCACGCTCTACCAACTGAGCTAATAACTTACATGTGTGTAAATATAACTTCTCAATAGCTTTTAAAAATTTCAAATTAACATGGGCTCTTATGGAGAGAAATTCGTTAATTTAAATAGCTAATGGGTGGTTTCTGGAAAACAGGGAAGGAGTTATCGGATCAAGCTGAAATTTCGCGGATAAGCTCCTGGGCCGTAGGGGACCTTAACTTGTGAAATTCAGCCCGATCGGACAACGTTAAAAGGGGTGGAGGGGGGTTGGAGGGTCGAAACTTTCGGGGGGTTAAGATTTTCCTACGAAACTTTCATGGGCACTTACTCGGAGAATTCCGCATCGAATGAGTCTTCGTACACCCAGATCCGATGTCGAATGTGACCTGTAGGCGTGGCGAAAAAAAAAGTAAATGAATTTTAAGTGGCTATGCGTGGTTTCTGGAAAACAGGGAAGGAGTTATCGGATCAAGCTGAAATTTCGCGGATAAGCTCCTGGGCCCTAGGGGACCTTAACTTGTGAATTTCAGCCCGATCGGACAACGTTAAAGGGGGGCTTGGGTTGACAGGTCGAAACTTTCGGCCAGATTTTCCCCATGAAGAAAAAGTTGGAGGGGGATGAAATTTTGCAGGTTTCTTAGTTGGAGCTCGGGCTACGAAATGCATCCCTCCCCATCCGTCTGCGACCACTGGAACCGAAGATCGCTTAACATTGTCGTGTGTCGCCTCTTTATAGAGGCACGAGTGTGCCTCCTTGATACTGTTCATAGACAATCAATTCTTCATGCCATTTCCGTTTGAGAAGGAAGTACCAAAACATTTGTAAACAAAGAACACGTTGAATGTTGTGTTGTTTGCACTGAGTATTACCAAGTGACATACACTGATCGCAATTTCTGTCTGTCCCGACATTGTGACACTGTGACATAACCCAAAAAGCATTGTTATTTGATACTTGGATTATTTGAACAAAATAGTTATCTAAAAATTTCGACCACATTTATTTGGGGAAGGGCAAGGGGGAGAGGCTAGTTACCATTCGATCCCCTTTAACTGTAAAAATGGAACTAGAACCTTCAATTTGTAATGAAATAAGCCCCCTCCGTAGTTTATACCACCCTTTCCAAACAAACCTTATATACCCCTGGGGCATAGCCTACAACACCTGCCTCCGGGGTCTGGAGGTTTGTGTCAACCTCCGAGTTTTTCATGTGTAATCTTTGATCTATTTTGAACAAAATGACTATCTCGAAAATTAGGTTTGATGTATTTTGGGCTACATAGCGCTACATACAAGCTACGTAACTCAACTATTCTCGGCAGAGAGTAAACCGGGCAGCTATTGAAATACGAAAGGCGTTATGTGGCAAATGGTCAAAATGAGTTATGTATCGATTCTATGAAAATCAGGCACGCCCTATCGGCTGATTTAGTCATAATGCACATTCGTTCTCAAGATATTCCCAATTTTATAATCCAGCCAAAACACGTTGAGACCAGATTTCGACCAGTTTTGCAGACCCACAATCGTTACGTGCACGGCTCTTTCGTAGCCATGGAAATTGGTAAATAAAACCTTTTGAACAGTTGTTATTTCGGTTGTCGAAGTTCGTACGTAACGCATTTTGACAAACAAACTTCACTCTCATCATAATCTGCAGATAAAACTATGTGTCAAGTAAACATTTATAGAACAATTACGCAGGAAAGCTTTATCTGATAGGGGAAGGTCTGGAGTTAGTCAACAGATGCCTACACAATCTAATTCTAGGGATACTTTGTTTTATCTGCCTGATACCGGATTTTTTAGGAAGTGAAGCGAACATGCCTGAAAATAGTAACGAAACACATCAAGTAAGGGTTCAAGAGCAAATTGCCTACCCTCATCACCCTCACTGCACCCTCAGCTGTTTTTTCAGCTATAGAAACACAAAGAAGAGCATTCGAGACAAGAAGAATCAAAATCCAAAAAGCAAAGAAAAATATTAGTTTTTCTGTAAATGTACCGCTAAGTGAACAACAGCTGGACTTTGTTCATGTATTGGAAATGAAAGAATTCGCCTAACAGCTTCATTGCTGCTTATGTATCCAGCCTGATATTGTACGATTTTGTCGATATCACTGATTTCGGACTGGAAGCCAAAAACTGCCAAGTCGCTGCCTTTGTTGATGTATTTACATATGTATTTGATTGCCTTTACGGAGTTACAGTTTTCAACGTTTATGTGTGCATTAAATGTATTTGATAATAAAGGTGAATTTTGAACAACCCACTGGTTATCTACTTCGATGGTGGTACCGTTATGCTTCTTTATTATTGCTGTTTTACCGCCATCTTCAGTAGATCTTCTTCTACATTGTGGGTAACCATCATTGCCAGTAAATGTGCCGGGTACTAAAAGTAGGGGATATTGCTTTGTACACCTTCCTTTGGCCATGCATGGTGATTGTTCTTTCAGTGCACCGCAAGGTCCATGTATCATATTTTTTTACCACAATATCATATAAACCCCTATCGACATTTTCATCAGGTATTTTAGCGGAAATGACATCGTCAATTTCATTAGAAGTATTTTATCATGTAGCCAGATTAGTATATGTGCATGTGGCAATCCTCGGTTTTGTCTTTCCACTGAGTACATCCAGCATCGCACTGACCCAAACACTTTAAGTTGTACTATGTAGTTTATCAGTGATTTCAACTTTTGCCGGAAGACACGGTCCGTAATGTCACGTCTATGAATCGCCGATTGTCCTTGGAGTAAAAGATGCTGTATCTCGTCCCAAGATTGATCACATGTAAATGTAAAAAATATATCTGGACCACCATAGAGACGAACATACGCAATAGCATCTTGAGTACATTCATACATATGACGGGGACTGCCAGCATATGACGATGGTAAAAATCTGAAATATTTGAATATATTTCATACATTAACATCTTTCTTTGTCAACATAAATGAACATGAAACTAACATTCGATAAATGCAAAAAGTATTTCCTAGTCAATGAATTCAGTTACGCGTAGGCACAAAACATAAGGTATTCAAAAGCAAAAATTAAAATAATGGTTATTTATGGTGTGTTCTCTATGGTGTTCTTTATAGTAAGGCTTGCTTACAATTTAAAAATATAATTTAAAAGGATATAATGTCAGATAACACTTGTTCACCAAAATTGTCTAAAAATGAGAAAACTATCTTTTATATCATGATATTCATTATTCTCACATTGCATATGGCGTGTTTAATCATGCTAAATTGCTATATTAAGGAATTGAAAAACGTATTACCCCCATTAGAATGGATGCTACCGCCCCTTACCGTTCTAAGTGGCTTCTATTGGATCGTTAGGTACTTCTATATGAACAAATCCATTCACTCTGACATAGTCCTAATCATATTTTGGATAATCTTTATTCTTTGCAAGAAATCCATACTATGTTCGATAATATATTGGAGGTTGCTTTTAAAATTGATAGATATATTAACATATATTGATGTTTGTATTAAAACTTATTATTCTCTGCCGGAGCGGAGGAAAGTCGTAGCTGAAGATGTAAATCCCGTTTGATGATGTTTTTAATTTCCTTGTCACGCGGATACCGTACATAAAAAATCCAAATGTAGTGAGTATTAATTGTCCGAGCGCCAAGTGAAGCTATCTTATTTCCAAAAGCAAATTTTGAGTACAACTTTTTTTAAGCCCATAACATTATAAAGATAGCATCAATGAGTCTAGTTAGCGGTCATGAAGCATTTTTACTGATAGGGATAAGAAGCGTATCAGATCTTTTTTCTTTAAGTATGCCAAGTATAGTTTTGGCTTACCATCTTGGACACGTAACTATAGAATTTTAACTAAGTATGATTTGTGCGACCCTTTAATGATTGAAATGAGACGAAACCACCGATTTACTTCATCATTTGATCATAAGGATAGTCTTTTTCAAGCTATTAGCCAGCGCCTTTGAATTTTTGTTTATTTATATTTATTTAATTTCTGTTTAAATTGTTTTCTGTTAACTGTGTGTGTCATTCGTTTGTTTGCTTTTTACCTTTTCCTTTTATTATCTTTTCATACTCTATTGTGTGACATTTATTGTCTAGTTGTAGCGGGCAATAAAACTATTTATTTATTTAATATGTTTCCAGAATCAAGCCAACTAAAAATGATTGCGTCATTTAAAATAGCGCCTTTAAAATAGGCGCAACATGCCTACCTTTTAACTAGCACGCCATAAATGCAACGAGGCAATTTTACGAACATGACGCCTATAACCTTGTCCAAACCAATTCCTCTTTTATCAACTAATGGTGAAATTGACAACAACTTTCAAGGTCAGTCGACGAATGACTTTGAAAGTTTGGATCTGTCAGGCCCAACTGCGATTGGTACAGAAGACTTTACTTCCCCTCAGTTAGCGCGGTTGCTTGAGTCGCCCGTGGAGCACTTGAAGGTCCTGGGTCCTCCGCGATTGCGGCCGCACCGAGAAGCTCGGGGTCCGGAGTACCTTCAATATAAAACGTTAGGCAGTGCAAATGCTATGGCAATGGACCAACCTAGTGTTAAGTGTTTAATATTGAATGTGTTTTCTAAGCTGTTGAAAAGTTTATTTATCGAAAAAATTTTATTTTATGTGTGTAACTCGCACCACATAGTCTCCCATACCCTGGATCTGTCCCTGCCTTTAACAATATTCTTTGATTCCTCCCAAGTCCTTACACCATATGTGTTAATGCCATCCACAATTTACCTCGTGCAAAAAACAAACAAAACAAAACAAAGAAAGATCAGAAGTATCAATATTTTGCTGATATACAATAATAATACAAAAATTGAACATTTATTTTTTTCGTAATAAGGGCAGGAGATAGTCGATTATTTGATTGCGTTTTAAAGAGCCCAAAAAAGTTCCCAGAAATAGAAATTTTACTTTGAAATTTAACTGCAATAAAATCGAAGGGAAAACCGAAAAAATTATTCATTTAATGCACTTCTAAGCTCCTTTCTACAGAAAGACTTTGAAGAATTGTTGACATTGTTTTAACCTTGGGTAGTTTTACCATAGGATGGAAGAGAATCCTTAGGATGATGAACATATTTGTTTTTCATATTTTTATCGCTATCACATGACACTGAATAGTGAAGTTCCAAAATGGCTTAACAAGGTCTGCAATTCTGCTAGTCAAGGCTCCGTTCAAATTTCTTAGTTCGAGTAGATGAAATAGTAGAGTAATGAAATACGCCCCAAAAATATATTCTTCTCTTTTGGGAACAAAACAGAAATCAATACAATACAACGATTTTGGGAAACTAAATATCAAACAGTTCGTGGTAACGAACTGCAGTAAGGAGCGACCCAGCTCAATAGTGACTGAAACTCTAAAAAACGGAACTTTTATAACAATAGTTACATCAAAAGAATCAAATTTTAACGCTGGTCTCAAAAATGGAAGTTTCATCAAGTTTAGTCCTACCCATCAAAAGTTACGAGCCTGAGAAAATTTGCTTCATTATAGAAAATAGGGGAAACACCCCCTAAAAGTCATAGAATCTTAATGAAAATCAAACCATCAGAATCAGCGTATGAGAGAACCCTATTGTAGAAGTTCCAAGCTCTTATCCACAAAAATGTAGAATTTTGTATTTTTTGCCAGAAGACAGATCACGGATGTGTGTTTATTTATTTATTTATTTTTGTTTTTTTTCCCCAGGGGTGGTCATATCGACCCAGTGGTCATAAAATTTTGTGAGAGGGCTAATTTTAACAGAAAATAAAAGTTCTAGTCCCCTTTTTAAGCGACCAAACAAATTGGTTTAAGTGACCCCCTCCCACGCACATTTTTCGCTTAAAGTGACCGGATCAAAATTTTGAGATAGCCATTCTGTTCGGCTTAGTCGAACACCTAAAAGATATGTCGTTGGGAACGAATTAATCCCCCACAGTTCCCGGGGAAGGGGCTGCAAGTTACTAACTTTGGCCATTGTATACATATAGTAATGGTTATTATGAAGTGTACAGACGTTTTCAGGGGGACTTTTTCGCGTTGGAGTGGGATTGGGTTGGGGGACGGTGTTACGTGGGAGGATGTTTCCATGGAGTAATTTATCATGAGGGAAGAAAATTTCCATGAAAGGAGTGCAGGATTTTCAAGCATTATTAAAAAAGAAATAATGAGAAAATAAATACAAAATTTTTCACCTGGAAGTAGTGAGTAGCATTAAAACTTAAAACGAAATAAAATATTACGTATAAAAGAAAATTATTATCCTCCAAAATACCTTGCTCTTTACGCTAAAGTATTTTTTGTAGTTTCAACTATTTATTCTACGGCCTTTGTGATTCAGGGGTCATTCTTAAAGATTAGGGATGAAATTCAAGCTTTAGTGTAAAGAGCGAGTTATTGATGAGGGGCATACCCCCTTATATTTATAATAGAAATACACAAATATAGAAGTTCGTTACGTGATTTAATTCGTAAGGTACGCATGTTTATTACTAACAAAAACGTTCGTACAAAAATAAAAAAATCCAGTTGCATTTTTAAGTAACCAAAAATTAGAGGGCAACTAGGCCTCCTTCCTCATTTTTTTAATCAAAATTATCCGATTAAAACTATGAGAAAGACATTTAGCAAAAAAATAATATACAAATTTCGTTTTAATTATTCATGTTCGGTGAGCCAAAATCAAAACATGCAGTAATTCAAAAACGTTCAGAAATTAAATAAAAAAAAACAAGTTTTTTTTTTTAGCTACAAGTAAGGAACGACATTAAAACTTAAAGCGAACAGAAATTATTCCGCATAAAAGAGGGTTTGTCCCCTCCGCAACGCCCCGCTCTTTATGCTAATTTTGTTAATTGTTTTAAAAAGTAGAGTTGTGAGAAAGAGTCAAGCTTTGGCGTAAACAGCGAGGCGTTGCGGAGGGGACAACAACTCTCATATGCGGAATAATAAACCAAAAAGTATGGCAAATGCAAATATTGTGCTATAAAAATAGTTCAACCCTATATAATGGTGCAAGAAAATAAAAGCGAAGACTTTTGTAGGCTACTTCTTCTTGACGATGAAATCAACCTCTTCCTAAAGTCGATGTGCATAAGAACTTTTTTTGTGCTTATTTAACGCTCAAATCTAACGTAATTTTTTGGACGTTTGTTTTATATAATGAAATGTTTGTTTTGGTAATTCAACTTTCATTGCGGGACAAAAAACCTAATCATAAGGGAAATATCCAAACAATAGCAGTATGTTATAGTGCTAATAAAATGTATTGACATTTTCGGTTACATGTTTTTAATCGGCACTGAGAAAATACTTTCAATTCACTCCGTAAGAGGGTAATAAGAGGGTAATAGCAGTATGTTATAGTGCTAATAAAATGTATTGACATTTTCGGTTACATGTTTTTAATCGGCACTGAGAAAATACTTTCAATTCACTCCGTAAGAGGGTAATAAGAGGGTAATAGCAGTATGTTATAGTGCTAATAAAATGTATTGACATTTTCGGTTACATGTTTTTAATCGGCACTGAGAAAATACTTTCAATTCACTCCGTAAGAGGGTAATAGCAGTATGTTATAGTGCTAATAAAATGTATTGACATTTTCGGTTACATGTTTTTAATCGGCACTGAGAAAATACTTTCAATTCACTCCGTAAGAGGGTAATAAGAGGGTAATAGCAGTATGTTATAGTGCTAATAAAATGTATTGACATTTTCGGTTACATGTTTTTAATCGGCACTGAGAAGATACTTTCAATTCACTCCGTAAGAGGGTAATAAGAGGGTAATAGCAGTATGTTATAGTGCTAATAAAATGTATTGACATTTTCAGTTACATGTTTTAATCGGCACTGAGAAAATACTTTCAATTCACTCCGTAAGAGGGTAATAAGAGGGTAATAGCAGTATGTTATAGTGCTAATAAAATGTATTGACATTTTCAGTTACATGTTTTAATCGGCACTGAGAAAATACTTTCAATTCACTCCGTAAGAGGGTAATAAGAGGGTAATAGCAGTATGTTATAGTGCTAATAAAATGTATTGACATTTTCGGTTACATGTTTTTAATCGGCACTGAGAAAATACTTTTAATTCACTCCGTAAGAGGGTAATAAGAGGGTAATAGCAGTAGCCTATGTTATAGTGCTAATAAAATGTATTGACATTTTCGGTTACATGTTTTAATCGGCACTGAGAAAATACTTTCAATTCACTCCGTAAGAGGGTAATAAGAGGGTAATAGCAGTATGTTATAGTGCTAATAAAATGTATTGACATTTTCGGTTACATGTTTTTAATCGGCACTGAGAAAATACTTTCAATTCACTCCGTAAGAGGGTAATAGCAGTATGTTATAGTGCTAATAAAATGTATTGACATTTTCGGTTACATGTTTTTAATCGGCACTGAGAAAATACTTTCAATTCACTCCGTAAGAGGGTAATAAGAGGGTAATAGCAGTATGTTATAGTGCTAATAAAATGTATTGACATTTTCGGTTACATGTTTTTAATCGGCACTGAGAAGATACTTTCAATTCACTCCGTAAGAGGGTAATAAGAGGGTAATAGCAGTATGTTATAGTGCTAATAAAATGTATTGACATTTTCAGTTACATGTTTTAATCGGCACTGAGAAAATACTTTCAATTCACTCCGTAAGAGGGTAATGAGAGGGTAATAGCAGTATGTTATAGTGCTAATAAAATGTATTGACATTTTCAGTTACATGTTTTAATCGGCACTGAGAAAATACTTTCAATTCACTCCGTAAGAGGGTAATAGCAGTATGTTATAGTGCTAATAAAATGTATTGACATTTTCGGTTACATGTTTTTAATCGGCACTGAGAAAATACTTTTAATTCACTCCGTAAGAGGGTAATAAGAGGGTAATAGCAGTAGCCTATGTTATAGTGCTAATAAAATGTATTGACATTTTCGGTTACATGTTTTAATCGGCACTGAGAAAATACTTTCAATTCACTCCGTAAGAGGGTAATAATTTCTTCATGGTTATTTTAAATGAGATTCTTGTTATTTTATTATTATTACCTTTGCTAATATTAGGTTCCTGGAAGTATTTTGCCAGAGAGCTGTCGGGATTTGCACAGCTCCGGTTGGAATACATTCCAAGTGAAGGCTGGAATGCAAGGTGAAGCATTCCAAAAGCTGTGATCAGTTAAGACCTATTTTGTTCTGGCCAACCCTTGACAAAGTCTCTGATTCCTTTATTTACGGCGAATTTCTGTCGCAAGTGGCAGATTCATCTGACCCGCAATATGGTTGTTTAAAAGCGTGTAGTACCACAATGTATTTATTTAACCTTTATCACCTGATTGTACAGTGGCTAGAATCTTGAGACGCTTTCGTTGATTTGCTACTCGCTGATTACAGGAAAGTTTTGGATTTGATTAAGCATCTCGTGGCTGGTACGAATCTTAAAAGAATGGGCGTAAGTAAACCTACTGCTTATCTTACGTATATCTTACTGCTTGTTACTGATTTACTACGTTCCCGATACGAACGAGTCTACCTCCTCTTTTCCGGTAATCTCAACTCTGAATGGGAAAGTAATTACATGTGGAGCATCTAAAGGCACAAAATTGGCCGCTCTACTTTTCCGTGCAGTAATTAATCATGTTACGGATAACCTGGATGACCGATTGAAATGTGTAGACGATCTATCTGCGCTTCTTTAGTTCAAAGTAGATACAACCCAGGTTGTTCCCCAATTCAGCCCTGATATTTTAACAGAATTCAAAGAAGAATGTAGTACAAATAGCTTGCAGATCAGCGAAAGCAAAACCAAAATCGTAAGATGTAATCCACTGAAATAAGATCTTGTTTGCGAAACTCCCTGGTTTCCTCTTGTATCGTCAGCTAGAGTCTTGGGAGTAAATTTCAGTGAGGACTGCTAATTTAGCGCTCATGTTCAAGGAGTTATCCAGAAAGGCAACTATGCACTAGGCTCTTCGATTCCAATACACTGCTTGGGTTTCCCAGTAAATCAGCTGAAAACGGCATATCTAACATACATGCGGCCCCCATTAGAACATGTTTGTCCCATTTGGGGGCCTCAGATTACTTATGCTGAATATTTAATTGATGATGTGGAAGGACCAAAATTGAGCAGTTAAAATCATCCTTGGAGAAAAATTTGTATATTATATGTCTTCGTTCGAGTCTTTAAAGATTGAAACTATCAGTGATCGCAAGTTTTAGTTGATAATGCGTTTTGGGCAATTTCTCCTTGCTAGCCCTAAGTACTGACATTTTCTACTCCCTGCTGCTAACTCAGTAGTTAATACCAGAAAGAAGAACAAATTAGTACCAGTACCTTGCAGAACAAATCGATTTGAAAATTCGATCCTGCCGTTTTTTATTAGTGCCTTTAGAAAAAAATGCCTTAGTACTAGGTTTGTAAATTGCAGCGACTATGAAAGTTGTCTTTAAATAAATGATTTCTGAAGTGCCCATTTTTTCGATCCTACTTTGAGTGTTGTCATTTGGTCCCAATATTCTGATCTTGGTTTGCATACTTACCTTCTTATTATTCCAAACTTAAAACGCTCTGTACCTCGGCTATTCTACTTTTTACATCTTTAAAGCAGCCATCGGGACATGGGACAGTGGGGCAACTGTCCTTCTCAGACCTCGGTTTGCTCCCCAGCTTGCCTCCCAGCTGACATTTAGATTTTTTTTTTCAAAAATCTAAGCCTGCATAATTCAAGTACCCCCAGAAACGAGTCAGTTTTCTTTAGTAGATTTTTGATTTTATGGTACTAAATGGCTCATTTTTTAGGCTCAGTTTTCACTGTCATTTTCACTTGGTTTAGGAAAATTGGCTCCAAATTCACCCGTCCTCAGGATTTTAACAAAATTACACCACTAACTGTAGCTATCATCTTTGTTAATAATAGTACCTATATAAGGGAAGCTATCGACTTATTGATATCCTTACCAAACAGCACCTCACCACCCTCATTATCTTCTAGTTTAAGATCCATATCCTTCTTAACATAAACTGTCAAATCTATTTTGCACCCTGAACCTTCAAAATAATTAATTTCACTCTCACTTATCTAAGAAACACAAATTATCTGCATAATCTGTATCTAGGAGTCTTTTTTCCTAGTTATACCATGTTCTCCCATAGCCTTTGTCGTGTTCTTTAGAAAAAATCTATTATAAACAATCCACATAATCTGGGATGGGACACAACCCCGCTTTACTCCAGATTCCGCACCATATTGACTACTTCCATCACTTCCTGTCTTAATCACAGCAAATAATTATCATCAGTAATTATTACTAACGACTTTTAGAATGTATCTCGAGTGTTCCCAAAACACTCTATATGACTAAATTATTTATATATGGGGATAAAATGCGGGGGAGAGGGTCCCAAGATTGGTCTGCCAGACTTTCTCAGGAAAATTTGAGAAATATGTGCGCAAAAATACATTTTTAGTCTGTTTGAACTTCACCTAGAGCCCCCTCCCCCTGTCCCAAAGGGTTATACACATGTGCACCTTCATTCTAATACATGACTAAATCCTATTTGTTATCTTTGGTAAGATAAATAAAAAAAATGGGTAAAATGTATAAATGTGCAGCTCAAAGTATATTAAAAAATTGCGATTTGGAATATAATAAACAAAACAAATTATTATCAAATATCATAATAAAAGTGGCAGTGGCTGAAGCTTGAATGTTAATACCATACCCTGACCTCTTTCCTTCAGTTTTAACCTTTTCTTCCCATGACAAGGCTCCAATCTTCCTTAACTGTGAGAGTAACTTTCTCAGAGGGCATATTCTCAGCAGTTCCAATGCTTTCGCGAATCCTGAAATAGAAAAAAGCAATAAGAATTTAAGCTAAGAAATAAGATAGAAATAAGAAAGAATAAGAAAAATAAATAGAATAAGATAGCAATAGAAATAAGATTTAAGCTAAAGGTTTCAAGTTTTCAGGTGGTCCTTCGTGCAGATGGTCCAATAGGTTTGATGCTAATGTTTGATATTTACTACAAGGTTATGTATGCTTCAATGTGACGATACTTCAATACTTCAATGTGAATATAAACCCTTTTCCAAGTACTGTTTTATCATGGCTTAAATGAGTGTATCATGGCTAAAGTATCGTTTTATCATGGCTTAAACAAGACTCTTTTCTCTTTTAATTTTTCTTATACTGTAATTTTGACAACTTTTTATGACATGCACTCTAAGTATGTGAATAAACTCTGGATAATGAAATCTAGGGCTGGCAAGTTCTATTTTGTAATTTAGATACAAACAATGTCACTTGCACGAGCATCAACTTAGGAGGAAGCATCAACTCATGTCTTATATTTGCCATAACTGTTGTTTTTTTTAGGGTTAGTTCCATATCAAATTGATTGGTGATATTAAGCTGTCTATCTTCCTGATTCGATACCCGCTGCAGCAAGGTTGGGCGATAAGCTTGCTACTTGTCCCTGTAAGAAACACCCAGCAACTGAAACGTCGATTCGACACCTTATGGGCCAGAAATGGCTCTGGAGGATCTTTATCCGTATCCTATCTTCCTGATTTTGATCTTGTGTGGAAGTTGCTGGTTAATCTATATCTTCAGCATAGGCAAGTTCGTCTATGAGCAGTTTGCCAATTACAAAAAGGTTTCATTAATGACAGCACAGCGGTTAGGAACAAATGGGAAAGTGTAGACAAAAGGATAATACCCTGCAGCGCTCTTGTCGAAGTTAAGAATACCTCTGAAAGTCCTTCAGTCTTGTTATTTGGCACAGAATTGATTGTACAGTCTTTAGTTAAGGAAGACAATCCTCCGGGACAGTAGTTTTGAGATAGTGGTCATTTTTCACCAAAGCAATTTGCTAATTTCAGCACCCAAGGGGAAAAATAATAAAGAACGATATCATCTTCCAAAACCTAAGGCAACAGTCAGAAAATTACTAATTTCGGTACCAAAAGTATACATGCAAATAAATTCTAAGTGGATGTAAGAAAGGTAAATGCATGACCCCTCGAGATTGATCTGAGGGACCTCCCATGAAAACTTGTAAAATAGGGGGGTCTGAAAAGCACCTTTGATACTTAAATTCTTACCCTTGTCTCAATTTCTGTTAATTCTTATAAATTTAAACTATTCGTTCTTGGGGGGGGGGAGGGTAAATCACCAGAAATTTACTCCAAATAGCGCATAAAGGAATGATGACCCTATTTAGAACGCCTTATTTCTATTCCTTAGCACCAAAATTAGCGATAAATAATCACGCAGGTACCTATCTTCTTCAATGGGTAATATCATGCCCGTATGATAAGGTATAACTACAAACAAAACATATGAAATTCTGACGTCTAACTGAAATAATTTTATGGTACCGATCAATTTGGTGCTTGCGCTCGTATATCCTCAGTTTCTCGGACTTTATTTTCTCACTAGAGTCATTATACAGAGTCTAGAGGCACTCGAACGCACGAATATTTTTTTAAATTGTTAAACAGGAAAAATGGACATCTGTTTCATATACTTTTATCTATGGCACAGCATAAATTTTCAACAGTAGGGAAGATTTGGTTCGGAAATGGGACACATCACAGCGTTTGGAAAGGGAAGTTACCAATACGTCAGAGCAATAGCTTCAATAGATTCAGAACAATAGGTCTCAAACAATCCCATAGTAATTAGTTAAAAATTTGTCATTGCGCGTGCGCAAAGGCGAAGTCATGAAGAAAAGTGTGCGACTGATGTGTCCCAAATATCTTTAATGGAGAGTATAGGAATTTTCACTAATATTTAACATTTATACTGTGATCTGTGGGTACAATAAAATACCCTATTGACCTTTCTGAGCGCCGAAATTTGCAATCTACAAACAACCTTAGTGTGTTTTTTTTTTTTTTAATTTAAAAGTGCAGGAATAATCCTGCTGCCTCCGATTTTAGATTAAGAGGCCAAAACCAGGTACCAAAGAACCACTTTAGTTTTACCGGACAGCATGAGGTACATCATTCTGTTTAAGATATTTCAAAGTTCTTTCTAGCTCTGTTGATATTCATCATAGACATAGTTTTCATTATTGACTTCAATAGATGGCTCCAGAAGTTGTTAAGTTGTTAAGAAACAAATATCAAGACCATATTTGGTCTGTTAGAGCAAACACAAGCCTGGTGTGGCATCTTTTTCGTGCCATTGTACCATTTCTGATCCTCGGATTTATTTATTGATCCTGTTTTGTGGATAGGGATGAAAGTCACCTAACACCATTAGGCACGGTCCATATCCTATTTTCTATACTCTACAAACTAAATATGTATAAAACAAAGGTCCAGCAAATGACGGTTAACATATAATTTGTTAATAGCATGATGAACGTCGGCTACTCGGTCAAGCCCAATCTGAATTTGATGGCAAGGTTATCAAGGCCAGGTTTTTCTTTCTTTTTTTAATGATCTCATCGAAAGTGCTTTGTCTCTCCAGCTACCAATGGAATGGAGGATACCTCTTACTATTTATTATCATTATTCATCATTATCTTACTGTCATTATTCTAGTTATTAGTTTTGTTGTTTTTTTCAATCTTTTATTTACAGCGATCCTGTCAAATAAAGAAAGAAATAGCTTCTTAATTATGCACTTTGTAAGTCCAGAGATTGATGGTTCTGGTGAAAAAGAAAATGAAGGGGTAATTTTAGTATATTTTTGTTGTATTAATTTTTTGTCTATTTGAGAGATTTAGGTCGATTTTTTTTAATATTTCTTTCTTATTGTAATAGTAGTGGTCCCTGACAACTATTCCAGCATAAGAAAAGCGTGGGTCTAGGGATGCGAAATTCTGGGTTATATTTAAGAAAAGCCATACAATTTCAGACCTTTCTAACACATTTACTAGACTGTGATTTAGAAGGCATTTGATGCCGCAATGAATAGGAAGAGAGGTAACAGCAGATATACTAAGCAGCAGTCAAACTCGGAAAAATAACAGATCTCCAGTCAAAACCAGTAATAACAAATCCAAATTTTTCCATGGAAAAAAACTTGTAATAAAGGTATTTCTGAGGCACCACCTGAAAAATATGGAACTTGAAAAAAAAGGTACTAAAGTCTTTCCTTTGTAGGTAGCTATCCATTAAAGATGCAGTTGTCTTAGAAATCAAGAGATTATAAATGTTAAAATTTTTAAAGACGAAAAGCTTTGTTAAATGTTACTAATTACTTTGTCTCCTTTTTTCTCAGTTTAAGGGGGTGTCTGTGACAACAATGTAATATTGCCCTAAATACTCCTGATTTTCGGATAAATTAAAAGGAAAATGTGCGAAAATCATGTGTTTCAGGCATAAGAAATCCTAAATGTTTTCAGGGTGAGAATAGTGTTTTTATTTTGTCGTAGTTTGAGATTTACCACATACATCGTCAATTAACCATAAAAATATAATGTATTGGTAGAGAAACTTCAAATCTTTGGAAAAAATGTAAACGGAAGTAGGTAAAATGGGAGTTTTACTTCCAATTTACTTAAATTGGAAGTAGGTAAAATTGGTAGAAAAACTTAAAATCTTTGGATAAAATGTAAACGGAAGAAGGTAAAATTGGAATTTTTTCCTGATAATTAAAATATTTTTCGGCTAGATCATAATAAAGCCGTTTGAAAAGACAAGTGTTATCATTTCACTTCTATATACAAACCTAAAGTAAAAATTATTTATTGCACAGCAGGAGGCACAAGGGCTACAGGATGGCTTCAATAATTAAAGGACACGCTTCTGAACTGATTCGAAACCTTACCTTAGACCTTAAATCCTCCAGATACAGGGGTGGTGCATAGGGCGTCTAAGAAACCTCGCAGGTTATCTCGGAGCTGAGCTGCAGCCGTGACTTCCTCCCATTGTGGTTGAAGAGACAGCTCCGCATTAGTCAGGTCTCGGTCGTATTATCATCGTAAGGTGTGTCTTGGTCAACCTCTTTTTCACCTCCCCTCGGGGTACCACTCATATACTGCATTCGGGAGTCGATCCTCTGGTATACAAAGGACGTAGCCAAGGTATGTCCATCTCCTACGTTTCAGAAAGTCAGTAACTAATGGCTGACCGGTTCGTCGGCAAACTTCTATGCTGGTGACCTTTTCCTGCCACGATATGTTCAAGATTCTCCTAAGGCACATGTTTTCGAAGGCTAGGGCACGTTTCTCCAGTTGGGTGTTTAGTTTCCAGCATTCACTAGCATAGAGGAGGATAAACATCACATTACTATTCAGGAGGCGGAGCTTCAAGCGCATAGAGTATTTACTACTGCGCCAGACTGGTTTCAACTTGCTAAAACCCGATGTAGCTTGTCCAATTTACCTCTTGATTTCGTTGGCTATTTCACCATTGTATTCAATCCAACTCCCAAGATACTTAAACTCCTTAACCTGCTCAATACTTTTATCTTTACATTTTAGTATCAGCGGGAAGTCAGATGTGGTCATAATCTTTGTTTTACTAACATTTACTGCAAGTCCCGTTTTCTCGGCCTTTTCGTCTATGGCGTCGAGTAGCAGCCGCAGTCGCAGTTTTGCTTCTTCAAGAAGAACAACGTCATCTGCGAAGTCCAGATCAGTGATCTGTCGGCTGCTGATCTTCGCTCCAATGCCCGAAGACTGCCGTAGAATATAGTCTATTACAATGACGAACAGAAACGGGGATAGGACACATCCTTGTTTGACACCAGACATTATATTAAAAAAACGCGTGTCCCCATTTTCTGTGCGTACACAGCATTCACTATCCTCATATGGTGCGATTACCATTTTGACTAGTTTATCAGGTACTCCATAATATTTCAAAATCTTCCATAAAGTGTCTCGGTCAACAGAATCGAATGCCTTTTCAAAATCAATGAAGAGCAGGTATATCTTTTTGTTCCATTCTCTGGACCCTTCCACCATCAGCCTAAGAATGAAAATAAGATCAGAGCAAGACCTACCAGGTCGGAACCCGTGCTGCTCTTCCCTGAGGTGTGAGTCTAGGGCTGCTCTTAGGCGTTGTAATACGACTGAGGCTATTATTTTACTAGGCACAGACATCAAGTTGATGCCCCTCAAATTGTCACAAGTTTGTGCATCGCCTTTCTTGAAGAGTTTGACCAGTATGCCTCTTTTCCAGTCTTTTGGGACTCTTTCGTCGTTCCAGATGGCCACTAGAAGAGCAGTCCATACAAATATGCAGGCTCGAAGGGACGCTTTCAGCATCTCTGTCGGAATCCCATCAACTCCAGGTGCACATCCATTGTTTAGCTTTTTCACAGCTGTCGTCACTTCTTCCATGCTAGGGGGGGGGGGGGGTCAGAAGTTACCTCAATTTGCAAAAATGGCGTATCCTGTACTGTTTCTGGATCATCAGGTCTGGGCCTATTTAAGACTTTTTCGAAATGTGAAGCCCATCTCTCGTCAGCTTTCTGTGGATCCGAAATAACGTCTCCATTTTCATTTTTTACAACGGATGTACGATCTATTTTCTTTCCAACTCTCTCGTTTGTTAGTCAATAAACCATTTTCGAGTCTCCTTTCTTTGCAGCTTCTTCTGCAAGCACTGCTTTTCTCTCAATGGAAATTCTTTTGTCTTTCCTGGCCCTTCTTTTCACCGCTTCATCCTCTTCTTTGTAACGGAGCAGTAATTGGGCTTTTTGCTCAGGGCTCAATGTATTCAGGATAAGCGTTCGGGTCTCCTTTCGTTTACTTATGTATTTCCAGGTGTCATTCGATATCCATTCTTCTTTTTTTCTTTTTTTGAAGCCAAGGATGGCCTTCGCAACGCCACGGTACACACTCTTGACTGAGGTCCATGTGTTCTCAACATCAAAGTCATCGGCTTCGTCGAGAAGTTTTAACGCTTCAAATTTGTTATGCAGCGATGTGCAGAAGTTTTTGCAAATGTCAGGATCTTTCAGCTTATCGATGTCAAATTGTTTATGTGTTGCAGCGTTGAGCTTTCAGTTTGATTCTTATTTTGGCTATAATCAGGATGTGGTCTGAATTAACATCTGCTCCTCGAAAGCCCCTCACGTCACATAGGCAACTTTTCCAACGTCTTGACATGAGGAAATGGTTGATTTGATTCTTCGTTTGGCCGTCTGGGGACACCCATGTATACTTGTGAATTGTCTTATGGTCGAACATACTACCACCTATTATCAAATCGTTGCTTAGTGCATAATTGATTAAGAGTGTACCGTTCTCATTTATCTCTCCCATGCCACGTGGGTCCAGAACTTCCGGGCAGTACTGACGGTCTGCATCGACTTTAGCATTTAGATCGCCAACCAAACAGAGTATATCATGCCTGGGAACGTCTTTGGTGGCCGAATTTAGCATGTTATAGAAAGCATCTTTCTCCTCTTCTGTAGTTTCGTTAGTTGGAGCATAGCAGGCGATGATGGCTGTGTGATTTGTGATCATTTTTGTGTTATTTGATACGAAGCAAACTGTCATTATACATTCGTTAACTGGGTTCCAGTTTGTCATTGCTTTGTGTGCAAGCGGTGACATCAGAAGTCCTACACCAGTGCGGTGGACGGAAGGATGACCACTAAATGCCATGGCATATCCATCACCAAACTTCTCTAATCCATTTCCAGACCACCTTATTTCACTGAGAACGAATATATCGATGAGGTATTGTCTCATCTCTTTAACAACTTTCTCTGTCTTGGATATCTGGTTCATCGTTCTCACGTTCCAAAAACCCGTGTTTAGGTTCTGTTTCGCAGTCAAAACCGGGTCCGGGGGCATGTGGGGGTCGTTATCTGGGGAGGTGATGTATCCGAGGCTGTTGTAGACGTTTCAGTTGCAGTTCTTTTTTCCCTGAGGGTTGCCCCCCAAGGTTCAGGGTGTGGGTTGCAATCTCACAGCCCAAGTTTTTCCGGGCTTGGGACTGGCTGCCTGATACCTAAGACACTTCGGCAGGCGGATTCAAAACCAGCCATTTGAAAATCGTTCACATAGAGTACGAGTTGTTTTTTTGATCCTAACTAAATACTGCCGAATCAAACTAAGTTTAACGACTGCTCACACAATACCAATAAGTTGTATTGCGTCGTTCATAGAGCTAGCGAAACATTTCTGTTAATTTTCATAAAGTATTTTGCAGCACTTTATTTATCAACGTGGTATTTTGTAGCTTCAAAATCATTTCTTTTTGAAGAAAAAGATGAAACTATACTTTAATATTCATCTGAAAGAAGACAAGTTCTTATCTTAAATTATTAAAACCGGTCAAATAAAATTTTCAAGTTTTATGGTTTAGGAGATTTTCTTTAAGGTAATAAGAGGAAATTCAAATGAGCGGTCACTTACAGAGATCCCACGGCGTCAATAAAGTTAATTAAATATAAAAACAAGTTTTTTTTAAAACTGAAAGTAAGAAGCAACTTTAAAACATAAAAACGAACAGAAATTATTTTGTATATGAGGGGGTTCGCCCCCTCGTCAATACCTCACTCTTTGTACTAAAGTTCGAATTTTGTATCATTTCTTGAAGAGTGACCCTTGGATTACAAAGCCCGTTTAATTAGAATAAATAGCTGTTTTGAAAGTATTAAAAAAACTTTAGCGTAAAGAGGGAGGTATTGACGAGGGAACAAAGTTTTTTAAACTTCGTTATTGGGAAGTTTCATTTTAAGTTTTAATATTTTAAGTTTAATAGTTTCAGTTGAAAAGACCTGCTTTTTCTTTTAATTTAATTTCTGATTGTTTTTTAAATAACTCTAGGAAATCCAGTACCCGCTTCAAGGATAAATTTTCTTCCCCCATGGAAAATTACTCCATGGAACGATACTCCCACATATCCCCCTAACCACCCATCCCCTATCCACAGAAGAAATCCCCCCTGAAAACGTCTGTATGCTTCCCAATAATCATTACTATATGATAGATAAATAGATAAATAAGATTTTATTTTCACCAAAATTTTCATGGCACTGCCAAATTTCTTATGGTATAGTCACATTAAAAGCGACGCCAGATAAAAAACAAAACAAAGAAAACAAAACACATCAATCCTCCTGACCGATAAACTTGCTTCCAGGGTCTTAATTTTCTCACTTGACGGATTATTTCGGATTCATAGTTGGGAATGTCTACACTTACCGCAGACGGCTTAGTCCCTTTCAGTAGTTCAGAGTTGGTTTTAGGTCACGTAGTAATTTGCGGTAAAGAGGTGCCGATTCTGCTTCCTCTTACAGGTCTCTTCGCACTAGGCTTTTGTGGGGTTTGAGATGCTTGCGACTTCGGAGTCACGGGGATTGCCTTTGCAAGACAGTCCATGCATAACCATTCGCCAGAATGGTCCTTCAGCCCGATTTGGGCGCATTTATTAACGCCTGCGTGGTACCAGCGGCCGCATCCTGACACGCATTGGACAGAATTTGTGGTTACAAGCAGTCAATAAACAATCAAGAGAGATAAAACTCTACAAAAAGAAAACTTAAAACGAGACGACGGCCAGTAGAATTAAAAGAGTAAAACAACGCGGATATTTCGCCTGTATAAAACAAGGCGTCTTCAGCACATGATAGAAAATTAAAAGAAAACTAATCTAAAAAACAAATAAAAACCACCACCAAATAAAATAAATACAATTGTCGCTACTTATCCACGTAGGGAAAAGCAGCTATGCGAGTTACTTCAATGAGAATCAAAGAGCAACTGAGGAAAAATTTATGAAAATTGAAACTTAGTTAATTATTCTGTTGCGAAATAATACTCTTGTAAGCTAACATTGAAGCAACTCTTTTTGGTCTAGTTGGTAATCTTGTCCCCTGGTGATTGTGTAAAATTTCAATTCCCCCATCGACTATTGGTTCATTTTTAAAAGAATATCATAAATTGGGTCAATATTTAAATTCCCTGTGTCTCTATTTATTGAAATATTAGCAAATATATGTTTCTTAATTTCTATAGCCTCCCTCGCCCACTGAGAAAAACCTCTATCATTAGAAATAGCTGTAGCCTCATCAAATTGTATAAAATGTTCAGGATAAAAGAATGTGTGTTCAGCTAGAGCCGAAACAAAAGTTTCGGGAGGCTTTCTTAGTTGTAGGGTTTTTTCTATTGAGTTGCGATGCTCAATAAATCTTTCAGTAAATTGTTGGTGAGTTCTACCAATATAAAACTTTCCACAGGAACAAGGAATTTTACATACCCCACTAACTACATCTCCCCGGGTTAAATCCTTCCCAGAATTAAGAAAACTACCTAATGGTCTCACTGATTGGAAACAAGTATCAATGTTATGTTTACCCAAAATTCTTTTAAGCATCTCCCCCAAAGTAGGTACATAAGGTAAAGAAATGAAACGTTTCGGTAAGTTTAATTCTGTGCACTGTGAAACCCCAATAACCCTACTGTTGTGTTTAATGCGTCTATTTTTTATTATTTTATCAATGAACTTAATCGGGTAGCTATTACAAAATAAAACATCCCTCAAATATAACAAATCAGAATCTAAAAACTCCCGGGAACAAATTCTGAAAGCTCTATCCACCAGTGCAATCACAACCCCTCGTTTCACTGAGATAGGGTGGCAAGAGTGAAAGTTCAAATACCTATCACTGTGGCAAATTTTCTTAAAAAATTGCAAGAAGGAATCAGTGATTCCTAAATCTTTTAGAATCAATACCCATTTTGGTACTGAAAATTAATCAAAACAAATTAAGCCTCATGGCTTTAAATCACATGACTTCCGAACAAAAACAAAGACGTTTTAAGTTGTCCAAAGACTTAAATTTTGTCAAAAATTTTTGAGGAATAATCTTCCATTTGACATTTTTCTGTGGATTAAGGAAATGGCCGTTAGATCTTTCCACCATGATTTCCATTTGTCAAAGGTTCGTTTGGTCGACAAGTTCAATAGCATTTTGTTTGAAAAGTTCCAGAATTCGGATACTTTTTATCCTCATTTTTGTCTGGGTCCTGGCACTAAGAATTTGTCGTCTAAAACTCTTAGTAGTCAACAAGAGGTAGTTTTGTCGAAGGGTTTTAGATTCTGTTTTCCAACCCCAATTTCTTATTCAAAAATAATTTCTAAGGTAGAGTCAGGAATTATGGCTTCTATTGATAAAGTCGAAGCTCCTCAAGAACTTAGAGGTGAAATCGTAAGGAAACTTAAGACTTTTAACATGAAAAAAATTGATAATGATATAACAAAAAATGACATTAAAATACTTTCTGATTTGAAAAAGGATAAGACCCCTACTATCACTAGGGCAGATAAAGGCAATACTATTGTAATTATGGACACCGATGATTATGATCTTAAAATGAATACAATCATTTCGGATACCATTTTTTACAAGAAATTGGATTTCGATCCTACGGATAAATATGTAAAATCGATTAGAAAGGAATTGGAGTCCCTGAAAAATAATTTACACATTACCCCACAATTTTATAATAAATTTTATCCAAGAGGTTGTTCCGCACCAAAGATCTATGGTCTACCCAAAATTCATAAGACGGGAGTCCCCCTCCGTCCCATTGTATCAACTTTTTCATGACCAGTGGCAAAATTAGGAAAGTGGTTGTCGGTGGCATCGCGTCCACTCTTAGAAACACAAAAATCATATATACAAAATTCCACTGATCTTACTAATAAGTTAAAAAAATTTCACACTGGAGGAGAATTCAATTCTCTGTAGTTTTGATGTAGTGTCCATGTATTCAAATTGTAACATGAAAAAGTGCGAGGATATATTAAGGATTAAATTACAAAAGCACTTTGATTTGATACAAGATGTGACCATGGCGAGTTTGGAGATTGAAGTCATTATGAAGTTGGTTATTCTTGCAAATGGACATTCTCTTTATTTTGGTTTTAAAGGTAAATTTTATAAACAGGTGTTTGGTTTGGCTATGGGGGCATCTCTCTCTCCTTTGTTGGCCAATCTCTTCATGGAATCTATTGAAACCTCCGCCATACACAGTTTTAGGCTCTCTCCTTGTTTCTGGGGAAGATTCATGGATGATGTGGTCTGCATTTGGAAACACGGTTTAGAGTCTTTAGACCTTTTCCATATACATTTAAATAGTTCTGACAAAAACGTAAAATTTACAGTGGAGCTTGAAGAAAGTGATAAACTACCTTTTCTGGATATCTTATTGATCAAAAGTGAGTTCCATTTACTTTTTTCAGTTTATAGAAAGCCTACCCACAGTGATAGGTATTTGAACTTTCACTCTTGCCACCCTATCTCAGTGAAACGAGGGGTTGTGATTGCACTGGTGGATAGAGCTTTCAGAATTTGTTCCCGGGAGTTTTTTAGATTCTGAATTGTTATATTTGAGGGATGTTTTATTTTGTAATAGCTAACCGATTAAATCCATTGATAAAATAATAAAAAATAGACGCATTAAACACAACAGTAGGGTTATTGGGGTTTCACAGTGCACAGAATTAAACTTACCGAAACGTTTCATTTCTTTACCTTATGTACCTACTTTGGGGGAGATGCTTAAAAGAATTTTGGGTAAACATAACATTGATACTTGTTTCCAATCAGCGAGACCATTAGGTAGTTTTCTTAATTCTGGGAAGGATTTAACCCGGGGAGATTTAGTTAGTGGGGTATATAAAATTGCTTGTTCCTGTGGGAAGTTTTATATTGGTAGAACTCACCAACAATTTATTGAAAGATTTATTGAGCATCGCAACTCAATAGGAAAAACCCTACAACTAAGAAATCCTCATGAAACTTTTGTTTCGGCTTTAGCTGAACACACATTCTTTTATCCTGAACATTTTATACAATTTGATGAGGCTACAGCTATTTCTAATGATAGAGGTTTTTCTCAGTGGGCGAGGGAGGCTATAGAAATTAAAAAACATGTATATGCTAATATTTCAATAAATAGAGACCCAGGGAATTTAAATATTGACCCAATTTATGATATTCTTTTAAAAAATGAACCAATAGTCGATGGGGGAATTAAAATTTTACACAATCACCAGGGGACATGATTACCAACTAGACCAAAAAGAGTTGCTTCAATGTTAGCTTACAAGAGGATTATTTCGCAACAGAATAATTAACTAAGTTTCAATTTTCATAAATTTTTCCTCAGTTGCTCTTTGATTCTCATTGAAGTAACTCGCATAGCTGCTTTTCCCTGCGTGGATAAGTAGCGACAATTGTATTTATTGTATTTGGTGGTGGTTTTTATTTGTTTTTTAGATTAGTTTTCTTTTAATTTTCTATCTTGTGCTGAAGACACCTTGTTATATACAGGCGAAATATCCGCGTTGTTTTATCTTTTAATTCTACTGACCGTCGTCTCGTTTTAAGTTTTCTTTTTGTAGAGTTTTATCTCTCTTGATTGTTTATTGTCATGTCTGGCCAGTTCGGCTTAAGAACTTTCATTACAAGCAGTCGGCACACGGGACAATAGTTTTTTGGTTTCGACATATCACAATAGTTGCTTTGGGACTCGAGTCAAGCAGTAACAACACTGGATGAGGAAAGTCGAGCAGTGGCAACACTGAAGCAGTTAAAATCACTTAGATGTTTTCACAATGTTCTTATCCAATTGATAATTAGTTGTCAAATAATTCAAGTTCTGATTATAGAAATATTTTCAGTAAAAGTCCATAGGGAGATCAAATAAATAAATAATCGATAGATGGTCTATAGCTTCAACGGCGCAAGCGTCATCTAGGTTAATTTGTGTATAGATGGCGCCACCACCTAGCAGGTGAATAAAGCTTAAATAAAACGATCTTCTCGTATTTAATTTGTATGAAAATATTACTATGCGAGGTCAGGAACACTAAGTTTTCGTCACTATACGATCACCCCTAAGAAAACCCCCCCCCCCAAAAAAAAAATCAAGAAAACAAATAAACACGCATCCGTGATTTTTCTTCTGGCAAAAAATACAAAATTCCACACTGTTGTAGATAGGAGCTTGAAACCTCTTCAGCAGGGTTCTCTGGTGTGTTGAATCTGATGGTATGATTTTCATTAGGATTCTATGACTTTTAAGGTGTGTTTCTTCCTTTTTTCAAAAATAAGGCAACTTTTCTCAGGCTTGTAACTTTTGATGGGAAAAAAGTAAACTTAATAAACTAATTTATTTGAAATCAGCATAAAAATCTGATTCCTTTGATGTATCTATTGGTATCAAAATATCGTTTTTTAGCGTTTCGGTTACTATTGCGCCAGGTCACTCCTTACTTACAGTTCGTTACAACGAACTGTTTAATAAACCTTTCTAAAAAGTTAATAAAAAGTTTTCCTCGCCTAACTTTGTTGACTTTATTGCTGTCGAGAAAAAGTTGAACATTATTAACTTTTTGAAGAAAGTCCACAAAGTTCAACCAATGGCAGAAGACGCATGGAAAATCTCAAATAAATATTATACAAATTAGTGTCTACAAATATAACAGTGTATACGAGTTTATATATTTCGCTTGGTAGTAGAAAAAGGATTAGATCAAAAACATTTTTGTTTAAGCCTTACTTATTAAAAGAAAAAAAAAACTTAAGAAGATGGTTTTCTCTGCCCGATGTCCGATTAATTCAGTGGTTTGCTGCGAAAAGATTTCTATAAAGCCAAAAAGGTGAAATGCTTTTGTGAGCGGCACAAACTTTATGGTACATAATTTCACAAGAAACTTTATTAACTTTGATGACGCCATGGGAGCCCATATTACAGAAAACTTTTATTGACTTTGTGAACGAAACATGACCTAGCTGTTAGAACTACTCCCATTATATAGTACTTTTTCATCTAGAAGAAAAAGATGAATATTCATATACTATAGAAGCAACCATTCTCACCTAGTTCAAAACATATAAGGGGTCTGGGGTGCTCCTTCCTCTCTGGCTTATGTCCATGAATAAGAATAAAATAACTTTTTAGAATGAGAAGGGTACTTATTTTTTTAGTATGCGATGCAAGATTAAACAAAATACGAGCTACAAAAATACCTTTTCTGAAATTTCTCTGTCATTGCTTCAACAGCTTCATTTCCCTCAATCCTTTTCATAGTCTGATAAGCTGAAAATGTTGTAACCATGGCAACAACATCAGATAAACTTTTATCAGACTTGGAAATAAATGATTCTCTAAAAAGGAGTAGACTTGAATTAAAAAAATAACAAATTTTATTCGGAATTCTACACACTCCAGTGCTAAACATAAACTGTATATCTACACAAATACATCGCTGTCATCATTACCATTTGAAATTTAGAAAACTAATATTGTGAAATGAATGTTAGATATATTTCAAAATTAAAAATAAAACTAAGACACAAAACTTACATTTTCAATGAAAAGATTCTATTTTGAAAGTTCGGACTTAAAATTTCAAAATTAATTGAAGCTCAAAATTTCCAAATTAATAGAAACTTGAAATAAAAAAATTTTGTAATTAAAATTTCTTAAATTTTTATATTTCAGCTACAGATCGTCAGGAAATTTTTCTTTAGAAAATTATCAGACTTGGAAACAAAGGATTCTCTAAAAGGAGTATTCTTAAAATTTTGTAGAAATGAAAAAGTCTTATTCGTAATTCTGCTTACTGTAGTGGTAAAGATAAACTGTGTATGTACATATACACATCATTGTCATCATTTTGAAATAAAGAATTTTAAAATTACAAAATGAAAAAAAAGTTTCAAAATTTGAAACAAGAATCAAGAATACATTAAAAGATGCAAGTTCGAAAATTCGAATTTGAAATTTCAAATTTAATCGGACCTCAAAATTCCGAAATTCATAGAAATTTAAAATTAAAAAAAAAATTGTATTTCAGTTTTTAAAGTGTTTAAATTTCAACAAAGGATCTTTGAGAAATTGTTTATTTCTTTTGAGGAAAGAGGGGTAACAGTCTAAGCATAAACACATAAACAAATTTAAAAACAACATATAAACAAGTTTAGTTATCTTATCCACCGCATGCAAATATTCATGGATTTATATAGTGTCATTTTGAGTGCTAGAAGTATTTTTGAATGTGTGTGAGTTGTTTTCTTTAATTGCTGTTTTTCTTTTTTTGTAGCCATTCGGACCATGTGGCTTTAAAGCATTAAATATCTATCAGTCAACTTATCTATTGTGTGTATGACCTTCTGAGTAATTATGTGAATTAGTTTTATAGTATTGTGTGTGTTTTTCGTTTTTGTAATAGTTGTGTTATTTCATTGTTATTGTTATGGGCTATGTTTTGTCATTGTTAAATATATTCTTATTATGTGTTATGGTTTTGTATGCAATTCTGTTTTGCTTTTACCATGGCCCAAAGATGCTTTTGTTTTGCAATAAGTATCTATATATCAAACATTTTACACTTTTGAAATAATTACGAAAATCGTTCCCTAAGCTTTACTCAAGGGGAAGATCAGTAGGGCAACGACCGTTTAATACCACGTTGATCTTCCTTCTCCGGGTTGCTCTTCTGATCTTTTACTCAATTTTTACTGTGCTCATCTGATCTTTCCTCAAGGGGAGGATCAGTAGGGCAATGACCGTTCAATGCCACATTAATCTTCCTTATTCTTGTTGCTATTTTGATTCTATTTTCGAAAATAGCTGAGCAAAAAAAAATTGTAAATTATTTCGGACGAATGACAGGTTCAAAAATTCAACCTTAAGAGTGACAGTGACAATATTTTTTCCCAGAAAGTTGACTTAACGGAGGCAGCGCTTTAATTTTGCTCCACACGGGTCACTACTTGGGTTTTAAGAGTATTGTCATGACCAGCGTTGCTAATGCTTTGAAATAAAATATATCAGTTTTCCAACTAGAATTGTACCACCAGAGATTAATTTGTACCATCCAAACAGTGGGTTAAAAATTTGCCACAAAAAGAAGGAAATTTTGATAAATTAAACTTTGAACTTATATCAGGGGTCAAGAAGGAGCAATTAAAATTAAAATTTTACGGAAAATTTTATTCTAATTAAAAAATTACAAATGTACTGTATTGTAACAGGACCTCAAAACTATAGCAAAAACGGTACAATGGCACCGCGTTGGCAACACTGCATGACTCGGTACAGATTATTGGGCAGCATTTCTTTCTTCCTTTTATAAATTCTTTGTCCCAAATTGAGGTTACAGAGCTACTTGATCAAAAATTACTATAGATCAAAGTAAAACATCTGATATGCAACTTTGAATCTATGGAATTTAATATATTTAAAATCAGCATAAAAAGTAGACACTTCGATGTAAGTTAAATTTGAATTCATCCAGGCTGTAAATCTATTCTTGAAAGTAACATTCACCTAGCCTAACAGGTTGTTCAGGCTGATTCGTCCAACAAGTCCAAATACGAGATTTGACTAATATTCGTAAAACCCTAAGTATTTGACCCGGTGACTATTTTTTTTTTCAACTTACTTCGAAACATGCATGTTCGAGTCTTTACAGCCTAAATCAAATATAAAAAATAAATTAAAGAGAAGTGTCGATGGCAGACTGATTATAAAGATGGTAGCTAGTTTCAACACTTATTTGTCACTCAGATTTGTAAGAAGTTAGTGTTATTATCAGTTATACATTTTATTATTTTTCTTATCTAATTTCTTTTCTTTTCTTATTTTTCTCTTTTTCTTTTCTTATTATTTTCTTTTCTTATCCTGTTTCTTATCTAATTTCTGTAGATTTTACCTCAAAGTTATAATAATGCTAAAGAGCTGCAATCCACAGCTCCCCTAAAATATTCCTACCTGAGGCATATAACAACGAAAAACCGAGGAGAAAATGAAAAAAAAAATGACAGTTTAAAAAAAACTTACGTACAAGAAAATAATATACAAGATGAGACAAAAAAACACATCAGAAAAACAATCGTCTTTATAAACTAATTTCTTATATGATCAACCTAATATATTTTTCTCCAATTTTTCCATTCATAAAGGCTTCCGGATGTGAAGTCGAAATATTATAAATTTTTTGTATATAAAAGAAATTTCAAAGTTGACTGTCTTAATTCAGTCTTATCTGTTAGTATATTCTCGTTTCATTTTAGTTATAAACGAAAAGGTAGCGCAGTGAAAAGAATTATTTAGTTTTTAAAATTTGGAATACCTTACAACTTCCTTTGAAAATGGAACATCGATCTCCTTGTAATGGTTTTCCAGATGGCGAATTCCATCCCCCCAGTATCTCCCCAGAGAACCATGAATAACCTAAGGAAAAAAAAGGTTAAAAGACCCTTACAACAACGAATCTACTTTAGGTTCAGCACTTTTTCATACCAAAAGAAACACAATTATATTAAAAGAATTATAATATGCATGGTGCGTTTTTAAAGAGAAAATATGGGATCTTAAAATCAATGTCTTTATTTTGATTAGCCCAGTGGAAACATCTCCCCTAGATATGTTTTTAATCAAGCACAGCTACACGGAATAAAACTTAAAAATTGGAATATCAAGAAGTAAAAACAGAAAAAAGCTGATTGTTAAAAAAAAAACAAAAACGGAAAACACAGTCGAGAAAAACAGTTTTTGATAGAATAAAAAATAGACGATACAAATATACTGTGAGAATTAATCAAGCAAAAAAAAAACACGAATATCTTAAGAGAGCTAAAGAGGCGGAGATCTTAAGCAGAGGGGGTACATCTAAATCTTGTGATTTTATTCCATTTCTGCATTTTGCTCTGTTTTCTATATGATATTGTTTTCTATGTGACATTTTTATATTTCCTTTATTATTCACCTTTCATTTGCTGTTTTGAAAAACTGACCATCCCTCTGATGGGTCCCTATATAAATTCATGCGAGTGTGCCTGCCTGAGTCTATGGTGTTCCCATCAAAGTAACTCTAATAGCTTCTGTTCCCTACGTGGATCAATTGTGACAATTGTGTTTATTAATATTGGTGGTGGTTTTCTTTGTTTTTAGTTTATTTTATTTTTTTATCATTATTTCTTTTGTGCTGAAGACGTCAAGTTTACATACTTGTGCAATATCCGCGTTGTTTTAGTCTTTTATCTTTTCACTCTACCGGCCGCAGTGTTGTTTGTGTCTTTTGATTGTGTTTTATGTCTCTTTGTTGTAAAAAAAAAAAAATTAATAAAAAAAAAAAATCCTTGGAAAAATAAGGCAGAACCAGTAATATCTAGAGCTATGGAATATTAAAAAGATTTAGATTAAATTAGCTTTATCCCAGAAAATTTTAAAATTTGCTGATAGTTTGAGTGACTAAAGATATATTTTGGAGTATTTTCTGAATGTATGTCACTAATGAATCTCCTGGAAGCAGATATTATCGTGTCGTTAGACATTTTGCCTTCAGAATAAAATATACGGTTGGGAATTTTCTAAATTTGGTTTTGTAGTGTGAGTTCATAGCTCCCAAAAAGGCTGTGAAATAAACAGACTATTTTTATGTAAACAAACTTCCTTGCTATAAAAGTTATTAAACTTATATATTCATTGAGATATATCCATAACTTAATCAATCTGACGATTATCCAAGCGATTTATCATCTTACTCTTTCTACGAAGCATAAAATAAATATTATAATCTTAAAAAAATAAGAATTTTTTCCAGATTTTGGTGATCCTGGAAGTATAAGACTATTATTAAGTTCTGATTTGCTTGCAACAAATAAAATTTTAGAGAAAATTTTTCAAAAAAGGCAATACTTCTTCTGTGATTTCACAACCAATATTTCTTATATTGATAGGGCTATAAACACTTTGAATCAATAAACAATGGGTTTTTTTTATTGAGACAAAGTCTCACCCCTTTCACTGGCTCAAGTCAAACTATTCCTCCCTCCACCTCTTTCCCCCAAATTTCTCCCTATGATGTTATAAATAAAATCCAAAAGCTCAAAAAATCAAGCACTTGCCCATTAGACATCCCAATTGACTTGATTAAAGCCTTTTCAGACACAATTGCTGGACCTTTATCTGATATTTTTAATCAAATTACAAAATCTGGTAAATTCCCAAGTTGCTGGAAACTAGGTTTTATAACACCCATCGCAAAGAAATCTTCCAGTCTGACTATAACCAACATGCGTCCTATTACACTCACTCCAGTTTTTTTTCTAAGCTTTACGAAGGGTTTCCTTTGTGACTGGCTTAAATTTAAAATTATACCACGCATTGACATCCGACAGTTTGGTAATTTAAGAAAAACCTCCACCACCCATTACCTTGTACACTTGATTCACACGATCCTAAGTGAACTAGAGAAACCAAACGTTTGGCTAAACCTGGTTTTAGTCGATTTCCAAAAGCTTTGGACTTAGTTGACCACACTATCCTAATTCGTTTACTACAGGATAACTTTGAAATTGACCCACTTTTAGTAAATATTGTTATATCGTTCCTTTCAGACAGATCACAAGTTGTAAAATACAAAAATACCTTCTCTAACCCCCTCCCTAGGTACTGTGGAATACCTCAAGGAACCTTATTGGGACCACTATCATTTCTTGTCATGATTAACAAAATTGGCAAGGAATTCCCCCAAAGATGGAAATATATGGATGACTTTTCGATCCTTGAAGTATGTCATAGGAATATTAAAAGTGACCCCGTTGAAATCCTAACCCAATGTTTGGATGAATCTAAGAATCTAAATATGACAGTAAATCCCACCAAATCACAGATAATGACAATCAACTTCTTGAAATCTACTCCTGCTTTTTGCAACCCGATCCCACGCGAAATGCTAGTGAAACATGTTAAGCTTCTCGGTGTCACAATTTCTAATGATCTTAAGTGGGACACACATGTTTCCAGCATTGTTAAACAAGCAAATGTTTCACTATCCATTTTTAAACTACTAAACAAATTTAATTGTCCTAAGATACATTCCCTCCGTGTTTACTTATCCTTTATAAGGCCGTTATTGGAATATGGATGTCCGGTCTGACATTCGCAACTTTCAAATGAACTTAGTGAAAAAATCGAGTCGGTCCAAAAGCGTTCGCTCAGGATCATTTACAAAGAAGGCAAAATTCCATACTCCTTCCTCCTTAAAGCTGCGCGCATTACCACCTTAAAAGAAAGGAGGGAAAAAATGTGCCTGCTTTTCGCTAAATCAGTCATTTCCAATCCCCGTACTGAAGACTTACTCCCTGATTTTCACAATCCCATTAGACTCCGACTCGCCCGGTCAGCCTCCTTAGCTATCCCAACTGACTCTCCGATCCATGCTGTTACAGAAAGGTTTCGCAAAAGTTTTATACCCTTTATTCTGGAACACCTCAATAATAATTCGTGATTATGTACTTGCCAAATTCCCCTTTTCCTCTATTGCCGTTTTTATTCTTTTTTATTTACTGCAATGTTTATGTAATTTAATTGTTAAGTTTAATGATTTGCCCTTTATCTTTGATGATTTTGCTTTTTAATTCCTTTTGATTTTAAGTGATTGACTTAATGTACTGTTTTGAATTTTTTTTTCTTAGCTTTTACTGACATATAAAGCGAATTCGGCTCTATAGAGCTTGTGATAGCCTTTTGAAAATAAATATTATCTTATCTTATCTAATCCTTTCTTCTTGAATTGAAGCTTTATGAACAAAAGTGGAACCATAATATTTTGAAAGGGTGGTTCTATTCTCAACTCCTCTGTGTTGGTAGGAACTCACACTAGAAGGTTGTAGTGCCTGGTATTTTTTTAACCCCACAGCGACCAAATGCATGCTTTTTTTCATAGCCCTGGGGGAGGGGGTCTGACGTCGCCCATTAGAAATGTTATCCAAAAAGGACGGCGACCTTAATATATATATACCTATATATATACCTAAGTCCATAAAATTGGGACCTAAATGGGGGGTAGCAACTTGCTAATTACAAAACCCAAAAGTGTTTAAGGTCCGGAAAACAGCTTTCAAGCCCTATCACCCTAGGAAAACAAACATACAACTAACGTAATAGTATCTCATGGTATATAATAAAAGTAAAGCATGCATACGCTTACTTTGTATGTTCACATTTCTAGGACTTAAAGGGTGAGGATCTGTTCGAAAAAGTAAATCGACGAAGATTTGCACAGCTACATTATTGACTCCTGTTTTCCTAGCACACAGTTTTATAAAATAATAATCCTACTTGTAACCTATATATGTAGAACTACTACCCTGCCATCTGAATATTTTATTGATTTCCTGAGCACAAAAACTAGCAATCGAGACCAAGGATATCAAAATTAGTAAGCCTTTGCTGTAATTCTAGATCCAAAGAAACCCAAACCGAGTACCGATATCCCAACTTTAATTTTACCCAAAAAAGTAGTGCTTTTCTTTCTGGTTTTCTTTTGTATGCTTTGTTGAACTTAATTTTTTTTTTGGATGCTGATCAATTGTCCCATGGTCAAAGTTGGAGCTGATTTTCCCAAATCAATTGAAAATGACAGTGAAAACTAAAAATACATACTTGTGTAATATCTGTGTTGTTTTAGTCTTTCATCTTTTCACTCTACCAGCCGCAGTGTCATTTGTTGTCTTTTGATTGAGTTTTATCTCTCTTTGTTGTTAAAAAAATCCTTGGAAAAATAAGGGGCAGTACCAGTAATATCTAGAGCTATGGACAATAAAAAGATTTAGATTAAATTAACTTTATCCCAGAAAATTTAAAATTTGCTGATAGTTTCAGTGATTAAAGAAATATTTTGGAGTACTTTCTGAATGTATGTCACTACTGAATCTCTTGGAAGCAGATATTATCACGTCGTTAGACATTTTGCCTTCAGAATAAAATATACGGTTGAGAATTTTCTAAATTTAGTTTTGTAGTTTGAGTTCATAGCTCCCAAAAAGGCTGTGGAATAAGCAGAATATTTTTATGTAAACAAACTTCCTTGCTATAAAAGTTATTAAACTTATATATTCATTAGATATATCCATAACTTAACCAATCTGACGATTATCCAAGCGATTTGTCATCTTAGTCTTTCTATGAAGCACAAAATCAAATATTGTAATCTTAAAAAATTAAAGATTTTTTTCAAGATTTTGGTGATCCTGGGAAAATGAGACTATTATTAAGTTCTGATTTACTTGCAACAAATATAATTTTTGAGAAAATTTCTTAAAAAAGGCAATACTTCTTCTATGATTTCACAATCAATATTTCTTATCTTGATAGAGTAATAAACATTTTGAATCAATAAACAATGGGAATTTTTTATTGAGACTGTTCTGTTGGATGGAACCCAAATCTTCAATGATCCTCCTTCGAGAATTGGGTATGACCTTGAGAAGCATTGATGAGTTCTCTTCATTCCTTTCTTTTTGAATTGAGGCTTTATGAAAAAACAGTGGAACCATAACATTTTGAAAGGGTGTTAAAACTGGTAATTCCTCTGATATTCTCTGGTAACGCCTCTAAACGCGTTCTTTCTTTACTTTCTCTTTCAGCCGCAAGCCAGGTTTCGCGTTGCTCATCTAATACATCGGCACGCTTTCTTTTGGTAATTTTTCTCTGACCCAAAAGCCTAAGCAACCCCTCCTTGAAGCAACACGTATGCAATACACGTATGCATATAAATAGATTGACCGGTTTACCGACTTCAGAACATGCAACATAAGTTGTCCATGGGAAAAACAATCTGTATTAATATCTATACCGCATTTTTCTAATGATTGCCCTTGAGATTTGTTAATGGTGATTGCAAACGCTAATTGAATTGGGAATTGCGATCTTTTAAATTGAAAAGGCAGATCCGTATTTCGCAACACTATTATTGGTAAACCTATTTTTAGTTGTAGCACGTGTGGTGGAAACCCTGGGAGATCCAGGGAATTTAAAAATTCTGATGGATAGTTAACCGCTTCATTTGATTCCAGAACTGTGTCGACAGACTTGTAAATGACTGCTTGGTCTCGAATCTTGGTCAGAATAATACTGTTGATTTCGTGGACGTCTTTGTTCTTCGCAGCCAGAATCGCTCGTTTACAAGGCCATTTATGATTTTTATAATTGGTTAGAATATTCGGAAATACATTTTCAACCAAATAATTTTTTGACGTCACTAAATTACAGAATTCAGGAGGCAGTTGTGTACGTCCTGAAATTGAGTCAACTGGGAACATTCCGTTTCCAATTGCCAGCAATTGATCTGAAAATGTTTCACCAGAGTGATCGTTTTGCAATCGGACACGCATATTCATAGTTAATTTAATGTATTTACGTGTGCCCATAAATAAGAATTTTTCCGGCAAGCATTTATTTCATCCGCAGGTGTCGATCTAGGAATAATAGGTAATGTTTTGCCTGAAATCTCCCGCAAGCAATATTAATGTGCTGCCAAAGGGTTTAGAATTTCCTCGCAAATCTTGCATTGATCACTCGAGAGCCTCGTGCGATTTTTTGTGTGCCATTGTGCACTCGTCCCAAACAATAAGTTAGCATTGCTGCAATAATTTACTACATCCCAGATGATTTGGAAATGTTCCACGTAGGAATTTCTGTAGATTGCATATTCAGAGGCAATTTCAAAGCGGAATGATCAGTTCTCCAGCCAGGCAGTAATGTTGCGGCTATTCTGGACGACACAAGGGTCAACACTACGTCATTTTTGGATCGAATTGATTCCAGAAGCAATCTATTTAGAAACGTTTTACCGGTACCTCCTGGCGAAAATTGATCAAAGCATTGCGATTGCTTCTGTTTTTGTGTTTGTTTGATGAATGTGTAAAGGAAAACTATGATGAATCCAAACAAGGTGATTTCTTTGGGGTCAAGAGGAGAAACGATATTTAAGGGAGTTCCAGGAGGGTGTTGCCCTCCCTAAATGTTCAAAATTTCACAAAATGAGCCAAACTGGACAATATTCCAAAACACACAATGCAAACAAAGTGTTCCCAATACCATTCTCACTTTTCCCTCCTCTTTAATAAAATTAAAAACAAGACTAAAATGACGCTTTTGACCGTGAGGATACTTACGTCACACAGAGCTTCATTCAATTCTTCTGCCTTTTCATGGTCGACTATAGATGGCAGTGTGTATGCATAAAATGCAGCAACGCCGTTTTTCACTAAAAGTCGCTCAACTTCTTTGTAAAAATTAGGAAGGTTAAACCAGTGACAAGCCACACAAGATGTCACTAATTGGGCAGATGACGACGAAAAAGGTGCAGCTTCAGCAGGAGATACCCTGAAAGATGAATTGTAGCGAATCAACGGAAACCCTACTGCAAAAAAAAAAAAAAAAAACACAACAAAACAAAGACTCTGCTACTCTTTTTTTCATAAACTGTTCTCTTTTTCGTCTTCTTTTCCATGCTCCTACATACATTGTAAAGATGAAGAGTAAATTTTGAGGATTTGAACAGATGTATTCCAAGCCAAATGGGTACCCATGCATGTGTTACGACCAAGGATTTTGATAGGAAGGATTCTATCTGTCAACCATCAGCAAAATAAAAAAAAATAACTTGAGGAGAAATAACTAAACCTATGACAAGCCACACAGGACATTGAAAAAATGTTCTGTTCACCCAATTTTCCCGATCGTTCACTTCCTTTTCAATCAGAAAGGAGTAGGATTGTATTTCATTAAACTCCAATGGAGTCTGTACGGTTTATTTCCAATTACTTTATCCTCCCAGACCGATCCTAGATCTCTCCAATGCTACCATTCTCCTATAATTTCTCTAGACCATTTAAGGTCACTAAGAAACTCAAAACTTCAACTCAATCAATCTGGATTGAGATCAAGTAGAGGCTGCATACATCTGCTCTTGACTCTAAGATAAATCTTAAGACACAAAAATGGTAGCCAACAGGTGCCAGTGGTAACTTTGACTGACTCTACTGGCGCTACTGCCTCAGTTCTTAGATGTAGAATCTGGATGGAAATGATTAAAAACAAGGAACCACAAAACCCTTCGCATTATCTTGGTCAATGATAACCGAACAAAGGCTTAATTCTAGCTCAATTGACAACTTCTGTCTTAGTTTGACTAGTTCGTCAGTGCAGTAGCTCTCGTCCCGTCGATTCAGCAGTGTTGACAAAATGAAAAATGACAAGTCTCCCGTAAATTATGATTCTTTTCCTGGCATAGTTATGTTAAGGAGAAGGTTACAAAACCTGGAAGAGGGCTCATTTGTTCATAAATTGAAAGTTTAGAGTGTCTTTTTCAAGGAAAAAACCAACGAAAGGGGAACCTGACGTCTCGTCAACAACTAATGTGCCCACGGATAGCTTCTTCCTGAAATCAATATGGTATTCGAGCAAATTTTCAAGATAATTATTTTTGTAAAAATGGTTGAAAGGTTCGAAAACCTGTCTACGGGAGCAACAAAATAAATCCAGGCCAACAGACAAGAGCCTCAAATTATACAAAACAGCCCATATCGACCAGAGGCTGTATACACATTTTAATAGAAAAAAAAATGACATATTACACTTTCTTGAAGTCAAAGTCAGCGAACGATGGTCATTTTGTAATAATGAGCACTCGAAAATCAAGGTCATGCAAAGGTTTTTCAATCAGTATGGTTGAAGTTCCCGAGTGAAATTCTTCAAGGGTCCTTCTCCATCTCTCCTCCATCTCTTTTTAAAGAAAGATAGAGATAGACATCAGGTTTCAGAAGGAAAGATAGACATGTAGGTTTCAGAAAGAAAGATAGACATGTTACACCTCGTCGAAATGAGAGTCACAAAAGGATCTTGAGCAGAGTGAGGCTTATGGGCCCCTCAATACCCCTACCCTGCAATACCCCTCCCATCCATTTTTGTTTTTTTTCACAGATAATTTAGTATGTTACACCTTATTCATATAAGTCATACAGAGATTCTCAATTTGTGCGATTAAAGCTCCCAAAGGGAGGCGCTTGGGTACTCTCTCCCCCTTGTTGAAATCAGAATATTGCAAGAATTTTTAACTTGTGTAATTGAAGGGGCAAAGGGTCAGGTCCTTTAGCCCATCGTCTCTCCAACCCAAACACCTAGTTTATTTGTGAAACAATGGAGTGAAATTTGTGAAACCATAGCTATTTAAATATATATTTTATTAACGGTTGTTAAATAATACCTTGCAGAAATTTGAATAATGCACATCAATCTGCGTGCATATATCACTATAATTAACTCAGGTTTTGCACTGATCAGAGCGCAAAGTAAGTATGAGGAAGGAGGACAGGGGTTTAAAAGAATTTAAATCAGCTGAAAAGTGACATTGTAAATTTTCAACCTTCTGGGTAGAAATGCTGAGTGAACATTGGGTCAAGCCACCCACCTTCCCTAGGAGTTACCAATGAGGGTAAGTATGTGCACCCACTGGCAATGAATATCTAGTGAAAACTGAGAGTTTGAACCGCTTTCTTGAACTACACAGCCTTAGAGTTGAATTGCAGTCTTAGTGCTTTCTTAAATTGCAATATTAGGTTTATTGCTGCTCCACGTACTTTTAACATGCGTATGAAACAATTAGTATCACTTACATGAATTCTGCATTTTCTCTTGGACTTTTTTTTCTGGCTTCCAAAATCTGTGCTTCGCTAATGTCAAGGCCAACGACTCGAAAAAAATAGGGTGCAATGGTGTTGGTATTTTGTCCTGATCCGCAACCAAAGTCTAAGGCGAGTTGTCGACCCTTTGCGTCAACCTAAGTTATAAATAAAAAAGTAATGGATAAGAAATGTTTCACTTGTAAATCCTTAAAAAAAAATGCTAGGTTTACTTCCTGGAACGTCCCACAAGGACCCTGTAAATACCGTTCCAGCAGTTGGGACTGTCTGCAAAACTTACTACTATCCTTCGTAAGTTTATATATCGGTTGTATTTACCATTTTCTTTACTTCTGTGTTTAAATCCTTAAAATAGAGTGGCAGATTTGCGAGCGTCTTTTAAATATGCTACTTTATTTTGAGGATTTAAACATTGAAGTAAAGAAAACAGTAAATACAAGCGATATATGAATTTACAAAGGACATCAGTATAGTAGTAGAGTTTACAAAGGAAGCAGTAATCGCTCAAATTATGACAGCTATTCGTAATTTTTTGGTGCAGTAGGAACATCTCACTAGGCAGTTTTTTTTCAAAATGGCTTTTTCAACTTCTCGTCACTATGGGCAGTGTTCCGCTCTTTACTAAGTTACAGCAACTGCTGCAACCATGATGACACTCAAGCCTTTTAGAGGGTTTGAGATGCAGTGTGATAAAGGGTGTACCGCGAAGTGTCATACTTATTTGTAAGCATTGATATTGTTGTTATATATGCGAAAAATTGATTGAAGAAAAAACGGGTTTAATTTCTATAAAGCAGTGAACAAAAATAAAATATATAAACTACACTTTAACTAAAAAAATAAATAAAAATACTCCGAATAATATTTGTTATTGTTATTGATGTTATGACCAAAAAAAAAGCACAGCTCGAAATGAAATCATTTCAGCGAAGTACCAATCACGCTATGGCCTTTAGACTGTCAGTTTGACTTCATTAGTCATGCTGTTTTCTGTTCTATCTAGTATTCAGTTATTCATCTATTGTAGGATTTGTTATCTTGATGTTGGACGTGATTATTCTTTAGAATTTCTTCTTGCTTTGAGTTACGTTTATTCATTGATAGTAATTTCTGTTCGTTTAACTTCAACGTATTATATGACTTTTTATCTGCTCTTCTTAGGTATTAAATATAAAAAAAACAAGTTTTTGTAACGGTAAGTAAGGAGCGACATTAAAACTTAAAACGAACAGAAATTACTCCGTATATGAAAAGGACTTTTCCTCCTCAACGCCCCGCTCTTTACGCTAAAGTTTGACCCTTTCTCTTAACTCTACTTTTTAAAACAGTAAGAAACCTTAGCGTAAAGAGCGGGGCGCTGAGGCGGAAAAGTCCCTTTCATATACGGAGTAATTTCTGTTCGTTTTAAGTTTTAATGTCGCTCCTTACTTATCGTTAAAAAAACTTGTTTTTTTTATTTAATTTTTGGAAGTTTTTGAATTAATGCATGATTTGATCTTGGCTCTCCGCACATAAATAATTTAAACGAAATTTGCATATTAATTAATTGCAATTAATCGGAAGATTTTGAGAAAAAAGAAGCGAAGGAGGAGGCCTAGTTGCCCTCCAAGTTTTTGATTACTTAAAAAAGCAATTAGAACTTTTAATTTTTTTACAAACGTTTTCATTGGTAAAAAATATACGTAACTTACGAATTAACTTACGTAACGAACTTCTATATTCGTATGTTTTTATTGCGTATATGAGGGGGTTCAACCCTCGTCGATACCTCGCTCTTTACACTAAAGCTTAGATTCTGTCCCAATTCCTTAAGAATGACCTCTGAATCACTAAGGCCGTAGAATAAATAGTTGAAATTACAAAAAATACTTTAGCGGAAAGAGTGAGTTATAACGAGGAGTTAAACCCCTCATATGCGTAATAATTTTTATTCGTTTTAAGTTTTAATGCTGCTCCTTACTTTCAGTAGAAAAAACTTTTCATATTTATTTTTTCAAATAAAGCTAGAAAATCCTGCACCTCCTTCACTGAAATTTTCTTTTACCATGAGAAGTCTCTCCATGGAAATATCCTCCCACGTAACCCCCCTCAACTCTCCCCCTAAACCAAAAAATCCCCCTGAAAACGTCTGTACACTTCCCAGTAACCATTATGTAAACACAGGTCAAAGTTTTCAACTTGCAGCCCCTCCCACGGGGACTGCGGGGGAGTAAGTCGTCCCTAAAGACATAGTTATTAGGGTTTTCGACTATGGCGAATAAAATGGCTATCTCAGAATTTTGATCTGGTGACTTTTGGGGGAAAATGAGCGTGGGAGGGGGCCTAGGTGCCCTACAATTTTTTGGTCAATTGAAAAGGGCACTAGAACTTTTAATTTCCGTTAGAAGGAGCCCTTTTGCAAGATTTTAGGACCACTCAGTCGATACGATCACCCCTGGGAAAAAAAACAACAAAAAAACAAAAAAACAAGAAAACAAATAAAGACGCATCCGTGATGTGTCTTCTGGCAAAAAATGCGAAATTCCACATTTTTGTAGGTAGGAGCTTGAAACTTCTACAATTAGGTTCTCTGATACGCTGAATCTGATGTTGTGATTTTCGTTAAGATTGTTTGACCTTTAGGGGGTGTTTCCCCCTATTTTCTAAAATGAGGCAAATTTTCTCAGGCTTGTAACTTTTGATGGGTATAACTGATCTTGATGAAACTTGTATATTTAAAATCAGCATTAAAGTACGATTCTTTTGATGTAACTATTGGTATCAAAATTCCATTTTTTAGAGTTTCGGTTACTATTGAGCCGGGTCGCTCCTTACTAAAGTTCGTTACCACGAACTGTTTGATTAATATGGCTATTGACTATTCTCTTTTATTTTCTTATATGACTTTATCTTTGCTCTTCTTAGGTGTTAATACGGCTATTGACTATTTTCTTTTATTCTTTTATTTATTCTTTTATATGACTTTATCTTTGCTCTTCTTAGGTTTTAATACGGCTATTGACTGTTTTCTTTTATTCTATTATTTGACTTTTCTCTGTCTTCTTAGGTTTTAATATGGCTATTGACTATTCTCTTAAACAATTCTTTTTTTGGATACCCTTCTTCAAAATCAGTTCCAACCAATCAACAAAATTGAATCAAATTAAAATCGACAAACCGATCAACTTAAAATACATTCACATTGTATCTCTTATCAGAGATAGTGTGTTTGGTACTCCCGTACAATCCAGAACACACTCGAGAAGTGAAGTTAGTTTAATCATAATGAAATACTGTAGTTTATTGAATACGAAAAAAATAATTGAAGAAAAAACGGGTTTAATTTTTTTATAAAGCAGCGACAACAAAATAAAATAAAAACTACACTTTAGCTAACAAAAAATAAAAATACTCCGAATATTTCGGCCCCACGTCCGGGAGCCTTTCTCAACGGAAAAAAAAAAACAAACAAACAAGGAGAAAATTACAACAATTTAAGACTATTTTTAAGACATTATAAAAATGCCATGACAACTAAACCAACATAAAAAATATAAACAATCAAATATATAAGAAACAAAAACTCACATTTTAAAACAAACACTCCCACAACTGACTGTAACTTTAGAAAAACTGAAGTAATTGTTTATATTGGCACTTTCCTCTGCCACAATCGATGTATAAATGGGAATCTATTAAAACCTTACACCCCCCCCTTAATATAAAAATATGTAGCACAAATTATAAAAGTCCAATGCATTCTGTGACGCGTCATTTATCGTTGTAACTATAATTAAATAAATAGAAGTTTTTTAAACTGAAAGCAAAGAGCGACATTAAAACTTAGAACAAACAGAAATTATTCTGCGTATGAAAGGAATTGTCCACTCAATAATGCTTCGCTTTTTACGCTAAAGTTTGACTCTTTCTCACAATTCTACTTTTAAAACAATAAAAAAACTTCAGCATAAAGAGCGAGGCGTTGCGGAGGGGACAGTCCCTTTCGTATACGAAATAAGTTCTGTTCAATTTAAGTTTTGATGTCACTCCTTACTTTCAGTTAAAAAAAAAACTTTTTTTATTTGCCTTCTGAAAGTTTTTCAATAAATGCAGGTTTTGATTTTAGCTCGCCGTACAAGAATAATTAAAAAGAATTTGTATATTAATTTTATGGCTAAATGGCTTTCTCAAAATTTTTATTGGACGATTTTGAGAAAAAACGGGTGGGGGAAGGGTCTGGTTGCCCTCCCATATTTTTACTTACTTAAAAAGGGCACTAAGGCTTTTAATTTTATTTACGACTGCTTTTGTTAGTAATAAATAAACGTAATTTACGTTACAAAGTTTTGTATTCGTATATTTTTGTAACGTTTATTAGCGGATTCGCCTCCTCGTCAATACCTCGCTCTTTACACTAAAATTCGAATTTTGTTCCAATTCTTTAAGAATGACTCCTGAATTACAAAGGGTTGAATTAGAATAAATAGCTCTTGTGAAAATACAAAAAAAAACTTTAGCGTTAAGATCGAGGTACTGACGTGGGGCAAACCACCTTATATACGTAATAATTTCTGTTCGTATTAAGTTTAAATTTGGGAATAAAATGAATCTAACAGTGTGATTTTCATTAAGATACTATGACCTTTAGAGGATGTTTCCCCTTTTTTTGAAAATAAGCCAAATTTTCTTAGGCTCGTAACTTTTGATGGATAACACTAAAATTGATGAGGCTTATTTGTTTGAAATCAGTGTAAAAATCCAATTCTTTGGATACATCTATTGGTATCAAAATTCCGTTTTTCAGAGTTACGGTTACTATTGAGCCGGGCCGCTCCTAGCTTACAGTTCGTTACCACGAACTGTTTGAAACCAATTTTCTTTTATGTTACTTTCAGCAAACTTCACGAGTGTGTTTTGGATTGTGGGAGAGTACCCTGTGTTTAATTGATCTTTGCATTCGCTTTAATTTTGATTGGATACCCCCCCCCTCACCCGCCATGGCTAAACACCAAGTTCGTTGATGTTGCTGAATCTTTTCAAACTGGATATATGAACCATCTGTGAATGAAAAATAAGTATGAAAAAGAATAGAAACCAACAGAATCAGCAAACTAGTGTTCAGCTTAGGGACATTTCCAGGCATTAGAAAAGGGGGGGGGGGGCTGAGATTAAATTAAATTAAAAGCAAACATAAAGATCACTCACATAAAGTTTACCTGATAAGAGTGAAGTAATGATGTTGCTTAATTGTAACTAGTTTAGAATTGTGCCAAGCTTATCGTTGTTTCCTTAGATTGATTTACGAGGCAAAGTGACACGCCCAGTTTTACGCCAATAAAATTAACTGTGATAAACACACACCCTTCTGATAAAACCAGAAATCTTGTGCAATAATTAACTACGCAGAAAAAAACACAACCACATGTTTAATATAGGATTAAAAAAACCGGTTGTATTTGCGACTCTAAAGAAATATCTTTATTGTTCTTATATTTCCACATGCTTATTAGATGTTAGCCCAATTTAGAAACAAACTCTAGGCTGTTTCACGGGCGTGGCCAGGATTTCACTTTCCTGGGGGGGGAGGAGGAGGAAGGTATTCAATATACATAATGGATTTTTACAATTCCTATATAATCAAAGAACCCGTTTCTATAGTTTCTTGCACTGTGAAGAGGGGTTTTTTTGGCAGCCCCGCATAACTGACGAATTATATTAATTGTGACGTAAAAGGTACTAAATGATTCTATATTATGACCCGTCAAAAATTTTCCCTCACAGATACAGGGACTCCTGTTTGCTATTAGAAACCCAAGACTGATTTGAAAACACATATTCCAATTTGAAAATACATTTTAAATAGAAACAAACATAACTGGCACTTACGATTTTTTTTTTTTGGGGGGGGGGGTATCCATTTATAAAAAAACAACTTATAAGACAAAAAACGGAAAATGGTGTGGAAAATTAAAGGAATCGTAATAAAAGTCTTAAAAATACAGAAATTTGTGAAAGGACATGCCCAATGTTATTTCTGTGAGACATAGGGAAACAACACAATATGGGAAAAAAATGCTAAGGAATTTAAAATTATATCCACCAACTATATATAAGAGATTTTGTTAAAATTTAAAGCATGTTTAATTTTAAGGAATTAGGCATAAATACAAGTTTCACAAAAAAAATTAAAAAAAAAATGTCACAGCAATTTCGAAAATATTGCAATCGAATTGTAATTCTTTACAGACAATTTTTTGGTGTCCGAGTCATAGATCAGCGTCTGGAGCTACCTCCTTGGTTAGCATTAGGCTGAGGGTTCGATTCTCACCGATGCTGAGCTATCATGCAGCAACAATCCGTTATTTGAGCAAGATACAATACGGCTAAGGCCTACTTTTATAGTAACTAATGATTAACGCACCTCCCTCTTCGATCATGAATTATGTCTTGAACCTCCTTATTTCTCAAACAATGTATAAGTTAGATCCAAAAGTCAGGCCCAGGAGCAAGAGACATAAAAATATCCACCAAGCCTCCAATCCCCCATTAAAGTTATGTCCCACAGTTTAAAATCTAGTGGATTAAAGTATCATTTTAAGAATCCATCAATCTTGTGTGCATATTAGATCCATTACTGAAACGTAAGAGTTTTTTGGATGAAGAAGAATTAAGAAGAGTTATACAACCATAATATCAATATATAGTGCAACATTTTCCTAATCTTCAGAATAGAGAGTCCTGAGCTAAGAATTTTGTCTAGGATCGGGCGAACGGAGTAAAACTGTATCTTTAAGCAACAATTTTCTTGTAGAGGGGCTTCTTTGGGCGAAACTCAGAAACCTCCCCCTCTTTGACAAAACAATGATAAGAGTTTGTAGCAAAAGTTACTCAGATAAGATCTCACACTAATATGCAAGTTTTCTTCAGACTAATTTCAACAGAGTGGTGGTGGGAATCCTCTTTCCCTCCCTCCCAATTTAGTGCAAGCAGCAGGTTTTCTGAAACAGCGATTCTCATACTAAATTTAGCAGGATTGGAAGCCAGTAAATCGCATGGAATTTTTCTTTTTCATCAAGTATATGAGGACCAGAAGCTTAAATCGCACGTGAAACGCAAGGGGACATGATGTGAAATTCAGAGCTCAGGCTATTTTTAGGTTGGAAATCTTTCTAATACTGATGTCACCACCACTCTCGAGAGTATGTCTGTGCCTTCGACTTCCGCAGAATACCAATTATTTAGTCAAATTTTAGATAATGACCTTTTCACTATCTTAGGAAGTAGTAGAGCTATGAATATGAAACGGTACTTACGTTTTATAGCGATCCAACTAAAGAAGTGAAGTTAGGTTGATAACATACCTAAATATGATAAAAATATAATACATCGGTAACAAAATTATGGAAACTAAGACAGAGAATTATGAAAAGCACGCCGCCCAGAATTAAATACCTAAAATTAAATTACATTAAATACCTAATCTAAACTAACCACTTTTATATATTAAATATTTAACTTAAATATACCTGCATAGTACTTTATCTTGCTTAGTCTAAGATGAGTATATCCGAATGGACACAAAAAACCGATTTCAATCCAGATCAAGAACCAACTGGGGTTGCTAAAACAAGCAAGTACCAATGAAACATTTAGAAATAAACATTGAGCCTAAATATACCAGATATACCCCGGGAAGATATTTAAATGTCCTTCCTCTACTACTTCTCCACTTTAAAGCTTACCCACGATCCATTAGAAGATAAGTATCAAATCTGAGCTTTACCATTCTCTTCCATTCTTTAGTCAATCACGAGTTTTACCGTTCTTACATTTTACCGACTAAAATTTAATCGGTATTTTAACCCAGCCCAGTCAGCCTAGAGTGCGGTTTGAAATCGTTAAAGTAAGATACTTTAGGAGGGGGGCACCAAGAAGAATCCACCCAACCTCATTCGTCTTCCTCTTTACAAGAGTACCATGTCAGTTGGAGGGGGGCACCAAGAAGAATCCACCCAACCTCATTCGTCTTCCTCCAGTACAAGAGTACCATGTCAGTTGAGAAAACAAATTCAATAAGGCCTAAATTTAAAGGAACTAAGGATCTTGCCTTTTCTTCCAGATATCCAATAACTCTTTTGATTAGATTAGGGGGTGGTACAGTCCTGTACTTTGCATAAAGTCTTGCATGTTCTGGATCTTCGAAATATCGCTGCGACATAACTATGAATACTGTACTTTTTTGAAGATATATACGAACAGAACTGGTCTAGAGTTTGGCAGCCGTTCATAAATTTTATCACTTCTGACGTATTTAAAATGCTATTTTCTTCAAGATAAATTTGCTCATTAAAAAAATGGGTTAAATACCAAGTGACACTGATAATGCTTGTATTTGTTGTTTTTTAGATACATTTATGGTTGTTTTGCCTTTATGAATAATAATGCTGGAAATTTTTTAGTTTTTACTTTAATTTATTTAGATCAATTGTTGGACCAGATGCTTAATTCCCCTCCCCCTACCATGAAAAATTAATAGGCGAGGAAAAAGAATCTGATAGAAAAATGTATTAAATTTAAATAGACAGTATTAGCATAAATTTAAATATCTTATTCAGAGGCGGCCTTACTGGTAGACCTTGTGCAGCCGATACTGCGCGGGGCCTTTTGGTCATGAGGTAGTGCGAGCAAAAATAGTGTAATGGGAAACCCCAGCCGTAGATTCCGTGTTTTTTTCTGTGAGACCCCTCACAAAGTCACAAAATCACTCATGTGGTTGTAACACATTCAGCCCTGTTAGTGTGGGGCCCCAGTAGAAGCGGGGCCTAGTGCGGTCGCACCACTTACCTCTCCTAAAGGCCGGCACTGATCTTATTGACTCAAAATCTAAACGTATTCTTTTAAGTACTCTTGTATTGGTTCAGCTGTTATATTTTAGATGATGAAGCCGTCTTGTGACGGGAAAGAATGACCAAAAGGGGATGCAAAATACAAAAAGGGGTTTCCCCTGGAAAGAAATACCTTAAAAAATAACTTTCGTTTCTGAAATATATCGGATCTTAGGAAAGATCTCTCAAGAATCCTCATGGACCTTAATCTTTTTTTGCATTTTGTCTTGATAAAATATTCCTTCCCCAGTTTAAGAGTAGTGAAACATAATAATAACAATAAAAAAACAACAACAATCCGATCACATTATTAAAAATTCTAAAGGTGCTGATGAAGCGAAGTGAAAAAACATTTCCTCTTCGTTTTTCTTACATTTTATATCTAATACACCCATTTTTTATGCATAGAAGTTATAGAAGATCAGTAAATAAAACTCTAAAAACTCTAAATAGGCGTTTTTTTTTATGAAAAGTGTGAAGATTTACCACAAAGGTTTAAAACCTTTATTATCTTCCAGGATTATATACATATATATATACACTAGCTTAAAACCTTCGGTTATCTTCCAGGTTTAAAACCTTTGTTATCTTCCAGGATTATATATATATATATATATATATATATATATATATATATATATATATATATATATATATATATCTATATATATAAAAATAAGTTGTCTGTCTGTGGATGTGTGGATGGATGTGTGGATGGATGTGTCAGGTGACGTCACCTGAAAAAACTGGATTAGGTGACGTCAAAACTGAAAAAACTAAAAAAAGGCAAAAACTACAAAAAAAAACTAAAAACTAATAAAAAAAATAAAAAAGCTAAAAAACTAAAAAAACTATAAAGGTAAAAACCAATAAAAAACTAAAAAAAAAACTGAAAAAACTAAAAAAAGGCAAAAACTACAAAAAAAAACTAAAAACTAATAAAAAAAGTAAAAAAGCTAAAAAACTAAAAAAACTAAAAAAACTAAAAAAAGGTAAAAAAATAAAAAAAATAAAAAATAAAAAAAAACTAAAAAAAAGGAAAAAACTGAAAAATAAGCTAAAATAAAGGTAAAAACCAATAAAAAACTAAAAAAAAAAAAGGAAAAAACTAATAAATGACGACACTCAAAGAGAAAGCGACCAGGACAAAAGGAATGTTCGATTAGCAATCAACAAAGCACCGGGACACAGGGAGTATAAATGACGACCAGGACATAAGTAAAAAAAAAAAAACTATCTATATATATAAAAATAAGTTGTCTGTGGATCTGTGGATCGTGGATCAGGTGACGTCACCTGAAAAAACTGGATCAGGTGACGTCAAAACTGAAAAAACTAAAAAAAGGCAAAAACTACAAAAAAAACTAAAAACTAATAAAAAAAATAAAAAAGCTAAAAAACTAAAAAAACTAAAAAAAGGCAAAAACTACAAAAAAAACTAAAAACTAATAAAAAAGCTAAAAAACTAAAAAAACTAAAAAAAAGGCAAAAACTACAAAAAAACTAAAAACTAATAAAAAAAATAAAAAAGCTAAAAAACTAAAAAAACTAAAAAAAGGTAAAAAACTAAAAAATAAATAACGACCGGGACACAGGGACACAACTACAACGGGGACACCGGGGGAAACAGGGGGATATAAATGACGACCGGGACAAAAAAACTAAAAAGAAATAAAAACTAAAAACTAATAAAAAAAACTAAAAAATCTAAAAATCTAAATAAGCTAAAAAAGAAAAAAAAGGAAAAAAATAAAGGAGAAAAACAAAACTAAAAAACGAATGTATATACAGACCGGGACACCGGGATACAAATGATGACCGGGACCCGGGACACAGGGAATATAAATGACGACCGGGACACAGGGACACAACTACAACGGGGACACCGGGGGAAACAGGGGGATAACCTGACAATCTATTTATATGCAAAGACAATGGGACAGCAAAGAATGTTGTATATTCGCAAGTTTATATAACATAGGGACACAACTACAATGGCGCGTAACTATTATGGCGCGTAACGACTTACGCGCGCGGGGGGGCTTGGGGGGGGGCGCGAAGCGCCCCCACCAACTAGGTGTTGGGGTGGCGCGAAGCGCCACCCCAACAGCTAGTATATATATATATATATATATATATATATATATATATATATATATATATATATATATATATATATATATATATATATATATATATATATATATATATATATATATACTAACCTAGTTGGTGGGGCCGCTTCGCCCCCCCCCCGCGTGCGCGCGCAAATCGTTACGCGCCATATTAGTTACGCGCCATTGTAGTTGTGTCCCTGTGTCCCACCTGTGAATATAGGTAGATATATTTATGTTTTTAACTACGTAAGACTTGCGAAAATACAACATTCTCCGCTGTCCCATTGTCTGTGCATATAAATAGATTGTCAGGTTTACCGACTCTTGAACATGCAACATATAATTGTCCATCCGAAAACAATCCGTATTCAGATCTATACCGCATTTTTCTAATGATTGCCCTTGAGCTTTGTTGACGGTGATTGCAAATCGAATATTCCCTGTGTCCCGTCGTCATTTATATATCCCCCCCTTTGCCCTTCCAGCGTCCCCGTTGTAGTTGTGTCCCGGTCGTCATTTAAATTCCCTGTGTCTCGGTCTGTAATTTCCCTTTGAGTGTCCCGGTCGTCATTTATATTCCTTGTGTCCCGGTCGTCATTTGTGTCCCAGTCTGTAACGTCATAAAGTCTTCAATGGCTCTGGTGGTGCAGCCAGTTGAGGAAGTTTAACTTTTCCTGAGGCGTAACACATTCCCATTGTTTCTCCATTAAATTTCAAGGCCTTACAATAGGGACAAATTTTAGACATAGTCCCGATTTGAACACATCTACTCAAGCTATAATCATCGACTGGGCTGTACCTGAATGTCAGGCGATAATTTTGACGTTGCTCTTGTGATTCCTCGGCACGCTTTCTTTTGGCATTATCTCTTTGAGCCGTAAGCCTGTTTTCACGTTGTTCTTGTGATTTTTCGGCACGCTTTCTTTTGGTATTATCTCTTTGAACCGCGAGCCTGTTTTCACGTTGTTCTTGTGATGCCTCGGCACGATATTTTTGGTAATTTCTCTTTGAGATGCAGGCCTGTTTTCACGTTGTTCTTGTGATGCCTGGGCACGCTTTTTTTTCTTACTTTCTCTTTTAGCCGCAAGCCTTTTGGCATTAACTCTTTGAGCCGCTTCCTCGGCTGTATCTTCTGCCATTGTAGGATTTATACTAAAATTTATCTTTGAATTAGCTCTTTGAGCAGCTTCCTCGGCTGTTTCTTCTGCCATTGTAGGATTTATACTGAAATTTCTCTTTGAATCGCCCCCTTATTATACTTATAATGACGTCATATACAAAGCCTTATCTATATATATAAATGCTAATCGACCATTCCCTGTCCCGGTGTCCCGGTCGTCATTTACATCCCCCTGTTTCCCCCGGTGTCCCCGTTGTAGTTGTGTCCCTGTGTCCCGGTCGTCATTTATATTCCCTGTGTCCCGGTCGTCATTTGTATCCCGGTGTCCCGGTCTGTATATACATTCGTTTTTTAGTTTTGTTTTTCTCCTTTATTTTTTTCCTTTTTTTTCTTTTTTAGCTTATTTAGATTTTTAGATTTTTTAGTTTTTTTATTAGTTTTTAGTTTTTTTTTCTTTTTAGTTTTTTTGTCCCGGTTGTCATTTATATCCCCCTGTTTCCTAGTTTTTTCAGTTTTTTTTTAGTTTTTTATTGGTTTTTACCTTTATTTTAGCTTATTTTTCAGTTTTTTCCTTTTTTTTTAGTTTTTTTTAGTTTTTAGTCTTTTTAGTTTTTTACCTTTTTTTAGTTTTTTTAGTTTTTTAGCTTTTTTATTTTTTTTATTAGTTTTTAGTTTTTTTTGTAGTTTTTGCCTTTTTTTAGTTTTTTTAGTTTTTTAGCTTTTTTATTAGTTTTTAGTTTTTTTTGTAGTTTTTGCCTTTTTTTAGTTTTTTTAGTTTTTTAGCTTTTTTATTTTTTTTATTAGTTTTTAGTTTTTTTTGTAGTTTTTGCCTTTTTTTAGTTTTTTCAGTTTTGACGTCACCTGATCCAGTTTTTTCAGGTGACGTCACCTGACACATCCACACATCCACAGACAGACAACTTATTTTTATATATATAGATAGATATATCTATCTATATTCACAGGTGGGACATAGGGACACAACTACAATGGCGCGTAACTATTATGGCGCGTAATGACTTACGCGCGCGGGGGGGCTTGGGGGGGGGGGCGCGAAGCGCCCCCACCAACTAGGTGTTGGGGTGGCGCGAAGCGCCACCCCAACAGCTAGTATACTTATAATGATATCATATGCGGACAAACACATAAACTACATCTACTCAAGCTATAATCATCGACTTGGCTGTACCTGAATGCCAGGCGATTATACACGCATCAGAGCTCTTTTTTTAATCCCGGCTGGATCTGGTGACATTGGTCGGGGGGAAACTAAAATCTTGAAAAACGCTTAGAGTGGAGGGATCGGGATGAAACTTGGTGAGAACAATAATGAACAAGTCATAGATACGTGATTGACATACCTGGAACGGATCCGCTCTCTTTGGGGTATTTTGGAGGGGGGGGGTTAGGGTTAATTCTGAAAAATTAGAAAAAATGAAGTATTTTTAACCAATGAACGGGTGATCGGATCTCAATGAAATTTGATATTTAGAGGGATATCGTGTCTCAGAGCTCTTATTTTAAATCACGACCGGATCCGGTGACGCTGGGGGAAGCCTTAAATCTAGGAAAACGCTTAGAGTGGAGGGATCGGGATGACACTTGGTGAGAGAAATAAGCAGAAGTTTTAGACACGTGATTGACCTAATCGGAACGAATCCGCTCTATTTGGGGGAGTTGGGGGAGGCTTTGATTCTGAAAAATTAGAAAAAATGACGTATTTTTAACTTACGAAGGAGTGATTGGATCTAAATGAAACTTCAAATTTAGAAGGACCTCGTAACTCAAATCTCCTATTTTAAATCCCGACCGGATCCAGTGTCATTGGAGGGGGGCAGTTGGGGGGGAATCGGAAATCTTGGGAAATACTTAAAGCGAAGAGATGAGGATGAAACTAGGTGGGAAGAATAAAAAGAAGTCCAAGATACGTGACTAACATAAGCGGACCGGATCCACTCTCTTTGGTGGAGTTGGGAGGGAGGGGGGGGGGTAATTCGAAAAAATTAGAAAAAATGAGGTATTTGTAACTTACGAACGGGTGATCAGATCTTAATGAAATTCGATTTTTAGAAGGATCTTGTGCTTTAGAACTCTTATTTTAAATTCCGACCAGATCCAGTGACATTGGGAGGAGTTGGAGAGGGAAACCGGAATTCTTTGTAAACGTGAAAATTGGGGTATCTTTGTCTTACGAATAGGTGATCAGATCTTAATGAAACTTGATATATAGAAGGATCTTATGTCTCAGATGCTCCATTTTCGACTCGAATCAGATCCGGGGACATGGGGGGTTGGAGGGGGGAAACCGAAATCTTGGAAAACGTTTAGAGTGGAGATATCGGGATGAAACTTGATGGGAAGAATAAGCAAAAGTTCTAGATACGTGATTGACATAATTGGAACGGATCCGTTCTCTCTGGAGGAGCTACGGGGTGTTAATTTGGAAAAATTAGAAAAATTGAGGTATTTTTAACTTAAGAACGGGTGACCAGACCTTAAGGAAATTTCATATTTAGAGCAAACTCATGTCTCAGAGCTCTTATTTCAAATCCTGATTAGATCTGTTGACATTGGGGGGAGTTGGAGGGGGAAATCGGAAATCTTGGAAAACGCTCGGAGTGGAGGAACCGGGATGAAACTTGGTGGGTAGAATAAGCAAATGTTGTAGATACGTGATTGACGTAACCGTACTGGATTCACTCTTTGGGGGAGTTAGGAGGTGGGGTTCAGTAATTTGGCGGGTTTGGTGCTTCTGGACGTGCTAGGACGATGAAAATTTGTAGGCGTTTCAGGGAGCTGCACAAACTAGCTTGATAAGGTCGTTTTCCCCGATTCGACCATCTGGGGAGGGGGGGGGGCTGAAGGAAGAGGAAAAATTAGAAAAACTGAGGTATTTATAACTTACAAGTGGGTGATCGGATCTTAATGAATTTTGATATTTAGGACATCGTGACTCCGACCTCTTATTTTAAATCCCGACTGGCATTAGGCCTCTGATTTTCCTTTTAAATAAATCCATTGATTTGTAGAATTTGGCTAGAGCTCATACAACATGAGCTCTTGGCTCTTCCTGCCTCGTCAAAAGTGTCATATGAGATCTTAGCTGTTGTTTAATCGAAAATGAGATAAAAAAAAATATCCACTCATAGTTACGCGATTTCCCCGTGTAATCTAGCGGAGTTACACAACGTCATAGAACGATTAACCTCATTGCCATAGAACAATTAACCTCATTAGATTTTTTTAAGAGAGGGGGAGGGCACAGGGGCAAATTTCCCTTTACTACTAAAAACGTATGAGCAGGGTTGAATGAGAATGAGTTAGAACAGGGGTTTGATTAAGGGAGGATAATCATCACCGGATGGTCACCAAACCCTTTTGAGGTTTACCAACAGCAAAGATGAGAAAATGAGAATTTGGTCACTGGTCCGTCTTCGTATTATGAAGCAACGTTTATCTGAAGAATTTTCAATCTGCTTTATGGTCTTACTCCACATTCCACTGGGTTGTACCTACATGCCAAAATCAGCAACCTATCCTCACATAATAGCTAGCATCGTGAATTTTGAAAAAACTAACAAAAAGACTACATTATTAAAAATTTGCACTCAACTTGACTCAAATATCAAAAATACGTCCTTAAATTGATATTTGATAGTTAATATTTCCCCAGGAGACCAACTAGTTCTCTATATAAGCTACTTATATTTACATATGATCGTAACTACCAACATCACAGAAAAAACTTTATTTGTCAAAAACAGAAAAAAAAGACAAGGCAAGATATTGACAGGAATAAAGTAAAAACTTCGCTTCCCCCACATTTTTTCAGTTTTAAGAACCACAAGATAATGACAAATTTTGTACACAAATATAGCTTTTTAAACTATTTTGCAAAGAGACGTCAGTCTTCAGACGGTGACAGAATATAAGTTAGTGGCCAAATACGACAATCCTCTGGTTTTATCCTAGAAAAAAAAAATCAAAAAAAATCGGAAGACCCTGTATAAAATAAATAAATAAATTTGGCAAAATTCCATTAATGGCAATAAAACTACAAATATTCGAATTTTTTTCATACTATTAAACACCAAGCTTTTCTATTATTTAATAGTAAATATGAAACTAGTCCCTGGATTTGTACTGACATTTCGTTTGTTAATCCATTTTGACTCACATTTGATCATTACACAAAAAAAGAATGAAGACAACATAAGAGAAGAAAAACGACTCAAAGACTACATTCAGATGTAAGCCCCAGCAGGCCCCCCTCAAATCATCTTGTACATATACATGAGCCTTTTAGTTAGAAATATGTTTAAATACAATTGTAATTTACAAATTAAGATACAGCTAGGAGGGTTCAGGGGTGGGGGCTAAAAACATTTTAACCCTCTTTATTAAAAAATTATTAAACAATTTTATAATTATTTTTCATTATAAACATTTTTCAGACGAAGCGTCAATGTTTGGACAATATCAGACAGATTATGACGGTTATTTGTTAAAAAAAACACAAATTCCCGATGCCGTTTAATTTTTGGTTTTTAATTTTAACATTTCTTTCTGATCCTGACACCTTCACACACAGTATTTTGATTTGAAAGCATTCGAAATTTAAAATATTTTTTAACACTTTGCTGGATGATTCGACAAACTGATTTTACCTTACTAATAGCAAGCCCACCAAAAGGTTAAAAAGGCGGTAATTAAAACATTATATACAGAGCTTATAGACGAAGAACAGCCCTAGTTTTGGTCAAAAAAATGTTTGGTGCTAGGTATTGCAAGGATTATCTGAAGAATGGTGTGAACCTTGATAATGAATTAGAAAAGTTGTTAATGTCTAAACCCCAATTCTATGACAATCTACACGGTAAAACACCTTCGTACCAGAAGTACAAATCAAAATAAGTGAGTTGTAGTAAAAAAAAAAAAAAAAAAAAAAAAAAAAAAAAAAAAAAAAAAAAAAAAAAAAAAAAAAAAAAGTGCTAATTGATTAGTGATGGTTCTTGTACAACCGTGTAAGAAAAGTTTCAATTTCTGGATTTATTAAGTGGACTATTTCACCTTTCGCACCACTCAAAGACCAACAAACCACTAGGATTGTTTAGGTTTTTCCATTTAACTTGAAAGCAAATTCTGTCCTGTGAAAGCTTATCTTCCCATGAATTCGCACCATTTAAGCACCAAGAGGTAACTAAGATTAGTGCCCTTATTTATTCAACTTACAAATCTATGGCTAAATTAACAGACTCGTTAAGTCTAGACGTCAAAATACACCTTTGGAATGATAATTCCATCCTGTCAAAATTGAACTTCCTATTTCTTCGCACCATTAAAATGCTAAAAAGCCACTAAGATAACCCAACGTTGATCTGCTCACTTTATAAATCGACTGCTGAACTAGCAATCTCGTTTAGCCCCTAAAAACTTGAGAGAGAGAGAGAGAAGGGGGGTCAATGAAAATGCGAAAAAGCTATTGTTGAAAAAAGTACCAAAACATTGTATTTTTTTTTTAATCTCAGAGATCGGCAAAAAAATCTTGAGGGAAGGGGAATAGGCCAAATTAACTACAAATCTGAAGTATTTAAACATGACCTTCTGAATTCAAAGCATCATCCTATCAAAATTTACTTACAGACAACCGACATTTGGTATTAAGCCAAAAATGGAACTTAGGTTTGAAAATAGTGCCTTATGCGTACACACACAGAAGGTATGTTGGGATCAAAACTATGAGGAGCGAAAGCTATTTTCCCCTTAGAAGCATAACTTCAACTTGGGTATTAGGTTTGCAATATCAATTTCTACCACTTGAAACTCCTCATAACGTCTTAGAAACATGAATTGAAATCATGTGCATTTTTATGCTTTGATAGTAATAAAATAAATCATTGAATGTATTTGCTTTTAAAATAGCGCTGTCTACGGAGAGATAAATTTCGGCCAAAAGCTTAAAAGGCTCACTATTTATAAATACTGACAGATTAAGAGAGACAGTACTGAATATTATCTTGCTTTTACAAGATCTAGACAAACTCCGGTGCATCTTTGAGCCACACCCTACCTTTTCACAACAACAAAAAGCTGTACACATTTTAAAAATTAAAGACAACATGCTTTCTATCCAAAATAAAAGACGCAGTAATGAACTAATTTTTGATCGGGCGAATTTTCCCGATTCTCAAGATTTTCCGACCCCAATTACTCGTCTCATACCTACAAATTTAGTACGGTACAATACCTTATTCGTAAAGTTATATTTATATTTAAGTGCTCAGTGACTTATATTTGAGATTCCTACGTAGGGTGAAGTTATTGTTTACCTATCATCAAAATGTTATCTTCTAAGCAAAGAAAAGCTGGTAAGGCAAGAGTAGAAATTTAAATTTTACGCAGAAATACGTAGAAAATTGCTAAGGTGTCAAATGTGTCATCAACCAAGTTTTGCACACAATTTCAAATAAAATTTCGGGGAAACAATCGGTCTTTTTTTTTATAATCCACGCAGTTATTAATGATTTCGTTGTAAAATGGCAATGTCATTACATTTACAAGCAGGAAAATAAACACATACAGAAGAAGACAAAAAAGAAGAGAGAGAGGCAGGGAGGGATTGAGGAGGAAGGAGAAAAATGCCTTCACGGGAATTATATTGATCTGAACACATTTAAAATATAAAACATTTGTTTTGAAGCATTTAATTGTATGAGTCGACAAATGGCCTTTACCTTGCTACTCCTCAAAAAGATCCGAAAATTAAAAGGCTTTTATGAACTTCGGTGTAATCCGTCAAAGAGCTTATCGTTGCTTTTATTCTTATGTTCCGTTATTATATTAGAGTAGTTACATACCTTTTTAAGTACTCATTGCGAAGCCAATTCATCTGGTATCATTTTTGAGAGACAAGCGAGATGTGCCATTGGATGAGTCACCCCTTCTCTTTTTCTTTGTCAGTGGGATGTCACTTATATCAGACAATTTGGTGTTGATAGGACTGTTACTAAACTTTTGGTATGGTGTACTTGCTATTGGATTTGGACTGCTTTCAGGACTGTTTAGTTTGTCTAACCACGGAGAGAAGAGTTTCTTTTTGGGCGGCACAAAAGGTACTGACTGGGGGGACGAAAGCGCTAATTTGTTGTTTCTATAATTTCTCTCTTGGTCAATTAAACCCAAATTTCTTCCAGAATTTACATCACGAGATAATCTTCTAGATTTGGTAAGAGAATTTGATTCATTATTTTGCATTGAAGCATAATTTTTTTCCGCCCCTTTCATTGCGCTTTTAATCCTGTCATCTCTATTACGACTTGGAAGAGGCATTGTACAATTTAATCTTTTTGTCAGTCTTGCATTAGCATGAACCTTCAATTTCTTGTACTTAAATAAAACCTTGGCATCAAAACATGGATTTTCAATTCCAATCAACGTACTTTCATCATGAGTCTGAGATCTATTTGGAGAAAATTTTATCAAAGAATTACCACGGCTTTTTGCTTTAGGTTGTTGCTTTTTCAAATTTTTGTTGCTGATACTTTCATCATGAGACAGAGTCTGAGATCTATTTGGAGAAACATCCATTAAAGAACCATCACAGCTACTTACTTCAGCTTTTTGATTTTTTGTGCTGATACTTCCCTCGTAAGACAGAGTCTGATATCTAATTGGAGAAATATCCGTTAAAGAAGCACCACAGCTCCTTGGTTTGGCTTTTTGCTTTTTCCAAGTTTTGTTGCTGACTCTATCATTCAAAGTAGGTTTTACAGCAGCTATTGGCTCTCTTTCAGCATCACCACACTTGCTTACAGTATTTAAACTGTTAACTATCTCTGCTAAAGCTTTTGATCTAGACGAATCATTCACATTGGCTGCTTTGATTACATCATCTATCGCGCATGAATCTTCATTGCAAATATTTGTACATGCTTCTCCTTGGTTTACAATAAAACCATACCTTTGGGCACTTTCATCAGTATTGGTTAGTTGTGAGTCAGAAATCTTACTCTTCTTAGATTTAATCGTAGTCCATTGACTCTCAGATGGGTAAAACTTTGCACGTGAGTTTTGGCTACCATTAAAATTATCAGAGACAATAAATTTACATTCAGCTGATGTTTTATCCGATTTCTCTACAAGTTGAAAATTGCGACTGGGATGGGAATCATAGGTGCCGAGTTCGGATATTTCCCACACTAGCTTTCTGACGACTGACTCTTCAGCCACAGCCTGACTGTTTGTTGATTTAAACCTTTTACTTGTATGACAGTTTCTATTTTTTTTATACTTTTTATTTATCCTTTCTTTTCTTTTGCCATCTTGGATTGTGGATGTAAGATGTTCCAGAGTCAATCGTTCTGTTTTTGACAGATTACCTTTGTTCTTGTTCCTTGAGCAGTCCATATTCCCCTTTTTATCAGATTCAACATTTACAATACCTGACAGTTTATTAATTTTCTTCTTAGAACAAGACAGGTTGGTTGAGACTGTAGTAGAATTGGACCACAAATTACCAGCATCTTCTTCTTCCTTGAAATTGGACGAAAGGGAGGCCTCAGCTGCATCATTGCTATTAACAGAAATTGTAGTCTTATTTTGGTTTTTACTTTTTACCTCCCCAATTTTTCCCGCTTTATTAAATTCTTCCCGAGCCGATAGTGTCTCGACACTCCCCTTTTTCTTCAATATATTAGGGGAGTTAACAACCAGTTCATCCGATGAAAGTAACTTTCGTCTTTTTTTAATCTTTCTTATTTGATTCTTCTTCTTTTGAAGAGACAAACAGTCTGATACACTTTCAGTATTAAACGTCCTTTCCTGGCACTGACGTACGCTCGTTTCATATGACCGTGAAGGAATACAATCATAATCCGTTATGTTAGTGTCGGGCATCAAAGAGCTTGTTTCACACTGAATCGCCTCAGAATGGTCATTTTTCTGCGGCAGCTTTACCAGTTCATTAGAATCTTCCTGATGGAGTAAAGCAATATCAGCTCCAATATGTTTTAAATCATTAGAGATTTCATTGTGTAATGCTCGTTTTTTAGCCCTTTTTCTTTTTTTAATCTGTGACGAAACTTTATCACTTAATGGTCTTCCTTTGTTTTGACACAGGCTAGTGCACAGTTGTATTAACTCTGATGGCTTACGGTTACTATTAATTTCAATTCTTTTGAGAGGCCTTGAGGTTATTTCTGATGGACCATCCTCAAAATCACCATAATTTGACACTATTTCATTAGCACCAGTTTTGTCTTTAATATTATCACATCCCATAGTTTCATAAGCTTCAACTTCTTTGAGACTATTATTAGCAGAAACTTTATTTGCACTTATAATTTCTTTGTCTCCACTTTTAGAACTTGAATCTTCAAACACCTCTACTGAGCTTACAGTAGAAATATTGCATCTGACTCTACCAAAATCATCTTTTTGTCTGCAACTATGTTTAGGCTTAGTTTTAGATACAGAAACATTGTCATCTATAGGAGCAAGTCTTGAAGGGTTTAACATAATGGTTCTTTTAGTTTTTAAATCCTCAGATATCTCAACTGAATTTCCAGCAGAACCGACAGATCCGACACTAACAGAATCAGTTTTTGCTCTAAAACTGTGACTACTTGTAGGCTTCTCTTTAGACATGGACACATCGTAATCTTTTGAAGGAGTTCTTGATATGAAATAGATCTTATCACCTTCACTTTCTGAAGTACTATTACTATCCTTACATAGATCAATGAAAACAATTGAAGAATCATTTTCCTCTCCTATATTATTTACTTTCACAGATTCATCAATATGGATCTGGCTGACATCCTTTCTTTGGTTAGAGTCATTACATGATAGAATGTTGCTAGCGGAAATATTAGCAGGTTCTAAATTACCACTAGTGTCATCAATTACAAGCCTAAGGTCAGGAGTTGTTTCCTCGCACAGAACTATACCAATATTACTACTAATATCTTTGTCAGCCGTAAGCTCAGGACAATAACTAGTTCCTAAATCAGCACCATGGTCTTCAAGCAAGATTTCTGGTTCACAAATATTTTTTGTATTTTTATTAAAGCTAGACTGGTTCTTATTTGCACAGCGTTCTTTCATCTCGGTTGGAGTACATTGTTTATATGCGTGTGATCCAGCTTCATCTTTGCCACACCTTTCTTCCATTTCATATCGATTATCTTCACTGGAAAGGCATACATCAGCTTTAGGGTATTCAGAAAGATTTTTATGATTAGGAACAGTTTTTTCATGTCCAATGGAAGCCTTAGCAAAACTATGGGACTCATCAACACAATTTTTAGGACAGATACTCTTTTTAATTGGATTATAGTCTTCGAGGTGAGTGACGTTGTTTCTATTCTGACCAGACTTGCCCTGATTTGTAGAATCGTCTTCCTCGATGGGTAGATATTTTTCTTTCGATAGAACTTCATCATTGATTGCTAGATTGTTTGGAATATCATCATTATTTTTGTCAATTTCACCTTGGGTAGTTTCAGAGCACGAGAACCTACAGTAAATTCTCTGACCAGACTTGTCCTGATTTATAGAATAATCTCCCTCGTTCGATATATACTCATCTATCGGCAGAGCTTCATTATTTGTCTGGAGATCGTCTGGAGTTTCATCACCATCTTTGTCCTTTTCTCCATGGATAATTTCGAAGCACGAGAACCTACAATAGATAAAATACTCAGACATTGAATACATTTTTTGGAGTTGTAGAGAAAGCGTTAAAAACTAAACTTCCAGCAAGTAGTGCGACAGCTTCCTAGTTAAGTTGCGAACATTACTGTCGTCAATAGCCAGTGAAAGTGCCAAAAAAGGAGGAGGGGAAAATCTATATCCCCTCAAAATAATACAGCGGCTTTAGGACCAAAACATCAAAAGAGGCAAAAAAACGAAAAAAAAAATAAGTGACAATTTTTTGGAATTATAGACAATCGTAAAATCTGCTAGTTCTATGAGAAAACAGTGTCAAAGACCCCTCCCCAACAATCCCAGCGAACCTGTCTTCTTACAACACCCAATAGGCAAGCCTCATAATAACCGTAAAAAGAGAATGAAGAAAGGTAGAAAGAAAGATAAAGAATAGTATTCGACGACATACGCATAGACTCTTTTGAGCAAATTCGTCAATTTATCACGTGAAAAATAAATTGCAGTTACTTCCACTTAGAATTCACATATATATTTAAGCTAAGCAAAGATGAAGACAAACCTACACTACTTTGATTTTGTATATTACTGAAAATTACAAAGAGTTAACTGTTTTTCATTAGCCTTTAAAGGAAGGAGAGAGAGAGAGAGAGAGAGAGAGAGAGAAAGAGAGAAAGAGAGAAAGAGAGAGAGAGAGAGAGAGAGAGAGAGAGAGAGAGAGAGATAGAGAGAATTTTTTGAGCTAGAAGTACGGTGGTATTATCGGTTCAAATCACGGCCTGTCTCACGTAACTTCAAAATTGCAATACCTCTTTGAGAATTTAATGCAAGCAAATAAGGAAACTCCTAGAGGCAACATATCACATTTTAGAAATAGTTTTTTAAGATAGAAAAGATGATTATAAAAAGCAAACATCAACTGCCGTTCCATGGCCACTCCGATAATTAAGAAGAGCCAAGAGCTTATATGGCACTTGTGACGAGGCGAGAAGAGCTAAGAGCCAAGAGATCTTATGGTATGAGCTCTAACAAAATTCTATGAATCAATAGATTGATTTAAAAAGGAAAATAAGAGGCTTAATGCCGGTCAGGATTTAAAATAAGAGCTCTGAGTCACGATGTCCTTCTAAATATCAAAATTCATTAAGATCCGATCACCCACTCATAAGTTATAAATGCCTAATTTTTTCTAATTTTTCCTCTCCCTTTAGCCCCCCCAGATGGTCGAATCTGGGAAAACGACTTAATCAAGTCAAATTGTGCAGCTCCCTGACACACCTATCAATTTTCATCGTCCTAGCACGTCCAGAAGCACCACACTGCTTTGAGAAGCACCAAACTGCTTTAATTGCTTTGAGACACGATATCCTTCTAAATATCAAATTTCATTGAGATCCGATCACCCGTTCGTAAGTTAGAAATACCTCATTTTTTCTAATTTTTCAGAATTAAAACTACCCCAAAGAGAGCGGATCCGTTCCGTTTATGTCAATCATGTATCTAGGACTTGTGCTTATTTTTCCCATCAAGTTTCATCCCGATCCCCCCACTCTAAGTGTTTTCCAAGATTTTAGGTTTCCCCCCTCCCACTCCCCCCAATGTCATCAGATCCGGTCAGGATTTAAAATAAGAGCTCTGAGACACGATATCATTCCAAACATCAAATTTCATTAAGATCCCATCACCCGCTCATAAGTTAAAAATACTTCATTTTTTCTATTTTTGACGAATTAACTGGGCCCCCACTCCCCCCCCCCAGGATGGTCAAATTGGGAAAACGACTATTTCTAATTTAAGCTGGGTTTGTCCCTGATACGCCTGCCAAATTTCATCGTCCTAGCTTACCTGGAAGTGCCTAAAGTAGCAAAACCGGGACCGACAGACCGACAGAATTGGCGATTGCTATATGTCACTTGGTTAATACCAAGTGCCATAAAAAAAGGTTTCAGAATGACTCCTTGGTTTTGAGAACAAAATCTATCAGTTTTACTTTTTCAACGCCTCAATAACTGGAGTTCAGGTTAAAAGTGCAGTTACTAATTATTAGAAACATCAAAGCAGATGATTTGAAGCCTAGAAATAGTTTGTAAGACTTAGATTACATGTTGGCTATTTTAAAAATTTCATTTATATGGAACACAAATAAAAGTCGTTTGACCAATTGAAACTTATCTGGAGATAGGGGAAAATAGCAAGAAATTTGTTATTAGTTAATATATTTAATTTTTATTCTTAGAGTTTATTTACGATGTTATCTTTGATTCTGTTTTGTTTAGCTTAAGGGAATTAGTAGAAAAAATTGAAAAAGAATAGAAAATTGCAGGCATCACTTGACTATTTACGGAAAAGGAAAATATGATTTCCAATGTGACTTCAAATGAAGGGCTATCAAACTTCTCAGCTCCCCATTCAATTTCTTAGTGAAAAGATACCCCCACCCCCCTTGTGGATACAAGTTTTCGGAAACCAGCAACCTAAATGACTAAGGTAATCATTTAAGTTGTTTGTAGTATAGGGGAGGTATATTAGCGGTGAAATAGCGAGGATTAGTCTTAGACGGGTGAGAGATATTAGAGTACATAAGAGGATTTGGACAAGTAAGATAGTACCGGCGATGCATTATGGAGCAGAGGTCTGGGGCTACCGGAAAGGTCCGAAACTTGAGGTGGTTATGATGAGATATTATAAGAGGATGTTAGGACTATGGGATTCGTTTAGTAATTTGGTAATCCAGGGGGATTTAGGGCTAGCATCGCTGCGATCTATGAGGCTAGTGACCATGGTGAGATATTGGGTGAGGATACTGAGTATACAGAAATTTACGGTAGCAAAGGCAGCATACCTAGAGGCGTTGAGACAGAATAGTAAAACATGGCGGCCGGCGGAGATTAAGGATATATTAGATAATTGTGGATTAGGGGGATGGTGGAATGAAGGAAAGGGGATTATGGGTATGGAGGAAATAGTAATAAGGGAGGTACAAGAGAGGTTGAAGAACCAAGAAATCCAGATATGGTGGGAAAGTCTGGATCGTTCAGGGTCGTTAAAATTGTATAGACAGATAAAGGGTAGTTGGGGGAGGAGGTATTTTGGAAGGTTTGGTTAAGTAGAGAGGATTTGAAGGCTTATTTGGATTGGAGGGGAAATGGATTTTTGATTGGTGAGAAAAGAAAGTATCAAGGGAGAAAAGGGGAGACAAATTTCCTGAGTATTAAAAGGATAGCAAGATTTGTAAGGATTGCAGCGGCACATCGGGAGCGTTTTCTTTAAATAGTATTAATTTATTTTAGTTAATTTGTTGTTTGTTTTTTGTTATGTAAATTTCCTATGGCCTACGGGCTTTTTCTGGAATAAATTATCATTATTATTATTATATTATTATAGCAACGCTTAGGAACTAATCCGTTACCCATAAGAAGAAAATTGCCTCTACCCACTTCAAAACATTTCTTACCCATTATCCATGCATAAATCAGGAGTTTCGCTGTCATCTTTACTTTTTTCGTTATCATCTCTGACTGGAACGTTTCTGACTCCCTCGTTGGTTTGGAGAGGAATCTGGGGACTGATTTCTCCGAGGATAACTTGTGATTCTTTGTTCAGATTTTGGAATGCAGAATCATTGCTGTGCTTTGGAGAAAAAGAGAAGTTTCTGGGGGATCTAGCATCTTTCATTTCACTACTGGCACAGGAAAGGGTAAGTGATTTCAAACGTTCATCTTCATGAAAAACTGATGTACGCATATTAACAAAGTTCTGTTCAAAGCTTGATAAAATCCTACATTGCTCGTGAAATTCCACATCACTCTCATTATCTTCACTTTGATTTTCAAAGCAATTTGAAGGTTGGCTAATAGACGTTCTACTATCAGGTACACAGTATTTATCACTAACATTCAATTTAGAAGATTTCAAATTATTTTGATCTTCAAGACCTCTAACACTTCCGTCTTGAGTCAGATGAACTGTGGGTGTTTGGTTTGAGCAAACTAAATATGTCTCATTATTTTCCAAAGCTACAAGAGTTTCTGATTTTTTATCTTTTGAGACCTTATCCGAAGAGTCGTCTATAGCATACGAAGAGCAATCTGGTGATGAACTTTTTGCTAAATTACTAAGAGCAAATAAACTACCTAAAACATTGTTACAGTTCGATGTTGTTCCTTCATAATTTTTATGAAGGTTGCTTACTCCTGTTTGAGTAGAAGTAGCAAAGGGCTCTCCACATAAACTCGAATCAGGAGTAGGCCGCACATAACTTTGGGGAGAAGGACACATAACATAAGCAAGCAAAGGATATTCCAAATTTTCGGACTCCTGGGACTTAATAGGACTCAATCCAATGTCAACTTTTCTTGGGGAACTGTTCAAGGTACTTGGCTCCAATTTCTGGATATTCGGAGTTTCTCCATCAATGGTATTAACTACCCAGGTAGACCCCGTGTGAGAAACAGTAAAGGGCCTCCTCTTATTGGTAATTTTCTTCCTTGCAATCACTTTTCTACCTTTAGCAATTTTAACATTTTTCCTTTTTAATTTTTTTCCATTTCCTATATGACCTTTCTCAAGCTTGTTTTCAACATCACAGCAAATCATTCCTTTTCGCTTCTTTGATGTATTTGGAATATTGCCAGGTAGTTCTAAAAACACATTATTGATCAGTTTGTCATCATTCTTATTTTTCCAAAGACTTCCACTTCCTTCAATACATTCATCATTTTGAAATTCTTGGGAGTTGATAGCATATATAATTTGACTACTTAAGTCCACAGAGCTTATAGTTGAATCAGTACTCTCAAAACAGATTGTTTCTTGTTTTTTCTTCTTGCTATGCATAGTTTTCTTAGATTTAATTCTTCTACAAGCATTAATCGGTTTATGTTGATTCGGGTTAAACTCACGGCTGTGATTATAGTCATATTTATCCTCATTACTATCATCTTCTAAAATCTTCTGAAAATTCATTGTCTTCTTTCTATTACTCCAGGACACGCCTGTTGAAACTCCTTGACATGTTACTCGATGCTGAGCTGGATGTGTAACTTCATTTTCAGAATCAATTTCATCACTCCCATCACCACTTACAAAATAATCATTAAAATTCCTTATTTTGTTCTTGTCTTTGTATTTAAAATGGCTGTCCATACTATTTGAACAACCAATATTCATTATTTTGATATTACTTTCCTTCAGTAATACTTCATCATCAGACTCTTCGGCTCCTTCATCATTAGGTTCTTCTTTTGTGAGCTTACACGAAACACTAGCCAACGATCTTTTATTATTTTTCAATGGTTGAAGAACTTTAGATTTTTCATCGTATTCTTTCCTATCTGTTTTGTGTCGTTTTGCTTTCTTTAACGAATGTTTCCCTTCAGAGGAAATTCTAACTTCAGTCTCAGAACCTTCTTCTTTTGCCGTTTCTTCTAAGAGTTCAAAGAAACTTGATTGCCTTTTTTTCACTTTTCTTCCTGCATTTAGTTTCGTTTCCATACCGACACCTCTACATCTCAGTTCAATGGTTGTGCTCTGCCGGGAGTCTTCAGTGGTATTTTTAATGTCATTTGAAAATCCAAAACCTTTTTCTTTCTTTGTAGTTTTTTTCTCGCATTGTTTAATTACTGAACAACAGCCTGGTTTGTCATTTTTCTTTTCAAGAAGTGCATTAATTCTTTTCAGATGTCTGTTTTTATTGTTCTCACTAATAGATGGTGCCAACTCATTTTCATCTGGACTTTCAAAAATGAAATCAAATACGTCTTTCTTCTTCTTTCCACTTTTCTTCTTTGATTTGTCATTTTTGTTTTCACAATGTGCATCAATTCTGTCCAGATCTCTGACTTTAGTATTTTCACTAACAGATGGAACCAAATCATTTTCATCGTGACTTTCAAAAATGAAATCAAACACATCTCTTTTCTTCTTTGATTTGTCATTTTCTTTTTCGAAACGAACACCAATTCTGTTCAGATCTCTGTCTTTATTATTCTCACTAACAGATGGTACCAAATCATTTTCATCGTGACTTTCAAAAATGAAATCAAATACGTCTCTCTTTTCCTTTACACTTTTCTTCTTTGATTTGTCATTTTCGTTTTCAAAACGAACATCAATTTTGTTCAGATCTCTGTCTTTATTGTTCTCACCTACAGACGGCACCAACTCATTTTCATCAGGACTTTCAAAAATGAAATCAAATACGTCCCTTTTCTTCTTTCCACTTTTCTTCTTTGATTTGTCATTTTTGTTTTCAAAATGTGCATCAATTCTGTCCAGATCTCTGACTTTAGTATTTTCACTAACAGATGGAACCAAATTATTTTCATCGTGACTTTCAAAAATGAAATCAAACACATCTCTTTTCTTCTTTGATTTGTCATTTTCTTTTTCGAAACGAACACCAATTCTGTTCATATCTCTGTCTTTATTATTCTCACTAACAGATGGTACCAACTCATTTTCATCCGGACTTTCAAAAATAAAATCAAATACGTCTCTCTTTTTCTTTACACTTTTCTTCTTTGATTTGTCATTTTCCTTTTCAAAACGAACATCAATTCTGTTCAGATCTCTGTCTTTATTGTTCTCACCTACAGACGGCACCAACTCATTTTCATCAGGACTTTCAAAAATGAAAGCAAATGCGTCTCTTTTCTTCTTTCTGCTGCTTACTCCGAGCTCATCACTATGTGTCATCTTATTACTAGAGCGTTCTAATTCACTTTCCTCAGAACCTTCTAAAATATCCAGGAGCACATCTTTTTTCTTCTTTTTTAGACTAAATTTACCCTCTTTAACGTTTTCATTTTTCTTTTCAGAATGTTTGTTTATCTCTTTCAAATTTATCACTTTCCCTTTCCTCATCTTTTCACTACGGGATCGTTCCAACCTACTTTCACTTGAGTCTGATCTCTGAATTCGGATTTTTAAAATTTCATTAGTTTTCACTTCCTTATCTATACTTTTATCGAGAAATTGAAAAATTTTGCCCTTACTCATACATTTCCTTTTATCTTTTCGAGGAGAACTATTTGTATCACTATCATCTATTATTTCCTTTGCACTATCTACATTTTCACCTCTATTTTCTGGATTTCTGCAGCCTCTCTTCACATCTTGCTCTAACATGTCTAAATCTTCAGACATTCTCTGACTTTCATTGTTTATATTCTCATCGATCTTTTCTTTTCCATTTTCCTTAGATTCTTTCGCATCATCAACTCCGATTTTCATATTTGTGTATTCTGTTGAGTAGTACAACTGTGTTGAGAGACTTTTGTCAAGTTCTCTACTCGTATCTTCAGACATCTCGGTCGTCTGCCCAGCAGAGGTTTCTTGGCCCACAGAAACTAAAAGAGATCCGGTTTAAACAGAGTCTGGAGAATTAAAAAGAGCTAGAGTAGCTTGCATTCATTAAACTCTGCCGCTTAATAAATATTTAAGAGAAGATAAATAAATACAAGAAGAAGTACTAGAAGTGCCTGTACCTAATACTTGAGATAAAGTGAACACAACGCAAGGGTTAAAAAAAAGAGCGAAAGAATTATTTTCAAAAGAATTACGGTTGTAGTTTTTAGCTGTATCGTTTTAAAAAAGAAATTCAAAAAAGTTTTATAACCTGTAATGTAAGTACAATCTTTGCATAATCTTCGTACTGAAATAAGAATGAAGATATTAAAATAGACTAACTAATAACTAATATATGAGCGAAAGAAAATGTTCCACAGTTGTTAAATTATTACAGCGAGATTCAATAACACGCAGCAGAAACGAAGTTTACATTCTGAGACTGAAAAGTAAGTACTCACATCTCGGCAAAACTACCAATACCGACCAGCTCCCAACACCAACTGCACTTTCCAAATCCCTTGCGTACCTCGTTTACAATATTGTTCACAGCTGCTACTTGTTATTTAACATGAATCAATTATTACAAACAAATACATCTCCAATGCTATACGAAGAAGAGATCCAATTCATAGCAAATAAATCATGCATCCAATAACAATAAATTCTTACATCGGAGAAAAATTCATCTTGAATACAAAAGAATCTTAGGAACAGAAAAAGCAAAATGAAATACAAATATTTGGAGATAGACCCATATACAGCTACTAAGTCAAGTTTTTCTTCATGCTAACTTTTTGTTGCCTCATATAAATAAACTTATTTGTTTTTATCCATTTACAAATGGAAATATTACTATTTTGGACATATTTTCAAATAAACCCTTTCAAAACAAATCGCCTATATTCCCTAGAGCTGAGCCGTCTCCAGAAAAACACTGTATGTGATAAGCCTAGTACGAGTTCCAGAACTGAATTAACACTAAAGATTGTTGATTAGTTGTTAAAACCTTAGCCTGAAATGTTCCACAGTAGCAAATTTATCCCCAAATATCTTAAAAACTATGACAAAGACGTAGTTCTTTCTGCATTTTCATCAATACTAACTGATTATATTTTTTGGCATTCTGTTGTCTTGAACGGAAGCCATCGCAGATAATTAATTACAATTCACAATAATCGAGTGCAGGAACATATACTAGTTTTGGGCACTTCATTTTTCTTATTAGATCTTTCAGGACTGAAGGTTCACTAAGAAGAATATTATACCTAAAAAAAAGAAAAAAATAGCTCTGATAACCCCAAACTATTAGAGACAGATCCTTAGGAACCTACGCTTTGAGGAATAAGTGTTTAAATCTTATTTCTTACACCTATCCCAGAACAATCAAAATCCGAGTCATACAACGATTTTCCATCTGTATCCCTTTTGATTTCTATCCCTATCCTTTTTGAAAAAAAAAATCGAAAATGAAACAAAATGAAGAACAGTTTTATGGTCAAAAAGTGAATACAGGTTTTGGGATACCCTTCACCTGCGCAGAAATCAATAACTGACTCCAAATTTTCCATAGATTAATTTTCACCTCCCAGCAATGAGTACACATAGCCCTAAGAATATAGAGATACGTAAGGAAACTCAGGCCCATGCTCCCTTGAAACTTCTACATTTTAGAGGTCTCTCCAATAATTTCTTGATATTCCACTAGTTACCCTTTTTAGAATTTTATTAAGTCATACCCAGTCCCCTTCTCCACCATAATGAATTCCCTCAGAAATTCTCTCCTACATATCCCTGATATAAAAGAAAAACACCAAGTACTTACTATTTCTAGGCACATTAGTAGTTGCGTCTTTGTGACTGGTGGAAACAGGAAACGCCAAGACGGATTCGCGATCCATCAAAGCGACGTCAAATGGAGATGAAGGACACTCAGTTCTTTGGAAGCTACAGTGCTTGTTGTCTTCTTCAACATATCCCTCCTGGCTAAGAAAACCCTCAGAAAGAAGATTTTCAAAAGATTCAACATCTTCTATCTTCCTCGCAGGTTCACTGCTCTCCACCTTCACAAACTCATTACTAACTACCTCATTTACATCTAATTTATTAAGAGCCACTTCAGACATTGACGTAAAAGATGAATTTAAACTGGAACGAGAAGGGATATATCTCAGCTTCATTGGTACGTCTCTTATGAATTGAGAGTCACCGACACGGTATACTTCATCATCTTCATCATCAGTATCACCTAATATACCTGCTTGTTGTACAGTTTCTAGAATTTCATCAGTTATTTCAGTTTCTTCCTCAAAACCTGAAAAGTAAGATAGAATGGGGTAAGTGGGAACAATTTTCTGAACGTACATTATCTAGCTTGCTATCATTGAACAGGTATTCCAACCAAGCGTTATACGTAGTGTGTCCATGGTTCACACTAATTGGGTTAAATAACTGGTAAAAAACTAGCGATACTGACATTTGTAAAAGACAAGTACATTAAAAACAATTTGACAGGGATGATCCTTCGCTGTAAGCAATTTATAAAGAAGCTTAATGCGATTGTTTCAATGTTCACAAACTGTACATATGTTGTTAACGTTCAAAACTTCACGAACTTGTAAGGCTGTTTCAACAATAAGAAAACACACTTCAGTCCTTTATATTTATTTGTTCAATCGAAAGCGTTAGCGATACAAAAAACAACTCATAACTTTAGATAAGGAAAGAAAAAAAAAGAAAGAAACGAAAAACCACAAAGAGATAAAGAAAAAAGGAAGACTGAATAGCATTCATTTATAACTAAAGATCCATGGAAAATAGGTAGGCCATTCCAGTGTTTTCATTTGAGCCCTACAAAATTGAGAACCCCCCCATTTTACCAAACAAAATCTTGTTCTTCGGAATCTCCACGAAAATTAACAGCCCTAAACAGATGAATGTTAACAGAAAATGGATTACGGGGTTCAGTATATTGACGGACATACCGACGGAGCTTGGTAAAAGAAGAAAGGAACTTTTGTCATTAGCATCCAAGCTAAAAACATCTAAAGTGACAGCTGAAAAAGTTGCAGAAACTCGTCTTGTCCAACAAGGCGTCAAAATGTGGCTGGATTTTAAAAAGTCTAAAAATTCACAATGGGCGAAATATCTAGATGAATGCTTCGACCCAGTTAAACTGCCAACTATCCAACCTGAGGAATTAGACTCAGAGTCATAATTGTGTGTGTTCCTTTCATTCATAAGTTTTGTCAGTATAAGTCGATTACCGATTGATTAGATTTCTATGTTGATTTTCCCCCATCCTTGCCAGCAGTCAGATGTTGATTAAGTTGATATATTTGAAAATTTTTCTCCTTCATAAGTAGTTGTCAGTACAAGTTGATTGCCGCTTGCTTACATTTTTCTGTCTAAAATGTGTATTTCAGTGCTTTTTTATTAATCCATGCTGTTCCATTTTCTTTGTTTTTTTTTTCTCTTTCAGAGTTCAAAAAAGTTCCTACATGTGTGTATTTCTCATGGCTGTTGCTTCACTCCAAGATATAGCCCTGTCCCCTGGAAATTATTAGGTAAGTAATAAGTTCCTATTCTTCGTCCCGGGGGCTAATCACTTCTTCATTACCAAAAAATTATAACCGGTTTAAACAATTAGAGAATTCGTTTTTGTATTTACAGAAAGTTTTTGATGAAAAAATGAGTAATGAAGATGATTTGCCGTTATTTAGTGAAAGTAATTTTCCTAGAAGTAAATATGTTGATTTAATAGATTTGACGAAGGGACGCTCTGAATCTCAGTTGTCTGTGCTTCAATTTAACTGTCAAGGATTATATTCGTCGTTTATAGAGCTAACTTCAATGTGCCACTAACTGCAATCCAACATAATTGGATTATGTGAGACATTCCTTACGGGACAAACAGATAGCCTCCTAGATATCCCAGACTATACATAAAAGTTTTTACATAGAAAAGAAGCTCGCAGAGGAGGATTGGCTATTCATGCGAGAAATGAATATGCTGTGCATATTAACAACCAACTGAGCCGGAATGTTGAAGGCATTTTGAATCACTTTTCCTTGAGCTATATAGACCTTCTAAGAAAAAGATATTGATTGGAGATATATATCGCTCACCCTCTGGTTCTGTTTCTGCTTTTATGGATATACTAACTCAGATTTTACAGCTGATAGGAAACCAGAACCAAGATGTGATCATCATGGGTGATTTTAACATTAATCTAGCCTTTCCTCTAGCAGACAGCTCAGTGGATCTTCTCACTGTTATGTCAGGGTCTAATCTTTTTCCCTCAATTACGATTCCAACCAGAGTAACAGAAAATACACACTCACTGATCGACAACATTTTTTCTACATTATATCCGGCGAAGGTATCAATCATCACCAGCGACAGATCTAATCATTTTCCAATGCGCACTATCTTCAACACAGCGAAGATGCCAACTCCACTCGTAAGAACTAACCAGGATCTACAAGTAATTAATCTTAAAGAGGAGAATCTTAAGCTGTTAAATGATGAGTTAAAAAAAAAGTTTCTTGGGACAGTGTCCTAGCAAGTGAAGATGTGAACGAAAGTTTGAAATTTTCCATAATGCGTTTGTAGCTGCATACAAAACATGCTGTTTTAAAGATAAACCAAGAAACCGTGGTAGAAAAAATACACCAATATGTCCATGGGTTACCGAAAGCTTACTCATGTGCATAAATAAGAAAAATAAGTTATGGGCAAATTACAGAAACCACCCAAACCGAGAAAACCTAGAGAGATATGAGACGCATAAGAAATGCTTTCATTCAGTTCTGAGGAAAGCAAACAGAGATTATGTGTACACCAAAATATCGGAAAGTGGAAAAGATGGACAAAAAGTCTGGAAGGTCATTAATTCGATTTTGCCACCAAATGGTAAAAGAGCAGAATTGCCTAACAGACTTTTTGTCAACGGGGAGATTGTTACAGAGCCCACTCAGGTTGCAAAAGAACTCAGTACATTTTTCGCAGGGATAGGAGAAATTACATCTAATTCTGCGAGAAGTCCCCAGAAATCCTACAAACATTACCTTGGCTCAGTATGCAACAAATCAATGGCAATAATTCCTGTGACATCAACTGAAGTAGAGCTAATTGTGAAGACCATGAAAGGCACATCAGCATCTGGATTTGACCGCTCTTAGATACACACGAAAGCCCTGAAAGCAATCCCCCCTTCTATCATAGAGCCATTAACTTATTTGATAAACCTGTCTCTATGAAGTGGTGTTTTCCTTCGATACTAAAAAAAGCAAGACTAATCCCTCTATATAAAGGTGACCCTCAGGACGATCCATCGAATTTAGTCTCACCCAGTCTAGTAGTCAAAGAAATGAAGCAGATGTTCCCCCACACGAGCCCTTCAGCTGCTCAGAAATCAAAAACGCAGTTAAAAGGCTCAAGAATAATAAAGCTGCTGGTATCTGTGGCTTCAGCTCCGAACTGCTGAAATATAGAGGTCCTACAATGTTTCTGTTCCTCAAAACTCTCTTCTCCATAATCTGGCAAACTGAGATAATCCCCAAAGATTGGCATAAGGGTGTCATTATCCCTTATGGAAGAGGATAGGCTCAAATTATGGAAGAGGATACAAGCGACTGCTCAAATTACCGTGAAATAACTCTGCTGTCAGTTCCCAGAAAACTTTTCTCAATGGTCCTGCTGGATCGATGTCAGGATGTTATTTGTAGGATTCGGCGACTGGAGCTTGCGGCTTTTATGTCGGACCGTCCAACCATCGAACAGATTTTCGTGGTCAGCAGATAATAGAAAAAGCTACGGAGTTCCGACGTAAAGCTTTTCTTGCCTTCGTCGACTTCCATGCTGCGTTCGAACCAGTGAACCGAGCAGCTCTTTGGCGGATTCTAGAATCGACTGGCCTCCCTGAGAAATACTACAGACTCTTCAAAGCTCAACACCATAGTACAGAGAGCTGTTTTTAATTTAACGACCGGCACAGCTCGTTCTTCCAAATCATAGTAGGAGTGCGTGAAGGATGTGCAGTGGCCCCAGGGCTCTTCAATGCCATTATAGACCACATAATGAAAAAGGCAACTTCACGTCTCACTTTTGGAGTCAAGTTTGGAGATCACGTCATCTCAGATGCTGATTTTTCCATCCCAACGGACTCCATGGATCAGTTGCTGGAAGCACTTCGGATCTTACGAGAAGAGGCCATAAGCGTAGGACTTCAGATAAACCGGGATAAAGCGAAAATAATGGGTACAGACCTGTTTTTTCCTAGAGTTAATTCTCCAGTAATCCTAGACAGAACAACTAGCATTGAAGTTGTCCAAAAGTTTAACTACCTGCACTTTACAATTTCCTCGGATGGATCGCTTCCCTCAATTTACAAGTAAGGATATCCAAAGCGTAATGTGCTATGGGTAGGCTGAAGCACCATCTTTGGCAGAAACCGAACATCGGTCATTCAAAAAAACTACGGATTTTCAACACCCTCGTTGTTTCTGTAATGCTTTACGGAGCTGAAACATGGCATACACCAACCGCAACACTAAGGCCATCGATGTATTCCAGACAACGAGCCTGAGATGGATCGGAAGTCTAAGATGGTTTGATTTCATGAGTAATGAGAAGCTGCTGCAGCTCACCAAGCAGTCTCGGTTTATTTATTCAAGCACCCGAGCATGCCTTACGATAGTTTGGGAGCCCATTTAAAATGCTCCAACACTTACTCTCAAAGATGATCTTTGACTTTAATCCTACAGATCCCGGTTGGAAGTGACCCCACGGCCAACCGAAGAAGCGATGGTCCAACAGCCCTTCCTAGTTGCTGGCGATGGCAAACATCAGACTGAGCGAAGCAAGGACACTCGCTCTGGACCGGAGCAGATGGAGGAGGCTGATATGACTCTCTACGCCGAGCTGCACCCAGCTGGAGGCCTAAGTCAAGTCACACAAGCACTCTACGAAATAAATGTATTTAACACGTGCAACATTTCTATCCCAGTCACCCCGTCAGTAAGATCAGCATTAAATACTCTACCAGCCAGTAAATAATGCCTGGGAAATTCTACCTGAGTCAGCTAAAGAATATCACTCATTAAGCACGTTCAAAACAATTGATTTTTTTCAAGGTGATTTTGTTCTTATTCATTTTTTACTTGTTATCTTTAGGCGCTACTGAGGTAGATGCTTCTAGGGTGTATTGATGGAGATATACGTCAGAAACATTTATTGCAAAGGGCACCTCACTCTCGTTTAGCTTACAGCATGTAATAAGTAAGGGAAGACAGTTCCTCATTCTTCTTCGATTTAGTGTGTATTTCCTTTGTGTTTTTTTAGTCTCTCTCTCTCTCTCTCTCTCTCTCTCTCTCTCTCTCTCTCTCTCTCTCTCCTTCTCTCTCTCTCTCAGCACAAGATGCCACATGCTTACCTTTCTAAGAAAAAGTTGCCGGGGAATTGTTGAAGCAGAATTGGAAGACTCATTGCGGACCTTCAGCGAACCTAATATTAAATTATCAGATGATCCCGGCTCAAACAATGGGGAATATAACAGCATTTGTGCTAGGAAGCTATCGGAGAAGAGTTTCATAGAGGCTTTGGGCCTACTTCGATCTTCTAATCATGTATATTGAAAATCTATATGTGGTTTCAGCCGAGTAAATTATGCAACATATCTATCTTTGCGTTAAAATTTGCGTTGGGAGGGGTAGATGGTCTGTTCAGGGTGTACTGGCCCATCGAGCTTTTTCAATAAGCAATATTCAAATGCTTGTATGATTTTATTTCACACAATGTGCAGTTATCCTAACTTTCTGCGAAAAATTTGGTGGTAGGTGGGGCTTGGGAGTTGGAGTCACCATGGTCCCATTTTATGTTTCTACTAGTAGGCCTACAGGGTAAATATTTTGCGAAAATCCATTTCAAATAAGGTGCAACATACAAACATTTCTGCAAAGGTTGGTAGGGACAGCGGAGGATGAGGTAATCGAGGTATAAAAATCTCACTTAGTGTCTACAATCATACTGATCTAAAATATTGTATAATATCTTTCTAATAAAAATTTGGCCAGGGAGGAGTGCTACAAGGGCCAAAGTCTCTCCTGCTATTGATCTAGTATTATAAGAACTAGATAACACTTGCATGGTTCTGATTTTAAAACGGTGAAACATAGGTGTAAACTGAATGCAACATACCCGTCATTCTGCTAAAAAGTAGCTGGAATGAGGGGTAAAACCAGGGTTGCGGACGAACACTATCCCTCCGATATTATACACAGAAAATGCTTATCTGATCTTGTTTCAGGACAAGAACGACAAGTAAAAGCCATCCTTTCGAGCCCCAGGCCAAAAGGCCCAGTGCAGCTTTTCCAAAATATGTCAAATTCCTCAATCTTGTTTGAGGAGGTCTCTTAGAGGATTAGATCTTGAGTGGTTCAGATCTCTAACACCATATCGGCGGCATAGAAAACATAAAGCAAAAAAAAAAAAAACAACAACAAAAGTGTTGCTTCCACAATGTATACAAACAATGAATAAAGATTCTCTCTTAATAATAAGCAATACATTATAAAAAAAAAAGAACTTACAGCGCATTGAGGTTATCAGCTTTATAAATTCCTGGGACGTGGTAAGTGTGCGGACTCTAAAAGAAAACAAATATAATGAATCATTGGCAACGTAAAGAAACAAGCAAATTACACATGGCCAGAGATCAACAATGGTCAGACAAGGGTTGGGGGTTCCAAGAAGAAGCCCTGGAAATCAAGTATATAGGAGACATGTTTGGTCTAGACTTGTGTTCCTTACGTTTTACGTCAATAATAGCACTAAAAATTGTAACTATAAACATTGGAAATGTCAGATACTCCTAACTAGATAAAAGATGCCTAAAAAGTCATTATTAAAAAAAGATTATTTGTTTTATATGTTTATGACAGCAACACAAATACACCATAAAATCAATTGGTAGAGTTTAAAATTTTTTAGTTAAAAAAGAAAAAAGGTCTTGTAAGAAAACCTGATCTTGGCTTTAAAAGTGACTATAACCTCCAAATCTTAGAACAAGACATATCAGTAACAGTTTAATAGATGAAGACCAGCTACAAATTAAGAGTCTTAAGTCATTCCCATCTTAACTATTTACCAATTTTTGCAAATATTTGTTTTGATGCACAATGCTCTAATATAGTTGCGACAACTCTCTGCCCACTTCTAAGATCGACCTGTTAAAAGGACCGCAAACAGCAATTTTGGCTGTAATGGTTGATCTGCTCGTGTCTTCTGTCAATCATGGCAATACTAGCCAACGGTTTGGCAATTGGATTTTTGAACATAATGCTAGATATCGTCACTTTGCTGTGGCATCTGTTCGTCATATCTTTTGTTATTTGAAAAGGACAGAGGACGAAGCTGAAGGGTAGACGTTCTACTTTCATTTTGAAAAGACAGGCTATTTCGCAATTAAAAGAAAATGTGAAATTGTTTTTCCATCAACAATTCACAACCTTTTTCAAACCAACAAATGGTCTTCCAACGAAGTACTAAAGCTTTGCTTCAGATCTTTTTTTCTTCCTTTAAGACTTTTCAGAGGAACGTAAATTCTTCCTTTAAGTTTAGTAAAATGCAAAAAAGATAAACTTTATCCTAGAAAGGATGAAGGAAAAAAGGAAGAATAGTAGCCCTGAAATAAAAACAAAGGGAAAAATAAGAAAAAAGGGCACATGCACTTCTAATTTATCATACATTTCTGTCCAACCGCTCCAATGGGGTTAAGCCAACCGCTCCAATGGGGTTGAGCAAACCTCTCCTGCCACATGTTACTCATAGTAGGAACGACGGCTACATTCTTAAATGACTTAAGTCGATGGTCAATTCTGATGCCTTGTTCAGTTTCATCTCTTTTTCTGCCAGGAAAAACTTGGACAAGCCTTTGGAATATGATTTCTTCTTTCTCCCACTACTTTTTGCAAGGAAGTGAAAAACAATTTTTGCTGGTAGAAGTAGGGGCAAAATTTCAGATATCAATCCCAGAACAGAATTCACTTTCCACTCACCTCTAGAAAACTTCAATAGCCATGAGAGGTAACGGTGATGGTTGCCACGAAGCTTATCACAAAACCGACGAAGGTGTTGGAAATCCACAACTCTGTTGAGTGACTGATGTTAGATTTTCGCTTATAGTGACAGTTCAGTTTGTCCAGAGCCATAGACGTCTTCACCATTACAGACAGTAATTCAGGGGTTAGCAATACCTTTCAGGATATTATGGAGCCTAGGTTGTAAAATTTTTTTGGAAACGTTGATGCTCGTGGCACAATCTAGATGAGTGGGAGAACCTACAAAATAACATCCGTTCTAAAGCCAAAAAAAAAATTCAAGAGGTGGTCCTAACTCTGATGTAGTTTATGATGATATTGAAAAGTTTTAACACTTCAACGAAACACTTGCGCAACCAAGTGGTTTTGATGTACCGGCCGTCAACCCAAAAACTTCCACAAAACGCAAAGGCAGTAACACTTTTCAGCATTCCTTGGGGAGGTCTGCACCTCTGGAATTGGCTACACATCTTTAAGATCGATTGAGTTGAATACAGCACGAAAATCATTAAAGGAGAAGAATACCTTCTATTAAAATACCTTTCCCACTAAATGGCAAATTGTAACGAACAAATATATTTTCAAATGGGGATAAATCCGTGTATTAACACAGTGAAAAAAAAAACACAAAAGTCCAGATGTTTCGATCACATATACAGCAATCGTTATCAATAGAATTACTAAAATAACAACTGAAACTAGCATAGTTATATAAAAAAGTAAATAGTTTATCGGGTTATTCGTAAAATAATGAACTTCTGGATTAATCAGAAAATTATTTTCAGAGAGGGTTCACTGAAATAGTTCAATCAAAGCCTTGATTGGTAGATATGTTTACTCGACATGGTTGTTAGACTGGCAAAAATAAAGCTGGTGAAAACAATGGACGTGATAAGCTCGTCAGGCAATACATCACTACTGATACAAAGCCAATAGCACATATCTGAGCACCAATGCCAATTGCTTTACTCAATCTACAGTAAATAATATCCATGCACTTAAAAAAAAACATAACTAAAAATAAGATGAATAAAATTATTTATCAGTACCAATCGTATAACTCACCTGTGCAGCGAATCAATGAGATAGGATAAACAAATATTGATGACCTTTTTGATAAATTGCTGTCGGTTAGCCTAAAAGAAAGAAACAGTTCCAAGTAACATTATTTGATTAAACAAAAACCGATAAAATATTTGGTATAGAAATTTGCATAAAGAGGTAAAACTCAGATACCTTAACGTAGAAGAGGTGCCTACTCTGTCAAAGTAAATCAGAATCTTCTTTCAAAACATGAACTTTTGGCTGAAATTTGATTTTTGATATCCTGAAACCCTTATTTTTGTAATTTTTGTCGACTGAGTTTTATCCTAAAAAGCAGCAGAGGAAAGAGAATTATCTACTGTTTATCAATATTTACACATATTTCTCATACTTCAGCAAGCAAAGTCGAAAATCTGTAATATTAACGATTACAAGAAAATTGTCAGAATGGTAGGCACACCTAATCAGAAAATGTATTCGACTGGAAAGCAAATCCAAGCCAGTTGTGGAGACAGAAGACTTTTCTTGTCATCTTTTTCTTAAAGATGGATTAAATTTTTCTTCATACTCGTGCTAGCTTTTTATCCTGTCATTAGAAAATTTACAAAACATTGTTACTTTCATGTTAAACATATATTATATTATATATATATATATATATATATATATATATATATATATATATATATATATATATATATATATATATATATATATATATATATATATATATATATATATATATATATATATATATTAATAAAGCTGTATACCACTGTATAAGAAAGCTGATAAGAGTGAGTGTCATGATTATCAAGGCAATGGCCTGGTTTCTATAGGCAGAAAATTTCTTAATAAAATGATATTTTTTGACTGAAAGATAGACAATAGACAAAGTGATAAGAGAAGAACAGTTTGGTTTAAGAGAATTGAGAATTCTTTCAGTTATCAAACACCTTTGGTTCTCAGTTTTATAGATTATAAGCAAGTTTTCAATTATTTTGATAAAAGAGCTTTAGCGAGGATCTTATTCTTGTTTGGTATATCAGACAAATATGTTAAAGTGATTAGTGCTACGTAAGAGAATAATACTGCTGCAGTTAATGCAGGAAGTGAGGTTAGCAGCAGATTTTGTATTAAATCGTGAGGTAAGCCGGGTTGTGTTCTATCCCCCTTTATATGGACTTTGTCTTAAAGAGCACAGGAAAGGCAATGGGAGAACATGGAATCAAATGGGAAGGAAAAACCTTCCTGGACTTAGATTATGCTGATGATTTAGGCATCCTAGATGAAAGTGTGAGCAAAATGAATAAACTTTTAGAGGTTTTGCAAGTTCATGCACTAGAATAGGTATGAAAATTAATGTTAAGAAGACCAAGTTGCTATGGCTAGGAATAAGTGAAGATGAAAAGGTTGCGTTGCATATATATATATATATATATATATATATATATATATATATATATATATATATATATATATATATATATATATATAGTTTCTTGAAGAGAGAGATAGAGAGAGAGAGAGAGAAAAAAAACGGGGTAGAGAAGAGTGTTTGGACTTTACTTTTAATGATTTACAGTAGTTTTGTAACTATTACATTAATTGGCTTTATATTACTCATTTACATGGCATATAATATTATTCTCTTAAACAATCCCACGTTTTTGTATAAATCAAGCACTGTATGGATTAATGAACAATGCTGGGTAGTCAGCTAAAGTCATACAAAACCACTTACATTGATTCTGTAGGCATTTTCTGCTTCCAAAATTAGCTTCTTGGCATTTTCAAATTTCTTGCTGCTAGAAGTATGTGCCTTTGTCCAGTTTCCTCCTTAAAAACATATGAATATCAAAGTCTAACTAGATTCACCAAAACGCCTTTTTTCTGTTGTAAACACAAAGACATAAAGAAATCTAGAGACATAGCTGCTACATAATAATAATCATATTAATAAATTTTTTTTCTTTTAATGCACAGGGGGGAGGATTTCACGAAGTGGTGGATTTTTTAAAACACCGAAACCAAATTTCGAACCCAATTCATCATGGCGTATTGAAAGAGTTGTAGGTGAAAACTGTTATAATAGGGAGTGATCAGGAACGTTGTGAGATCTAAACACTACCAGAAGAGCTTGGTATTGGATCCTTTCCAGGTGGTCCTTCTGGTCCAAAGACAGACTGTAAGGCCAAACAAGACAAGCATATTCTACCAGCAGTCTGACAAAAGTAAAAGAAAATACAGAATAGGTGGGGGATTGGGACACCATAACAAGCAGGGATTTTTAAAGAAAGGATACCAAGGTTTGCCTGTTTGATCATCTCTTGTTTTTCCCACATCCGGTTATGTGCAAGATATATTCCCAAGAATTTGATATCCATGTTCCTGAAATATTCTTTTAAGCAATTAGCACTAAATGAGCAATAAGCCCTGAAATTAAATCCCAGGACTAGAGCTGACAATACAAGCAGAAACCAGGGAGCTGGGCAAACAAAATCTCATTTCAGCAGACCAAATTTTGGTTGAGCTTTTGTTGATCTGCAAACTATTTGTACTACATTCTTCTTTGAATTCTGCTAAAAGATCAGGGCTAAACTGGGGCATAGCTTTGGTTGTATATACTATGAACTTAAGAAGCGCAGATAGATTGTCTACATATTTGAATTGGTCATCAATGTTGTCCTTAACATAATCAATTACCACAAGGAAAAGTAAAGCAGTCAATTTGGTGCCCTGAGGGGCTCTACATGTAATCTCTTCCCAGTCAGAGTTAAGATCATGAGGAAAGAGGGCGTAGACTTGCTCATACCAGGAACATAAGAAATCAATAATAAGCAGTAAGATATGTTTATATGCGCCCATTCTTTTAAGATTTGTACCAGCCACAAGGTGCTGAATCAAATCAAATGTTTTCCTGTAATCAACAAGAGCATCCCCAGATTCAAGCCATTGTACAATTATGTGATAAAGCCTAACTAAATACACTGTGGTGGCACACCTTTTTAAACAACGATATTGGTACAGGTCCAGTAGATCTGTGACTTGCAACACAAATTCACAGTAAATAAAGGACTCAGTAACTTTGCTAAGGTATGGCGTGATTGAAATGGTTCTTAACTGATCACAGCTTTTGGGATGCTTTATATTTGGAACAATAAGTACATAAGCTTGTTTCCAAGGCTGGGGAAAAAACTAATAATTGGAACACTGATTAATGAACAAAGTTCAAGGTTTTGCAAGAACTATAGAGCATTTACGCAAATGTTTCACTCACAACTTGCCAGGTTAGGAATCATAGTTATTTTGCAGTTTCTGTATCTCCCTGTAAACTTCGTACTCAGAAACTTGCTTGATTTCATTGTATTTGCAGTCTTCTATCTGAGTATTCAGCTCAACTTCACTCAATGATGGATACGTGGTACAGATTTCAGCAAAGAAAGAATGACATCTTGTGCTGATATTGAAGTCCCATCTGTTTCCAGCAACCATAGCTCACTACAAACAGATTTTCTGGTCATGTTTTATATTGCCAAATGCTCCTTCCGCAAATCACTATCCAGCAGGGGACAATTTTCTTAAAAACATACTTCTTTTTAGCATGTCTACTGACACAAACGATGTGGTTCCATAACTTTTTCGTAGGTGAAATACACCCTGAACTATGTAATTGGCATGATCAATTGCTTCAGGCCTTTCATGATCCATGGCTAGTCAGTTTCAAAAACCAACACTCCTTTAGTGAGGAAAAATTCATGGAACTTTTCGAGCAGCAGGGAGTTGAGCGTTTGAGTGCAGGTAGGGAGGGATTTGGAGTTGAGTGCAGAGAGTTGAGCATATTCCTTCAAATGAGTTACTTGGGCAGTGCTATTGTGCTGCCTATGATTTTGCCTCATAGATACCAAAAACAACACTCTCATCCCAAGGAAAAATTATAAAAGTTGGTTTATAGAGCTATATTAATGTGATACAATTCACATGCAAAATGTTTTTCAAAAATTTAAGTTCTACACAGATCTCCCCACATTTGCAACCTGTACAGATTATTTTTTCACATCAAAAAATCTTGGTGAATTTGCAGTTTACAACACAATTTAGCTAGGATAAAACTTAATATATCACTTGATTTTTTTTTACTCTTTCATAGTTTATTAGTTACTTTTAAGGCAATTTTCATTTGAACCCTTAAAGGCTTAAAACAGCCCATATTCACCAAAAGTATAAAAGTACAGTTTGTAAAAAAAAACTAAATAGGGAGAAAATATTGCCATTTGTAGCTGATTCAGGAAGGGCAACTATTGTTATCCTTAGTCTTAAAAGTAAAATACTATTTAGAAAACAAATTTGCCAACATTTTTAAGGAGCTAGAAACCCATAAAAAATGAAGTAGTTTTGCTGTGATGTCATTTTTTAGGGGTTTCATACAGAGCCCAACTGATATGAATTTTTGAAGTCCAATACCAATACTGATATATTGGTATCACTCCATTACAAATCCAATATAATTTGCCAGTAAATACCTTTCTGAAAAAAAAACTTTACTTAAAGTTTAAATCCTGCACTCTTTGTCAATATTCATACTCCCATGTTTCTCCCTTGTCTATTAAAAACCAAACAACAGCCCTCAATACTTCACTCTAGATTACAAATAATGTAAAAAAGATTTATTTAGAAAGGATTTAGAAAAATATTAAAACCAAATAAAGTTCTCGCCTTGACAGTGCTTAAATAAGTCCAGTATAATTAGGGCAAGTTGTAATATAGAAAGCACAGTGATACTTTTGCATTACATGCCAAACACTCAAGTTTACACTGTGTAAAACTTGAGAACAAACCATTTTCTTTGATAGTTTTTTTTTCAGCTAAGCATGAGACAAGACAAAGGCAAGTGACAGGATAGATTGGAAATAAGTAATTTCAGCTATATTTTTGCAACTTAGTGGGGGTGGTTGTAAAGTATTTGTACAGCTTGAAGTTAGAAAATATTGCTTACTTCATAATATGCAAAATAATTTTACCTATCACAATTTGTATACAGACCTGCTATACTTTACCCCCCCCCCCTTCAAATGTGCAAATATAGAGCTGAAAATTGTTTATAAAGTATTATATTTTCATAATATTTTGTGATATTTTATTAGGACTGAGCATCAAAGAAATAAGTTCTAAGTAAATGAAGCACTTGAGCATAAGACATATGATATACAAATACCAACACAGCTTTTCACCATTTTCAACACTATTGTCAGCATTATACATACAGCATTTTCAGCATTATTGAAACAACTGCAGTTTTTTCACCACTACTCTTACAGACAGTTTTATGGCACTTGGTATTTACCAAGTGACATATAGCAATCACAATTTCTGTCAGTCTGTTGGTCCTGGTTTTGCTAGTTTGGGCATTTCCAGATATGCTAGGACAATGAATTTTGGCATGCGTATCAGGGACTACACCAGGTTAAATTAGAAATAGTCGTTTTCCCAATTCCACTATCTGGGGGGGGAGTGAGGGGGCAGTTGATTTGGAAAAATTAGAAAAATTAGGTATTTTTAACTTAAAAACAGGGGATCCCATCTTAATGAAATTTGATGTTTAGAAGGATATTGGGAAGTTGGGGAAATGGGGGAGTTGGAGGAGGGGGAATTCAGAAAATTAGAAAAATAAGGTATTTTTAACTTAGAAACAAGTGATTTGATCTTAATGAAGTTTGACATTTAGAAGGACCTTGTAACTCAGAACTCTTATTTTAAATCTTGAACAGATCCAGTGTCATAAGGGGGATTGGGGGGAGAACTGGAAATCTTGGAAAATGCTTAGAGTGGAGAGATTGGGATGAAACTTGATGTGAAGATTAAGCAAAAGTCCTAGATACATGATTGACATAACCAGGCCAGATATACTCTCTTTGGGGGAGTTGGTGGGGGGACATAATTTGGTAATTTGGAAAAATTAGAAAAAATGAGGTATTTTAAACTTATGAACAGGCAATTGGAACTTAATGAAATTTGATATTTAGAAGGACCTTGTGTTGCAGAGCTCTTATTTTAAATCCTGACTGGATCTGGTGACATTGGGGGGAGTTGGAGGGGGAAGCTAGAAACCTAGAAAAACACTTAGTGTAGAGATCAGAATGAAACTTGGTGGGATGATTAAGCACATGTCCTAGATACATTATTGATATAAGCAGACCAGATCAACTTTCTTTGGGGGAGTTGGGGGATTTGCCAGTTTGGGCACTTCCAGATAAGCTAGGGCAATGAAAGTTGGCACTCATATCAGGGACCAGACTAGATTAAAGTAGATATAGTCTCTTCCCCAGTTCAACCATTGGGGGGAGGGGAGTGAGAAAACAAGATAGCTGAGAAGAATTTTATTCTCCAATAAAACAAATGATTGTTCTTCTTCAGTATGGCCTTTGGTCTAGGGGTATGATTGTTGCTTAGGGTGTAAGAGGTCTAAGGTTCAACTCCTGAACCACCCTAATTTTTACATGAAGAAGATCCAAAACTAGATATATGATCAATATAGCAATCACTGAAAGTTGCAGGCATATCAGGGACCCAGCCAGATTAATTAAAAAAAGTCAGTTCCCCAATTTGACAATCTGGGGGGAATTGGAAGGACAATTAATTTGGAACAATTTGAAAAAATGAGGTATTTTTAACTTACAAATGGGTTATCAGATCTTAATGACATTTGATATTTAAATCCCAATTGGATCCAGTGACATTGGAGGAAGTTAGAGGGGGAAACTGGAAATCTTGGAAAATGCTTAGAGTGAAGAAATCATAATGAGACTTAGTGGGAAGAAGCTGCTGGCTTCATAATGTTGTTACAAGTGCTATATGAGCTCTTGGCTCTTGTTTTTCTGTCAATTGCAGCCCTGTCAATCTCCTGTTCCTGATCAATATTATCTGCTGACTCTTCTTCCTCACATGTAGAAGTTCCAAGCATGTTATCAAACAGGTAGTTAATCAAACTTGCTGTGCCTACTCTCCTTGTTTGGTTTTCCTCCTTTTTGGTTGCAGTGGCTAACATTGTTTCTTCCAAAGTGTGACTCTTAGTCTTTCTTCTTGTAGCTTTCAGTGTTTACAACCATCTCTTTATTTAGGGGATTGGTACTAATATCTAGGATCCAGGAGTAAAGCAAAAACAAATTCCTTGGTTGAACATTCTTGTACTGAGCATGCGTTATATACATTGCTGCACCTGGTGTATATTGACAACAAGTGTACCTTAATTCAACTTGTCTCCCCTCTCCTGCTCTCTCCACCATGGTCAGATTTAGCTGGTGTCTTAACCCCCAAAGACTGGACAAACAAAATTAACCTTAGAAAATCTGGTGCCAACTTCAGGACAAGTGGTGCATAAAAAACAATCCACAGGTATTCAATATTTTTTTCTAATTCCCAATAATAACACTGGCCCCCATATTGGTTTGGTCCTTTTCTAAGAATTTGGTTGGGTTGGGCCCTAGTTTTGGCCACTTTTCAAAAAATTCAGCAAATTTGTTTTCTTTGCAAAATTTTACAATTACAAAAAGAAATTAAATAATAACATTTCTAAATTAACTACAAACAGCAATTTTCTAAAATCCCCATTCAACAAAACTAAAAATGTGTAAAGTGGGCAGGGTTTTGAAGCTGAGGGAAATGTTGGGATTGGACAGTACAAATGCATAATGACATAAAAACAATATGTAATCATCAGAATCTAGCTATATGTAGTAATTCAAAAAATTAAAATAAAACTAAAAAAAAACTAAAATATCCCCTCTTCAAACTTTTAACAGCACAGAAGCTTGCCCTTGACTAACTGCAATTCCTGAGGAAAATAGGGTTGCAATGATGAAATATCATGACCATGACAAACAAGGCTCATGGACTAATACACTTCACTCTAGCCTATAGGTAATGTTACCTCTAAGCAAAATCAGATGTTGTACAGCCTACTTTTTGTAATATTTAACTAATCACTCTGATTCACCAGTTCAAATTTTGTCACAAGCCAATGTCACAACAGCTAGTATTGTAATTGTTTAGAAACAGCTGGCTAATTTAAACTTGAAAGTGAACCATCTTGGATATTAGCATTAATGGAAGCAAGAGTTTTTCAATTAGCTATCTTTTGACTTTCTACTCTACAGAAATTACCAGTGATGACTTGAATTAGTATTTAAAACATAATTTCATTCATATTCGGCAACCCTACCTTTTCCCTTGGCTTCAAAACCCTGCCCATTTAATGCATTTTTAGTTTGTCCCATGAAGGAGGAGGGTCAAACAGAAATGGATGTGCTTCTAGAATTAGCATTTCTAAGTGCTGTAGTATGGAAACTATGCTGCTTTTCAGCTTAATTTCCAGTTTAGATAGCTTGTGATGAAACTAGTTTTATCCTGAATTAGATTTTGGGGCCTCATTAAAGGCTTGGAACAGAATTTACCCCAGAAACAACTATTGAACTATGAAAGAGCATAAGTGAAGACATTAAGTGTTGTATTCAACTTCATCCTACCTAAATTAGCCTATGCTGTATCTTGAAAAGCAAGGGATATAACATTTACAAAAAAATATTTCTAAAATAACATTTGACAAATCCTAAAATACTTACTTATATCATTTCTCATACCACTCTACTTTAACCCAACTCTTGTGTGCAAATAGAGCCAATAACAACAATTTTACATTTATGGTTTCATTCTAGGCTATATTTCTTGAATAATAGATCTACCTTTAAGCTTGGATATCCTGTACGGTAGAATAGCTGGAACCATAAATTGACACAATATCAAGAAAGATTTACCAAAGTTAATTTAATCCCAAATGTTACCATAATAAATATCCATTTAGCTGATTTTTACAACTTTAAGAAAACTTGCATGTGCTGGATGTGCGTTTTCAGAGTTTGATTGAGCCGCCAAGTTCCATTCTGAGTTGCCTTTTGATTAAAAATTAAAATCAATTTAGTCTAAAAAAAAAACTAAATATATAAATTGCATGGTCTCTTATTGGAAATAGATAGTAATCTACAATATGGGAATTTGCAAGACGTTTGAGGTGGTAATATTAAAGAAGAAAGAGGTATTCGACTATAATATGAAGTGAGAGAGTTGAGAATATGAAAATACAGAAGACTAATTGAATCGTTTCAGCAAATTACTAGAGGAGTAGCAGAAGTGAATACTATGGAGAAGAAAATTAAAAGCTAGCAATATTAGCAAAAAAATTTTGGGCTTGGTTAAAGAAAGAAGAAGTTTACACAATAAGGGTCTCAGTTTTGGACGACAAAACAAAATAAAAGTAAGAAAGTAAAGAAAGCATTAAAGTATGAATTCAGGAGATGTAATGTGGAGGTCATGGGTAGGACTTTCATGAATCTAGAGATGTAACCGAACGTTTTAGTATTCAGATATTTTATTCGCACATTAAGGATTCGAAAAAATGTAGAGTCTGAGCTTGTCCCAGTCAAAGATCAAAACAAGCTTCAATTGATGATGAAGAGTTATAAAAAGACGGGTAGAATTTTCTGAGATGATGTGATTTCCGCTGAAATACCTTATGAAAATGTCGATAAGGGGTTATATGAAATTGTTGTAAAAAATACGATACATGGACCTTGCGGTGCACTGAACGAAAATTCACCATGCATGGCCAAAGGAAGGTGCACAAAGCAATACCCTCGACTTTCAGTACCCAACACAATTACTGGCAATGATGGTTACCCACAATATAGAAGAAGATCTACTGAAGATGCCGGCAAAACAGCAATAATAAAGAAGCGTAATGGTACCACCATCGAATTAGATAACCAGTGTTCAGAAATTTATAACTACACTTCAGTTATTATAGAAGATTTGTGCGTATGTATGGCAAACAAACCTCTTCAGGATTTGGGAATGCCTTCACCTAATCATACCGCTGCTGTTTCTACATGTGTAGAATTGGATCGTGAACAAAGTTACAGTACCAGTGATCTATTGTCGTATGTACAAAATAATCTTTCCAAGTTAACGTCGGAACAAAAAGACATTTATGATACGATAATGCATTGTGTCGATAACAACGTTGGAGAAATTTTCTTTTTGGATGCGCCAGGAGGTAGTGGTAAAACATTTGTGATAAAACTGATTCTGGCATTGCGAGAGATTTCAGGCAAACATTACCTATAATACCTAGATCAACCCTTGCAGACGAAGTGAATGCTTGCCTGAAAAATTCTAATTTATGGGCACACGTAAAAACATTAAAATTAACTACAAATATGCGTGTCCAATTGCAAAACGATGACTCTGGTCAAACATTTTCAGATCAATTGCTGGCAATTGGAAACGGAAAGCTCCCAGTAGACTCAATTTCAGGACGTATACAACTACCTGCTGAATTCTGTAATTTAGTGACGTCCAAAAATGAATTGATTGAAAAAGTATTTCCGAATATTCTAAACAATTATAAAAATAATAAATGGCTAAGTGAAAGAGCGATTCTTGCACCCAAAAATATAGACGTCCACGAAATCAACAATATTGTTTTAACCAAGATTCGAGACAGGGCAGTCCTTTACAAGTCAGTCGACACAGTTTTGGAGCCAGATGAGGCGGTTAATTATCCATCTGAATTTTTAAATTCCGTGGATCTTTTAGGGTTTCCACCATACGTGCTACAACTAAAAATAGGCGTACCAATAATAGTGTTAAGAAATATCAACCCACCAAAGCTTTGCAATGGCACGCGACTCGCCGTAAAAAAAAAAAATGGAAAACGTAATAGAGGCCACAATCTTGACAGGGCCTTTTGGGGGTGAGGCTGTTCTTATTCCTCGCATTCCCATGATTCCAACGGATCTGCCTTTTCAATTTAAAAGATTGCAATTCCCAATTCGATTAGCATTTGCAATCACCATCAACAAAGCTCAAGGTCAATCATTAGAAAAATGTGGTATAGATCTTAATACTGATTGTTTTTCCCATGGACAGTTGTACGTTGCATGTTCGAGGGTCGGTAAACCTGACAATCTATTTATATGCAGCGACAATTGGTCAGCGAAGAATGTTGTATATTCGCAAGTTTTACGCAGTTAATTTGTATTGTATCTATCTATCTATCTATCTATATAAAAACGAGTTGTGTGTATGCATGTTTGATTGTTTTTAAAAAGAGCGTTTGCATATGACGTCATTATAAGTACTTAAGGCTTTGTATATGCACAGACAATGGGAAAGCCAAGAATATTGCATATTCGCAAGTTTTACGTAGTTCAAAACACATATATAAATCTATCTATATTCATAGGTGGCACACAGGGACACAACTACATTGGCGCGTAACGACTTACGCGCGCGGGGGGGCTTGGGGGGGCGAAGCGCCCTCAGAAACTAGGTGTTGGGGTGGCGCAAGGCTCCACCCCAACAGCCAGTATAATATATAATATTACTACAGGAAAATGCCTGTCTTCTTTTTACTTCTTTCGAATAGTGCTACCAGAGCAATAAAGATACGATTTATCAATTGGTAACGTATTTACAGAATAACAAGCGAGAAGTTTCCCCTCGTCGTCAAATATTGGTTTCAGACTTGCATTATCTTTGAGATATTATATCGTTGGAGATATCACTCTTCCATATCTACTGTAATAACACTTGAATCGTTATCGATACTCCGAAGAAATTCTACTTCTCGCTATCATGACAATAATAATATTTTCGTTTTTTTTGCAAGCCAACCCTCCGTGAACCCCCCGATGGAATTTTCTACCTATGTCACTCTATGACTAGACTGTGGCACCCTAAGATACAGTCTTAAGAAGGGTGGAGAGGCTAGAAGGTGTTATGTACCAGCCTTTGTGTGCTACACTGGCGCCAATAGGCACGAAACATTGGAAGTAACACTATTTTGCTTTAGGTTTAAGGATCGATTCTAGTTGAAACAGTTATTTTTTTGTTTGAAATTGTCTGAGAATGCTGTAGGCATTATAATTTACACCAGAGGGTGCCACAGACAAGTAATACAGTGGCACAGGTCGGGAATTGCAATGGAAGGTTGGCTTACGAAAACAAGAACCAATAGATTTAAAGCATGATTCTTAGCAAGAAAATGTCTGAGGAGTGTCTTAGGGAATGATTTCTCGTTCCGGAGGGTATTATGTGTCCCCCTTATTGTGCCACAGTAGCGTAAATTTGCATGGTATATCAGTGTTAGATTACAAATAACTAAAACTGTAGAATTTTTCTTGTTTGTTTCATCTATAATAAAAAGTACCTTTTGCAAATTTATATTAGATTGTGAATGTTTCCAATAGCTGATAAAGTGAGAGGCAAGGGGAAAAACTGCAAATATTTTGTAAACTAAAAAGAAAAAAGAAACTAAAAACTAAAAAGAAAAAAAAATTATTTCATCATATACCAATTCAAAAACGAATGTATATACAGACCGGGACACAGGGAATATAAATGACGACCGGGACACTCAAAGAGAACTTACAGACTTGGACACCGGGGGTGCGTTTGTTTACTTGTCCGATTACTAATCTGATTAATCCAAGCGTTTTTTGAGACACATATGACGTCAGAGGTTAGTCGGATTATCCCCTCAAACGCTCAGGATTACTTGTCCGTGGGCTGGCACTTTATAACCCCCAAATAAAAAGATTATTTGAGGATTGTGACGTCAATGCTATATATTTTTTTAAATGGATAAACATGTGAAATCGTTAAGTCTAGAGAAAAGACAAGGAAACTGTAAATAATAGAAATAATCTTAGCTTTTCAGTGACCTGTAAGTAATATTATGCATATTCCTTAGTATCTAAAGGGTTTTTGGTGTTCTAGGCCTGTCTTGCATAGGCTAAGCTTCATAAGGAGTCAGAAGAAAAGTTTTTTTGTTATTAAAAAGGTTGATTCTTAGGGAGGCAGCTATCACATTGGTGAGTTAGTCAAATGTTATTATATCAAATAGGCCTAGTTTCTAAACCATCCTATAATTTTTAGTTGAAAAAAATTTAGAATGATTAGGCTAATACCTATAGCCTTTTATATAGTCTATATTTGTTGAGATTGCTATTTAAACTGGATTTTTAAGATAAAGTAGGGGTAAAATTTTACTTTAGCTACTTTGAGCTATCTTTGAAAGAGGTTAGGCTAGGAAAATGAAACTTTCAGGGATGTGTCTACAGGCTAAAGTATGTCCCAGGAAGGTATTTTGAAGAACCTACTTCTACTTCTTTTCCCTCTAAAGGGTCCTGAAATTTTTGGGTGCCTTATTTTTTGGTTATCAGTTTCTTTTTCTCTGGCCTTAGTTCTTAATTATTCTGGCCTTAGACAACTCCTGTTGATTGAGTAGAACTTTAAGCCATAACACTGTTTTTTTCTAATTCTAGAAATAATGTTTATGCCACCTCATTATAGGTTAAATTTATGGCTTATATTATTTATTCTCCATGAATTTTTGTTTTATTTGATTTCATTGATGTCAGTTGCTTTCTGTTAAAAATACATTTATTTTTTTACATCAAGCTTCTTCTTTTGTGAAAAAATTTGAACTGTTTTTCTTTTTATATATTGTATAAAATGTAAAGGAATACCTGGCCCTTCATTTCACAGATGCAACTGAAAGTATTTGAGGCATCTTACATCAAAATTCATTTGACACATTTTAATGGTTTTTTTTTAGATGACATAGGACACCATTAAAGTTTTACATTTGCTTTGCTAAAAATTGTCTTAAAAAGTGCCAAGTTTAGAGAGTTATTTTAATATTTTTCTTGCTGATGAGTATAATCGTTTTTAAAATTCCTTCTGTTTAAAGCATTTTAGAGAGATTCTGAGCCAACCATGGGCATATTGTTGTTACAAATGATTTTTCTCAAATGGGCTTGTGGAAAACAAGTAGAACATATAATTTCTATTTTTTTATTATTTCAAGACCAGAATATCACAAAACTAAGCATTAATATTGCTGATTGTACCTTAAGTAAATACAATCCCTGTTGGAGTTTTTTTGATACCTGTTTAAAAATTTATTTGTTTTAATGAAATACATATTGTTTGTGGGACAGCAATGAGCAACTATGACTTGAGTTGTTTTTTTTTTTCAATATTTTCTTTTTTCCAAATAATTTTTGTTCTCTGGTGACATTTGTGTTCCTTCCTAAGTGGCTAGCACTCTAGGTTGAGAATCCTTTATCCAAAGGGCACAGGTTTAATTTCTGGCATTAGCAGTTTATTTGGTTTGGGACAGAGGTCAGTGATGTAACTCTGTAAGTTCAGCCAGAATTGGCCCAAACTTAACAGGTTACCTAGAGAAATCTGGGGTCAGTAAGCAGGAAGGACATGCAAAAGCATAGGATGACTGGCCCCTAGCTTCCTATTGCACTTCCTGTCTAAAGGATTACCTGGTCCTTTACTAGGCTTCTGACTTAGCCATAGGAGCTTTCTTTTAAACCCATTAAATATAAGTACAAAGGAAGAAATGCCAGTAAGGTGGTCCTTTTCAATGAATTTTTGATGTACAGACAACAGTATAGGTCATAAGAATTGGCTGGTGAATGTTTTGCAAGGTTTAAAAAATTTAGGGCAATTGCTCAGGTTGGCAACTGAGCACAAAAGTAAAATTTTGTGAATGGTTTTTCTTTGTGAATGTTATATTTATGTCTTGTCCAGAATTTTAAAGTTAATCTTCATTGTTTTGTTTTAATTTCCATGGCCCTAGGACTTTAGTGTATTAAAACCTACTATGTCCATCCATTTTCTTTTAAACAGAGAGGGGTTCTATGCTTCCTAGCTTCAATAAATTTATATGCAATTTTGAGACCAGGCTTACAAAGTAGGTCAAAACTTGCAAGTGGAACTATGATATGACTAATTAATTTGTAAGAAATGTATATCAATTTAAAGATTTAAAAAATTATGTAGAAAACAAACAAGACAAATAAATAAAAGTATCCCTTTACAACCATTTAATTAAGTTTAACAAATGCAGATCATCCCTAAGATTGAAATGAACAAAGCTTCAATTATGAATCTGTTTTCTTTAAACAGACTGAAGGGACAAACCTCCAAGCTATGACAAATTCAATCTCACTTTTGATCTCTTTCCTTTTCAATAGGAACTTTCTTTGGATTTTTTTCAACCAAGTAAAAACAGTAGGGACATGATCAGGTATAAGTGACCTTCCACTAAGCCTACATACCCAGGGGAAAATTGTGCAGCTATACTAATAATTGGTAAATTTTTTGTTGTTCACATGTTTGATTTACAAATAAAGTGAACATACTCCTTGATGCCTTTTTATATTTTTTACAAACATAATAAGTGCTTCAAGTACAAGTTTTTGAGCTCTTGAAAATGACCAAAGTATACTCAAATAGTTTTTGGGTATAAGAAAGCTTAAAACATTGGTCTCAAACTTACTGTTTCATTATTAATCCATTTTTACATGTTGTATAATCTATGAGCACTGATTTTCCACAATTTAGTTGGATTACTAAATTTTACAATATTATGCTGTATTTCTTCTTCTTTGATGCCAAATTTTCAATTAAGGTATGTGTTTTTGGTCATTTTTGACAAAATAATGTATGTTTTTCACTGCCAAAATTTGTTAGGTTAAGTAAGGTCAAAAAGTGCTTAAACTTGAACTAGCAAAATAAGCAATTATTATATTTGTAAAAAACATACAAAAAGGCATCAAGTGGTATATTCACTTTATTTGTAAATCAAAATATGAACAACAAGAAATTCACCTCTAACATGCCTAATTTGCAAACATATAGCCCAAATTATATATTTCCAATGTTTTCTGCCACCTTTTACTTGTTTATCCAGTTCTTGTTTTGCCACAGTTGCCTCAATTAACAGGCACTAGGGTTGAGGGATGGATTGGCAGAATCAATAGAAAATATGTAATTTCAGCTATAGATTTCCATATTAGGAGGGTTGGGGCTAAAGTAGAGCAGGGCTGCATGTAGAAAGCTATAATTATTATGTAAATTACAAAGAATCATCTTTTTTTTAACAGGTTTTCTTCTATAGGTCTACAGGTCCTTCTCTTGGCTTATACCACATCAAGCATTATATAACCAAAGAAGAATAAGTAGCAAAAAGCTATATATACATAAGCACATGTTATTTAAGAATGACTTCTCTAGTGCTTAACTATGACCCCTTAGTAATATTAACAAGAAACAAGGGTAAAACTGGTGCAAACAGTATTACTGGCTTTCATATAAAGTGAATATACCACTTGATGCCTTCTTTTATGCTATTTACAAATATAATAATTGCTTCTACTGCAAATTCAGATTTAAGCACTTTTTCACCTCTTGACCTCTTAAAAATGACCTATAAATGGAGTCATTCCAAATCTGTAATAGTTTAGAAACAAATTTGGGCTATATATTTGCACATCAGGGGGGTGGGGGTAAAGCATAGCTTATATTATATACGTAAACTAACCATTGCTGTTTTTTTTTAATGTGTTTGTGCACATCAAATTTTAATGAAAAGAGAAATCACCAGTGCAACAGCACACACATAAAAAAATTCAAGCAATGGTTAGTTTACTTATTTAATATATGCTACACTTTACCCCCACCCCCTGATGTGCAAATATATAGCCCAAATTTGTTTCTAAACTATTACGGATTTGTAATGACCCCATATATAGGTCATTTTTAAGAGGTCAAAAAGTGCTTAAATCTGAACTTGCAGTAGAAGCGATTATTATATTTGTAAACAGCATTAAAAAAGGCATCAAGTGGTATATCCACTTTATATGAAAGCCAGTAATACTGTTTGTACCAGTTTTACCCAATGGTAAAACTGGTGCAAACATAAATAGGTAACAGAAAAAGTAAAATTTAGTGTAAATGACTATCAGGAACTGGATACTGGATCAAGGGGGCCAAAAACAGGGCTATATAATTGGAGTTCAAAGAACGTGGTGATTTTTTAGTGAAAAAAAAACACTTCCCTGGCTAATTTAGGACTTTAAATTAATTAGCCTACCAAAATTTTCCTATCCTATGCAATTGAAATAGTTTTCCCTTTTCAGAGCATTAAGACAATTTATCACAATAAAAAATATCCAAAGCATCTTGAATGGAATGACTTAAAAAGGCAAATGACAACCACAATTTGAAATCTTACAATTAAACTTCTGGCCACACAAATTGTATTAGGCTACCCAGCTCTGAAATAATTGCTGAAGGTGTATTTGCCTGTAAAATTGGAAACAGGCCCAAAGTCCCAGCCTCTTCCTTGTCAGAACTTCACATAGCATTAAAACAATAATTGCACGTGACCAATGTTGTTATTATTCGCAATTAATCTTGCCCTTTTAAGTGACACCTGGCCAGACAAGTATTTGTTGCTATCTTTTAGGGGTTAAACCTCGATTAGTAAAAATCCCACTGGACAAGTAAACAAACGCACCCCGGGACACAAATGACGACTGGGACGTGTGTGTCGACTGACGTCATGTTTTGTGTCGACTTACGTCATGTTTGTGTGTCGACTGACGTCATGTTTGTGTGTCGACTGACGTCACGTTTGTCGACTATAAATGACGACTGGGACACACGGACACAACTACAACGGGACGCCGGGGGGCACAGGGGGATATATAAATGACGATGGGGACACAGGGAATGTTTGAATAGCAATCACCATCAACAAAGCTCAAGGGCAATCATTAGAATAATGAGGTATAGATCTGAATACGGATTGTTTTTCCCATGGACAATTATATGTTGCATGTTCAAGATTCGGTAAACCTGACAATCTATTTATATGTACAGACAATGGGACAGCGAAGAATGTTGTATATTCGCAAGTTTTACGTAGTTAAAAACACACACATATATATACTAGTTGGTGGGGGCGCTTCGCCCCCCCCCCCCCAAGCCCCCCCCGCGCGTAAGTTGTTACGCGCCATATTAGTTACGCGCCATTGTAGTTGTGTCCCTATGTCCCACCTGTGAATATAGATATATATATATATATATATATATATATATATATATATATATATATATATATATATATATATATATATATATATGTATATATAATATGTGTATATATGTATATATGTTTTTAACTACGTAAAACTTGCGAATATACAACATTCTTTGCTGTCCCATCGTCTATGCATATAAATAGATTGTCAGGTTTACCGACTCTTGAACATGCAACACATAATGGTCCATGGGAAAACAATTCGTATTCAGATCTATACCTCATGATTCTATTGATTGCCCTTGAGCTTTGTTGATGGTGATTGCTAATCGACCATTTCCTTTGTTGCCGTCGTCATTTATATATCCCCCTGTGCCCCCGGCGTCCCCGTTGTAGTTGTGTCCCTGTGTCCGGGTCGTCATTTATATTCCCTGTGTCCCCGTCGTCATTTGTGTCCCGGTGTCTCAGTCTGTGATTTCTATTTGAGTGTCCCGGGCGTCATTTATATTCGTCAGGATATTGTAGGGCATCGTAGCATCGATGAGTTTAAGCAATTCTTGTCAACTGATTGTTTCGCCTATAAAGAATATTATCTCGAGGTAAGAACTGATCACTGACCACAACGATTGCCACTTTGTTGATAGTTGGGTATCAGGAGGCATCAATTCGATTGCTGTTTTTAAGCAGAAGCACTAAATTATTATTTTTGTGGAAAAGATGATATATATAAATATATATATATATTTTCTTTTTAGTTTTTTTGTAGTTTTTACCTTTTTTAGTTTTTTTCTTCTTTTGTATTAATGCTAAAGCCAAGGTTCAAACCTGGAGCCTCTCGGACCTAGAACCTGAAACATAACGCTTTACCAACTCAGCTACTTCGGCGTGAATACATTCGTTTTAAGCAGCTTCCTCGGGTGTTGCCATTGTAGGTTCTTCAGTCATTTTACACTTAGAAATTTCTCTTTCAACGGTCTTCTTACAATTAAAAATTTGTCTTTGAACGATATTCTTAAATACCTGTGTCCTGGTCATTTATATTGCCTGTGTCCCGGTCGTCATTTGTGTCCCGGTATCCCAGTCTGTAATTTCTCCTTGAGTGTCCCGGTCGTTATTTATATTCCCTCTGTCCCGGTCGTCATTTGTGTCCCGGTCTGTAATTTCTATTTGAGTGTTTTTTCTTTTTTCAGTTTTCTTTTTCTTCTTTATTTTTCAGCTTCACTATGAAATACATATCGCCGAACCTTTATTTTTTTTAACTAAAATCTGGTAGGCATTGATGACCTTATCCAAGTCAAGATCCCAAACCCAATCATCATCGCTATCATTTTCAGTTTTGATATGTTTTGACTCTCGGTGTCCAGGTGGATCTTCATCTAACTGCGCGGTTTTGCGTTCTTAAGCCTCAAGCCTGTTTCCTTGCTGTTCTTTTGATTCCTCGGCACGCTTTCTTTTCTGACTTTCTCTATCAGCAGCAAGTTTTTTGGCATAGACTCTTTGAGCATCTTCATCGGCTTTTGCCATTGTAAGTTCATCAGTCATTTTAAACTTAAACATTAATAGATTTCTACGTGAACATATATGTCTTAAATATCTTTAATGACGTCACCGTCATAGCAAAAATGACGACAACTAACTTCATGACGCCAGTCGACACAGAAACATGACGTCACCTGATCCACAGACAGACAACTTATTTTTATATATATAGATAGATATAATTCTAAAATTGTCAGGTAATTTTCTATTTTGAAATAAAAACTAAAAATTATTGCTCAGACAACATAAATATTTTTGATATTTCCATAATAACTTTAGTGGTTCTGGACTGAAAACTAAATATGCTAATCAAATTGGGAATTGCAATCTTTTAGGTTGAAAAGGCAGATCCATTGGAATCATGAGAATGCGTGGAATAAGAAAAGCCTCACCCTCAAAAGGCCCTGTCAAGATTGTTGCCTCTATCACGTTATAACAGACATAACACGTCATTTGTGTCCCGGTCTGTAGTTTCGTTAGTCGACAAACTTGACGTCAGACGACAAACAACTTCATGACGACATACAGCTCAATCCTTATAATGACGTCAGTCGACAAACATGACGTCAGTCGACACACAAACATGACGTCAGTCGACAGACAGACAAACAACTTATTTTTATATATATATATATATATATATATATATATATATATATATATATATATATATATATCTATATATATAAAAATAAGTTGTCTGTCTGTCTGTGGATCTGTGGATCAGGTGACGTCATGTTTCGGCTGACGTCATGAAATTAGTTGCCGTCATTTTTGCTTTGAAGGTGACGTCATTCAATTTATATAAGACATATGTTCGCGTAGAAATCTATTAATGTTTAAGTTTACAATGACTGATGAAGATGCTCAAAGAGTCTATGGGCACACGTAAAAACATTAAAATTAACTACAAATATGCGTGTCCGATTGCAAAACGATGACTCTGGTCAAACATTTTCAGATCAATTGCTGGCAATGGGAAACGGAAAGCTCCCAGTAGACTCAATTTCAGGACGTATACAACTACCTGCTGATTTCTGTAATTTAGTGACGTCCAAAAATGAATTGATTGAAAAAGTATTTCCGAATATTCTAAAAAATTATAAAAATAATAAATGGCTAAGTGAAAGAGCGATTCTCGCACCCAAAAATATAGACGTCCACGAAATCAACAATATTGTTTTGACCAAGATTCAAGACCAGGCAGTCCTTTACAAGTCAGTCGACACAGTTTTGGAACCAAATGAAGCGGTTAATAATCCATCTGAATTTTTAAATTCCATAGATCTTTCAGGGTTTCCACCACACGTGCTACAACTAAAAATAGGCGTACCAATAATACTTTTAAGAAATATAAACCCACCAAAGCTTTGCAATGGCACTCGACTTGCCGTAAAAAAAACAATGGAAAACCTAATAGAGGCCACAATCCTGACAGGGCCTTTTGAGGGTGAGGCTGTTCTAATTCCTCGCATTCCCATGATTCCAACAGATCTGCCTTTTCAATTTAAAAGATTGCAATTCCCAATTCGATTAGCATTTGCAATCACCATTAACAAAGCTCAAGGTCAATCATTAAAAAAATGTGGTATTGATCTTAATACTGATTGTTTTTCCCATGGACAATTGTACGTTGCATGTTCGAGGGTCGGTAAACCTGACAATCTATTTATATGCAGCGAGAATTGGACAGCGAAGAATGTTGTATATTCGCAAGTTTTACGCAGTTAATTTGTATTTCGGAACCAAATGAAGCGGTTAATTATCCATCTGAATTTTTAAATTCCATAGATCCTTCAGGGTTTCCACCACACGTGCTACAACTAAAAATAGGCGTACCAATAATACTTTTAAGAAATATCAACCCACCAAAGCTTTGCAATGGCACGCGACTTGCCGTAAAAAAAAAACAATGGAAAACCTAATAGAGGCCACAATCTTGACAGGGCCTTATGAGGGTGAGGCTGTTCTTATTCCTCGCATTCCCATGATTCCAACGGATCTGCTTTTTCAATTTAAAAGATTGCAACACAGACAATAGGACAGCGAAGACTGTTGTATATTCACAAGTTTTACGTAGTTAATTTGTATTGTATCTATCTATCTATCTATCTATATAAAAACGAGTTGTGTGTATGCATGTTTGTTTGTTTGTAAAAAGAGCGTTTGCATATGACGTCATTATTAGTACATACGGCTTTGTATATGGACAGACAATGGGAAAGCCAATAATGTTGTATATTCGCAATTTTTACGTAGTTTGAAACACATATATAAATCTATCTATATTCACAGGTGGGACACAGGGACACAACTACAATGGCGCGTAACTAATATTGCGCGTAACGACTTACGCGCACGGGGGGGCTTGGGTGGGCACGAAGCGCCCCACCAACTAGCTGTTGGTGTGGCGCGAAGCGCCACCCCAACAGCTAGTATATATATATATATATATATATATATATATATATATATATATATATATATATATATATATATATATATATATAGATATGTATATCTATATTCACAGGTGGGACACAGGGACATAACTACAATGGCGTGTAACTAATATGGCGCGTAACGACTTACGCGCGCGGGGGGGGCTTGGGGGGCAAGAAGCGCCCCCACCAACTAGGTGTTGGGGTAGCGCGAAGCGCCACCCCAACAGCTAGTTACAAATAATTGACAAGATAAATCATGTGATTTACGTCATATTTATGAGTAAACATGGCTCTTTAAAATCCTAACATCTTAGACTCTTTGTACTTAGTTACGAATCTCTAAGGATATTATGTAAATTGCAAAAATATTTATGGTATCTTATCAAGAATTGCAATTTTTTAGTTAAAACTACAGAAATACCTAAAAATTTTAAAAGAGGTTTTATTTTCAATTAGGTGAAATTCAATAATAGCACTAAATATAGATAAAATATAAAGTATAAAAAAATAGTTCGTAAATATCTGTGAAGAAGAATGATCCAAAACTGTCCCAGTTGTTTGAACGCAAATATTTATTGTGATGAAAAAACTGGAGAATTGGCTTGTGAAGAGTGTGGGACTATAATTGATGATTTTGCCGTTGATGTATCCGTACAATTTGCTGAGAATGCTAAAGGTAGTTCTTCTGCTGAATCCAGATTTGTAGCCCATGACAGAAAAGGAGCAGGTATAGTTCTCTCCCGCCCAATTACGCTTAAAAAAGGAAGAGATCGCATCGAACACATTTCTGCACTCTTACGGATAGATGGTGACAGAAATGTTGTAGATTTTGCTAAATCTATATATCAAGATGCCGTTGATAAAAGATTAACTATAGGTCGATCTGCATTGATTACCGCAGCTGCCTGTGTATATATTGCTGCCAGATATAAAAACAAAGAGCTCATGTTAATAGATTTAGCTGAAAAATGTCAATTAGATACCACCAAAGTATTCCACGTATTTTCAGATATAAGCTTTAACCTTAACTTAAAAGTACCATTCCACGATCCTTGCATATTTGTTACTCGGTTCGCTTACGCCCTGGGATTGGGTCGACAAACCAGCGAAATAATCAAGATATCGTCAATATTCGTAAAACAAATGAAAGCTGACTTCATTACTCTTGGAAGGTATCCAACTGGTATAATTGCTGCCGCACTGATCCTTGCTTGTAGAAGCGTTGGGATAGATAAAAGTGTTGATGATCTGATCAAAGTTGTGAATGTGCACCATACAACAATCAGACGAAGAATGATGGAGTTTGCTCTAACTGAATCTGCCCAACTAACTGCAGAAGAACTTCGAGAAAGGGATGTAAACGGTCAAAATCTACCTGAATCTGATCAGCCACCTTGTGTTGTGAAGCAAAAAATCAAAGCTAGAAGACCTCATCCACCAACCCTATCATCAGATGAAATCAATGCACTGGTTAAAGAAATCAATGGAAAGCTAGATAAAATTAGAGAGCAACACGAACGAAAGATCAAGGCAAGGTACCTGACTGGCAATCTAGATAATCGAAATATGGAAATAGAAACCGAAGAAGTTATTGCGGAGGATGTGGACGCAATTCTGAATGAAGATCCAAATGTTGACGATGAGGAAGAAATAGAACCAATCAGGGAAAGGAAGGAACAAAAACAATTAGAGTATTCATCAACTCTTGTAGGAACTGGTTTTAATAATGAAGAAGCAGATAGGAGCAGATATCCAAAATTTCAAAGGCTCTGGGAATGGGCTCAAAGAGCTGACAAGAAAACATTTGAAATGTGTGCTAAGGACAATGGAGAGCTTGATTTGACTGGAATTGACGATGAGGAATTATCCTATTATCTCTGTGCCGATGAGCAGGAAGTTTCTAATAGGAAGAGATTGTTTTGGAAACCAGAATATGATTCTATCTTAAAAGAAAAAGCTCGGAGAAAGAAATTACGGTTCTCAAAAAATACAAAACGACTGACAAAGCGTACACCAAGAGCAAAACAAAGTGAACTACTCGGCAACACTAGTGCTGAGTCATTTGAGAAAATGGTGAAGAAAACCTCTTTTGGAAAGAAAATTGACAATGAACAGTACGAAAATATTATGAAGTTCTTAAACGAAGGAAAGGAACCAACAAACGAAAATTCAACTGTTACTAACCAGAAAGAATGTGTGAACAAACCAACATCCCCCATAAAACATTTGGAGAAAGTATTTCCAAAAAAGGAAGTCTTTAACTTGGTTGCAGATGACTATTATGTCCAGGAAGGATCTGCGGCAAATCCCGCGTCAGAGGATATTTCCTTAGATGATAGTGATTATTATGAGGAAGAAGAAAATTTTGAAGAGATGGAGCAAACATTTGAAGAATATTGAGTTCCCTTGTTACTTCTTATAAATGATAAATTTTACTCCATTTTATCCTGTTTATTATTTATCGTTTTGCTGTAATTACTTGGGTTAATGTAATATTCATCGATTAGTTTTTCATTTTCTTTTTTACCTAGCTTTAATGCACATGGGCATTTTCTGGTGACGTTGTTAGTCAACATTGTTCATAAGCAATCTGGTCTAGGGAGACATTGTTTATCAACAATCGTATTCTAGCTACCAGCAAAGATTTTGAAAACGAACCGAGTCGGAATTTTGATTGTCAAACTTGTTGGTTAAAGTTAAGCAAGATTTTTCAAGGAAAGCCTAAAATTTATCAAAACATTAAATCTGAAAATAATATGAATTACCGTCGAAACTATAAAAATAATTATTCTGTATCTAAAAAATTGTTCTTGATCCACAATTGTTGATAAGCAATTTTTTCTCGTGACTACTGATATGGCCTTTAGTAAGAAAACTGCACAGCTAGACAAAATTATAAATAATTAAGTCAATATTTCTTTTGTCATATTGAGGCAAGCCCAGACCAATTATTCATAACCGTTTGACCTTTTGGTTGAAGAAACCCAATAAAACGAAGCCTTTATTTTAGCAGTCAAAACAGTGAATCATTATTTGTCTATTTACTGTTTGAAGAGAATATATGATATTGTTTATGATGATGATCCATTAAATTTTTTTTGTACTGAATTGTTATGATCCCTTTATATTAGGAATACGACTACTAATGGAATGTATAAAAGTTTACACAAATAATAATGTGAAAGACTAATACTGTTGTAGATTGACATAAAGCCAAAAAACTTGAAAAATATCTCGCTCTCCCCCTTAATAAAACTAGAAGTGTCCACTGTCTTCCTATTTCTTTTCTGACGTAAAGAACCGCTTTTGCATGACCTTCCTTGTGCCCTGTATACAAATGGCAACATGTCCGTATAAACTCCGAAAAAACATGAAGCTCTAGGAAAAATAAAATCTTCTATATGTATAAAAACGTAGTGTCTGTCCGTCTGTTACACTGTCTTCTATAAAAAAGGAAAAAAAAATTAAGAAGAAAAAGAAAACTAAAAAAGAAGAAAAACATTAAAAAAACTAAAAAAAGGTAAACAACTAAAAAAAACTGAAAAGAAAAAAAAACTAAAAAGAAAAAAAGAAAAAACTAAAAAAAAGAAAGAAACTAAAAAAGAAAAACCAAAAAAGGAGAAAAAAAACAAAAAATAAAGTTGAAAAAGAACACTAAAAAAGAAGAAAAAAACAAAAAAAACTAAAAAAAGGTATAAAATTAAAAAAAAACTAAAAAGAAAAAAAAGAAAAAAACACTAAAAAAAACTAAAAAACTAAAGTAAGATTTTCAAACAAGGCGTTTCCAATAATGTGCTTTTTGGTTTGATGTGACTCTGTTTTTAGTTGATATGGGTTATTTTATTTCTTAGTATGGGATGTGATCGTCTTTGATCAAGAATTTGTTCTTTGTTATAACTAAGTTCCTTCTTTATGGTAAAATTACAAACAATCCTAAGTATGGCAACATACCCTGGACAAGTAACTTTTAAAAATATATTTGTATTATCTCAACTTTTAGTTACTATGTGGTGTAGTTTTTTCTTTAACAGGTTTCGACAATATCTGATGAAACTTACTTAGTCCCCATTTATAATGAACCATGTCGACCCTTCATGTATTTTATTTTAAAGTTATCCCTGATTATTCTAGTTTAAACGTAAAAATCATATTTTGGTTAAAACCCTAAAAAGAAACATTAAACTACACATATCCTTTATGCAAAATTTTTAAAAGATGATTTTATTCTATTATAACTTTTAGTTACTATATGCCATGGTATGTTCTTTATTAGGTTTCACACATTTTCATAACTATGGTATTGATTTCTGCATATATATTGAACTATACATATCCTTTACATAATTTTAGCTACTGTACGTCTTGGTCTATTATTTACTAGGTTTGAACTATTTTAACAACCATGATATGAATGGAACTTAAAGAACCACCATTTACAGGGAACTATACCGATGCTTTTTGTCATTGAAAATCAAATTCCATTTTGATGTTTATATGCAAGATGATGTTAATAACACTCACTACTCAATTTTCATACCAAAATATAGTTTTTGTGATACTTCAATTCAATTTAAAGCAAGTGTTTTGCTAGTTACAAAAGGTACTAGATGTAGAAATTCTCTTTAAAACTATTCCTCAAACAGCTCCATATTAAGTTCCGGTGCCCTACTAGCTGCAGACAAAGCAAACATGAACGAAAAGAGATACCATCAATGCAGATTATCATGCTTACAGCCACTTATTCTTTTTTCAAGATTAAGTCATTTCCTCGTTATTTAAGCCAAGGAATTGTGAATTTCTTGAATAGGGGTTTCAAATAAGGCAATTCTACTAGTGTACTTTATGTTTTGATCTGACTCAATATTTGGGAGCTATTGGCCATCTATTTTATTCTCTGGGACATGATTTTATCTTACTCGGTTTCCAGCTACCACTAAAACCCAGAGACTGTTGAAACTTACATATCCCACTTTTATAATTAACAGTAACAATCTTTTATATAAAAACTTCAGCTTCCTACAACCCTGATATAGATGAAACATAGTGCTTAGATTTAGCGCTGATATACTATTTTAGTTGCTGGTTGATTTCGGAAATTTTATTAAAAGTATTCTTTATTACAGCAAACTCAACTACTTGGTGAATTTCAAGTCTTTTAATTGGTGACTGAGTATCAAAAAAATAATAAAAAAGCTCTTTTGAATAGAGCAAACTCAGCTATTAGGTATATTCCGAGTGTCGTAGTTGCTGATTGAGCTTCCAAAATTTAATAAAGAACTTTTGACTACAATAAGCTGAGGGAATTGACAAATTCCAAGTTTTAGTTTCTGGCTAAGCAACAAATAATTAATAAAATGACTTTTGATTACAACAAATTCAGCTACTTGGTAAATTTCGAGTCTTTGAATTGGTGACTGAGAATTAAAAAAATAATAAAAAAGTACATTCACATACACCAAAATCTGCTAGTAGGCAAATTCCGAGTGTCTTAGTTGCTGACTGATAATCAAAAATTAAATAAAAATCACTTTTGACTACAATAAACTACGTAAGTTGATAGACTCCGAGTGTTTACATGAAAGCTGGATAACAAAACAAGAGCTCATATGGCAATTGTGACGAGGTCGGAAGATCTAAGAGCCAAAAGCTCATATGGTATGAGTTCTAGCAAAATTCTAAGAATGAATAGAGTGCTTTAAAAAGAAAATCAGAGGCTTAATGCCGGTTGGGATTTAAAATAAAAGCTCTGACTCACGAGGTCCTTCTATATATTAAAATTCATTAAGATCCGATCACCCACTCGTAAGTTAAAAATGCCTCTATTTTTCTAATTTTTCCTCTCCCTTCAGCCCCCCAGATGGTCGAATCGGGGAAAACGACTTTATCAAGTCAATTTGTACAGCTCCCTGACACGCCTACCAATTTTCATCGTCCTAGCACGTCCATAAGCACCAAACTCGCCAAAGCACTGAACCCCACCACCTAACTCTCCCAAAGAGAGCAGATCAAGTCCGGTTACGTCAATCACGTATTTACGACATTTATTAGCGTTTTCCAAGATTTCCAGTTTCCCCCTCCAACTTCCCCCAATCTAAACAATTCTGTTCGGAATAAGAGCACTGAGATATGAGTTCCTTCTAAATATTAAATTTCGTTAAGATCCGGTCACCCGTTCTTAAGTTAAAAATACCTCAATTTTTCTAATTTTTCCAAATTAACAACCCCCAGCTCCCCCAAAGAGATCAGATCCGTACTAATTAAGTAAATCTCGTATCTATAACTTGTTTTTATTCTTCCCATCAAGTTTCATCCTGATCTCTCCACTCTAAGCGTTTTCAAGATTTCTGTTTCCCCCCTCGAGCCCTCTATGTCCCAGGATCCGATTCGAATTGAAAATGGAGCATCTGAGACCTAAGATTCTTCTATATATCAAGTTTCATTAAGATCCGGTCACCCATTCGTAAGATACCTCGATTTTCACGTTTTCAAGAATTCCCATTTCCCCCTCCAACTCCCTTCAATGTCACCGGATATGGTCGGGCTTTAAAATGAGAGTTCTAAGGCACAAGATCCTTCTAGATATCAAATTTCATTAAGATCTGATCACCCACTCGTAAGTTGTGAAATACCTCGTTTTTTTCTAATTTTTCCAAATTACCCCACCCCCCCTCAAATCTACAAATGAGAGCGGATCCGGTCCGGTTAAGTCAGTCACGTATCTTGGACTTGTGCTTCTTCTTCCCACCAAGTTTCATCTTGATTATTACACTTTAAGCGTTTTCCGGGATTTCTGGTCCCCCCCCTTAATGAAACTGGATCCGGTCGGGATTTAAAATAAGAGATCAGAGTTTCGAGGTCCTTCTAAATATGAAATTTCATTTAGATACGATCACTCTTCCGTAAGTTAAAAATATCTCATTTTTTCTATTTTTTTTTAGAATTAACCCTCCCCCCCCAATTCCCCCAAAGAGAGCAGATCCATTCCTTGTGCTTATTTTTCCCACCAAGTTTCATCCCGATCCCTCCACTAAGCATTTTCCAAGATTTTAGGTTCTACCCCCCTCCCAACTTCCCCTTCACCGGATCTGGTCATAATTTAAAATAAGAGCTCTGAGACATGATATTCTTCCAAACTTTAAATTTCAATAAGATCCGATCACTCCTTCGTAAGTTAAAAATACATCATTTTTTATAATTTTTCAGAATTAGCCCCCTCCACTCCTCCAAACAGAACAGATCCGTTCCGGTTATGTCAATAACGTATCTGGGACTTCTGCTTATTTTTCCCACCATGTTTCATCCTAATTCCTCCACTCTAAGCGTTTTCCACGATTTTAGGTTCCCCTCTCCAATTCCTCCCAATGTCACCGGATCTAGTCGGGATTTAAAATAACAGCTCTGAGACACGATATCCTTCCAAACATGAAATTTCATTAAGATCCCATCACCCGTTCGTAAGTTATAAATACTTCATTTTTTCCGAATTACCCCCCCCCCCCCAGATGGTCAAATCGGGAAAACGACTATTTATAAATTAATCTGGTCCGGTCCCAAGTGCCATAAAAATCAATAAAAGCACTTCTGACGACCACAAATTCAGCTACTTGATAAATTCTGAGTCTTTTAATTGGTGACTGATTATCAAAAAGTTAATAAAAAAAGCACATTTGCATAGAACAAACTAGGGTAGTAGGTAAATTCCGAGTCTTAGTTGCTGACTGAGTATGCCCTTCGAGGTTGGATATAGATAACCATAAGTTCCCTGTAAAAAAAGCCATAGCAACTGATTCAGTGGGACACATAAGTTTTCCGGTTTACTTTACCCAAGCGATCGTCATAAGAAAAAGACTAGCAGACTTTTACCATCCCATTTGAATTAATATAAATTGGTTTACTAAAGTGTTTATATACCTCTAATTCAGTGAAGGAAGAATACATGCTAATCATGTCCAAGACAGGTATTACTAAAGTCGTCATTCCTCTTATTTAGTGAAGGTTGTATGTACATGTTAATCAAGTTCTGACAGGAATATGTAGGTCATTTACCCGATATGCTGGCTAAGTAAACGGGTTATGCTAATGAGGATCGTGTAGACTCTACAATGACCATACTAATCGCTTTTCAATTTTGTATCCAGTGCTTTCAGGACCCTTCGATAACATTTACGGAGACAGTTTCGAGATATTTCCGGAATTAAGGTTTTTGCTGCTTTTCTGGCAAACCAATATATTTTCATTGATTTTGGGGATTGGAGTTCTTTTTCCAAAGATTTGTCATTTAAACTCTCAAGCTGACCTCTAAAAACTTATGCCCAGTTCTGAGCCATATTATCAGGTAGGGGGAGTGAATAGCGTTTTCACTAATATTACCTTGGTCCTAGAATATGGGGGTAGTACTTTCGAATCGATCAGAGAAAATAAAAAATTCGACCCACTGTCACGTCCCTTAGCACTCTATGTCCTTCCAACAAAACGAGAGGTCATCAGGGAAGAATCCAAAAAAGTTTTGTATATTAGAAGGAGGAAAGGGGCAAGGGTATTTCTAAATTAAAATAAACAAAGACGTAAATGGGAAGGTATTTTACAAAATATACGGATCAAAACTCTCCCTACAATTGGCGATTGCAGAAATTAAATGATCTTACTCAAAGTCTGGTTACTTATAGTAAATGCCGCGGGATTTTACAAAAACAATAAAAAAATTCTAATTGCTCTAGAGATTACGTTTGCATGATTAAAGCCACTTAAATAAGATTACACTATATATGGGCGCCATTTTCAGTAAACCAATGTTAATTTTTCATTTAATTTTTCAAGTTTTAAGCCGACCAAAAATATTTTGGAGGGGACAAACCCCCTCTCCCTCATAGGAGAAAGAATACAACAATTGTTTTGGAGAGGGTATATTCCCAACCCCTTTTCAGAACTTGTAGACGAAAATTTCAAGCCATTTGGAAAAAGATATTGTTACCCTTGTTTGTGTCCTATTTCGGGAGAAGAGGGACCAGTTAATTATTTACAGAGCCTATTAGTCCCCATGGGCCAAGAATTGAAAGATGTAACTTTAGAATCAAACGGAAGAGGAATTTTTGGTATCTTTTCAAACTCCATTTTGGGGCTCTAATGACCCCAAACAGATTTTTTATTCAATACTAGGGTCTCCTGGGCCCGGATACTCAGAGGCTTAAGTTTAAATTAATTTCGTCAAAAAACAAAGCAAAAACAAATGGGCCCTTTCTTAAGAGGTTTGTGCCTAAACCTGTCCAGCATTGATTTATGTAGTTACATTTTCTATTACTTTTACTTTATTGTTGCAAAATAAATAGACAACATGACAGTTTATGAGATTAACATACAAGAAAATAGATTTTCCTTTAGTTGACTTCCTTCAAGTAGACGAGATTGTTCAAAGAGACAATGAAGATTTTAATAGATCCATACTATCAAATTGTCTTAAAGAAATATCCACCGATTTCCGAAGAAAACCCTAAGGATTTTGAGGATATCATTATAGTCTAACTGGATAACAAACACCGTCTCAAATGCTAAATATGGTTAATGACTAGAATACATTTATAATAATCTACTTTCTAAAATTATTGTTGATACCTCGTTTCATTTTGACTTTAAACTTCACTATCATAGAATTTGCTGAGATGGTCAATTACACTGTGACTATGTACGACAACTATGTAGATTTATGGGTGAATGTTGCGGTTGCTATCCAAAATTTTTCACCTTTGGCTCTTTAGTTCTGTGTTGCCACTTACTTTGAAAAATCAACTTCATCACTCCTCTTTAATTTCATTGTCTGACAGCTCATTTTCAAGGTGCTTTGAAGGGCCAGCTACGTCTAAATCGTTTTCCTTAGTCTCAGATATATATTGCAAATTTCCTGAATGATAGCTAGAAGACTGTTCTTTGGTGCACTCACAAGCACCCCCCTCTTCAGCTTTGTACTGAGGCTCACAGCCATGAGAAACAGATGGGGTAGCTTGATCAATTTCTAGCTTTTTAAATTTAGCGTCACTGATCGTGTCAAGCAATGCATCATCATGACTGACAGTTGATCCAGCTTCACGAGAGATTTCCACCTGGGAATCCAGATTGTGGGCAGATTGAATATTAACCCCACCTTTGAAATTTGATACCTTTTGTGTCTTTGAGAAGCTTTTGTTTTTCCTGAGCTCGATTAGACTTAAATTTCCCTTCTTTTTGCTATGCAGATTAATAGTCCTTTGCTTCTGTTCAAGCATCGTAGATTTCGGTGGTATAAATTGTTCAAGAAATCCTTTTTTAGTTTCTGGTGACTGACTTGTCATATCATTTTGACTTATTACTTTATATTCACCTCTAACATCTCGATTATTATCAAGTTCCCATTCTTTGCAAGTCCTTGCTTGCTTGTAAGATTTATAACGTTCTTGGGTAGTTAAAGCTTTTCGAACCTGAAATGAATAAAACGGAATGAGCATAGTCGACTTAAAACATAGCGAAGTGAAATGAATAGCGACTGAAAATCAAACGTTTGATAAAATCAGACGTTGATCAACCTCTTAAAAAGGCTCTGCGGCTATTAATAAAAAAAAAGTAGAGACAGAAATAAATACACTTAATTCGATAAAATTATAGTTTAAGCAACCACCTAAAAAGTCTCTGCGGTTATTGATAAAAAAGGAGGGGAAAAATTTATGATTTTCAATAATAAAATAGAAATTAATAGAAAGTATTCCAGCCAAATTTAGTATTTCCACCAGCTTACTGACAAAAGAAATTATTAATTTTCGCTGAAAGCCACACAATTATCAACAGAATTATTGGAACAAGAGCTGCTGCTGCAAGAAAAAATTGCGCCAAAATATCACATCTCGGGAGTTTTGCAAAACTTAGTTTACAATGGTGTAGGCTCTCACACCTAAATTCTTGCTGTAACAGAATCCATCACAAATTGCACGCCAAGGGTTTTTCCATTGTAAAAAGGAAGGGGAAACTTGAAAATTTAAACAAAGGAGGATAAAAAAATAGCAGCAAATTAACCCTACCCTAATTTAATATTTACACCAGTTTAGTGACGGATGCCATCACTGATCTTCGTTGAAAGTCTCACAATTATTAGCAAAATTCCTCGAACAAGAGCTGCAGCAAAATAACCTCACGGAAATTTACAACTCATGAATTTTGCAAAAATTGAGCTGAAAAAAGTATTGGTTCTCACCACTAAGTTCTTGCCTGAACAGAACTCAGCACAAATCCCCTGCCCCAGTAAACTTGAGCACGCCCATGGTTTCTTCAAGAGAACATTCCCGAAATCACAAGAAAATTGGAAGAGTGAGGTAAAATTATATTTTTATTTCAGATCCCCTTCTCAAAATTTTTATTTGGAGGCTATAAGAAATAAAGCTATTATCATGGGTTACAACATTACTGCATGCCCATGGTTTTTCAAAAAAGCCTTCCCTAATTCACGGGAAAATTGGAAGTGGCAAAACAATATGCTTTTGTTTTGCCCCCCCCCCCCAAATGTCAATTTGGTAGACCTATGAGTGCTATACAGCTTGTGATGCTATTTTTAAACCATGTTATGCCATGAAGCCCCCATGGTCTTTAAGTTTTATAGATAGTTGGAAAAAATAAGGCCCATTGACTTGGGTTGCAATTGTGCACGCAGAGTATAGAATTATACGCCCAATTTGGCGTTATAGATGCGATACTTTTCTAACAAAAGCTGAGAATAACATGCGTAACTAAGCCAGTTTAAATAAAGAATGTTTGTTCAGCAACTGTCGAAAATCTCAGAAACCGCATAATCATCGAGCCAGGAGTGCACTAATAAGGCAGTGTTTCATATATGATTAGATTATATCCCAATAAAGATTACATAGGGGAGGGGGGATGTCTTTCCAGTTGAACACCTTACATATTCAAAAATAAATAACTGCCTTTAATATTTTACTTAAAATGTGCGGGAAACCGCACATTTTACATCCCAATAAGGTTTTGAATCGTCAACAAAGTTGCAAGTCACCAATCGGAGGGGTTTAGAACTTCTATCTTTTTTTTTACTTTACAGGAAAAAGGATTAGCCCCTCCTCTATTTGTCAAACCTTCAATAATAAAGAACAATCGAATAATCGATTCCTTTTTCTCCCTATCTATTCCAACAGCCTAAAACCATTTTAAGCCAGAAAAAGAGTATTGTAAAATTCCCGAATACCAAAAACCCGACTCACATTAGCACATTCTAAGAATAGCTACTTTACTTTAGCCTAGATTGGAATATCTTAGTCGTTTCTGAAGAGAAAAAGGAAAGGACACAGACACAGCTAGGCGTTAATAGTATTACGCTGCGACACTTGAATGGCTTTGCAACACATCAGTCACCAATGATGACAGGGGACTTTCTTAGTTGACCATTCTGTGAAAGCTTATCATGTACCGTGGGGCATCTTACAAAGGAGGAACAGCTACCACAGCACTTGAATGGCTTCGCAATACATCAGTTACCAATGATGACATGGGACTTTATTAGTTCCACGTGGCCGTTCTGTGACCCCTTACCGTGTATCGTGTCATAACAATTATCATAAATAAAATATCATTACGTAACTAGAGGGGTTACTAAGCCAATTGGTATAAAAAATATTTTAGTTTATAATGAAACTATGCCTCAACAGTGTGTGATGCAACTTTTGACGAGCCTTCTTCTTCTATTGGAATAAAACCCGCATCTTGAAAAATTGAATCTTGATCGTGTTTTTCTAATAATTTCCAGTGTTGAGACTTGATTGTTTTGCCAAAATCCTTTACGGCAGTTTTTCTTACTTGTTGCAGCAAATTTTTAACCAATCTCAGCTTGCTCTGAAAAGAAAAATCCAAAAGAACTAACAAGTTTTACGAAAAATAAATAAATAAATTAAAAAACCCACCCCAAACGAACAATCCAAAAGACCATGAAAAACAAGTTCACTAAAATCAGAACTTAAACCAATTAAAACCGGAATGGACCCCGTTTCAAAATATAACATGTTTTAAATAGTTTATATTTGTAAATACATGGTTTGTAAAGCTTAGACAGGGATTTTTTTTGGCAAAATAACTTCCAAAATGTAAAAAAGCCGACTTTGTTATTTGGGTCACCAAACGTAAAGAACTGCTAAAGATAAAAAATCTCAATAAGTGATTAAATAAATGATAGGAACTAAATGTAATAATAAAATTTAAAATAGCACACAAGAATTGGAAAAAAGCTATCATAGATTATTTGAAAAAAAAAACAATCTTCATTTGAACGAAAATCAAAATATTCAGTGTCCTTTTTAAGTGACGAAAGAAACCCCAATACAAAAGGTGCAGCTATCTACTATTTTCGCCACAATACATAAATTTTGACCAAAATTGGATATATGTTCAAAAACATAAATTCTGGAGAAACCAATCGATTCTTCACAGTCTAAAACCTTTAACGGAGGGTTTATAATGCTCCGTTTGAAAATTCTTTTTTTGAATCATAGGTAGCATGAATCATTTTTCCTTTAGGGACATCGCACTAAACAAGAGTTCGTAGACAATATACGAACAATCTTCTAAACTCGTTTGAACCGAAATTAAACATTATATTACCTTAAAGTGAACGTGCTTCAACAGAGCAACATTTTCGGCCACGAAAAAACAATTTTAGCCAATTAGTACCGAAACACAGGGACAAAAAAATAAGAGGCAGCTAATCAGACTGTTTAAAAGGTATAAATACCATCTAATTTCCCCCCACAGAAAAAAAACACAAGTTAAGTTTTAAGATTAACTATATTTTTTTTACCATAAGCAGGCTTCTGGAAATACTCTTCAACCCATGTTTCAGTATTATGAAGTATCTACCTTCACCCCTCACCCTCCAAAGTGCACTGAACTCCGGTTATTTAATAAGACTTTGTGGTTTTCACACATTTCACAGACTCGTGTTTCATGACTTATATCGACTTTATTATATGAGTACAAATGAGCCATGGGGGACTTGAGATAATTCCACAGTAATTCCTCAGGAAGATAGCCAAGAAATATACATACCATTCAATCCCCAGTTAGATATTCTACCTAAATACGATGATAATTCCTATTGCAAATGATGGCATTTAAGTCTTATATAAGAAAGGCTTAATAGAATGAATAGAAAAAAATAACTTAGTCAAGTAAATCCCTTCACAGACACCCGGGGTAAAGTTATCGCTTTCTATATAAACTGTTATCAACGAAACTAGTATCATTTTCATATTCAATTATCTTGATTAACCACAACATTTTCCTCAAAGTTTTACTGAGGAATAAGTGAAATTCGAAAAAAAGTTTATTGAATTACATTCGTAATTTTTTTCAGAAATGCACTAGCAACTGCCGAAATTTATGAAAAAGAATTTTCAAATCTACGACTAACCAACATATAAACACACACACACAAATACATACATATATATATACTAGCAGTTGGGGTGGCGCGAAAGCGCCACCCCAACACCTAGTTGGTGGGGGCGCTTCGCGCCCCCCCCCCCAAGCCCCCCGCGCGCGTAAGTCGTTACGCGCCATATTAGTCACGCGCCATTGTAGTTGTGTCCCTATGTCCCACCTGTGAATATATATATATATATATATATATATATATATATATATGTATATATATATATATATATATATATATATATATATATATATATATATATATATATATATATATATATATATATATATGTTTTTAACTACGTAAAACTTGCGAATATACGACATTCTTTGCTGTCCCATTGTCTGTGCATATAAATAGATTGTCAGATTTACCGACTCTTGAACATGCAACATATAATTCTCAATGGGCAAAACAATCCGTATTCAGATTTATACCTCAAGATTCTAATGATTGCCCTTGAGCTTTGTTGATGGTGATTGCTAATCGAACATTCCCTATGTCCCCGTCGTCATTTATATATCCCCCTGTGCCCCCCGGCGTCCCCGTTGTAGTTGTGTCCCTGTGTCGCGGTCGTCATTTATATTCTTTTTAGTTTTTTTTTGGTTTTTACTTTTTTTTAGTTTTTTTTTTCTTCCCTGTGTCCCGGTCGTCATTTGTGTCCCGGTGTCCCAGTCTTCAATCTCTCTTTGAGTGTCCCGGTCTTTAGTTTTTTTCTGGTTTTTACTTTTTTTTAGTTTTTTTTTCTTTTTTCTTCCCTGTGTCCCGGTCGTCATTTGTGTCCCGGTGTCCCAGTCTGTAATCTCTCTTTGAGTGTCCCGGTCGTCATTTATATTCCCTGTGTCCCGGTCTGTATATACATTAGTTTTTGAATTGGTCTTTTTTTAGTTTTTAGTTTTTTACCTTTTTTTAGTTTGTTTTAGTTATACCTCACGATTCTAATGATTGCCCTTGAGCTTTGATGGTGAGTTGATGGTGATTCCTAATCGAACATTCCCTGTGCCCCTGTCGTCATTTATATATCACCCTGTGCCCCCCGGCGTCCCGGTCGTCATTTGTGTCCCTGTGTCCCGGTCTGTATATACATTCGTTTTTGAATTGGTATATGATGAAATAAATTTTGTGTTTTTTTTTTCCTTTTTTCTTTTTAGTTTTTTTGGTTTTTACCTATTATTTCCTTTTTTCTTTATTTTCTTTTTTACTTTTTTTTTTAATTTTTTTTATTAGTTTTTAGTTTTTTTCTTTTTAGTTTTTTTTTGTAGTTTTTACCTTGTTTTAGTTTTTTTTAGTTTTTTTAGTTTTTTCTTTTTATTTTTTTTTTTGTAGTTTCTTAGACCTAGAACCTGGAACATAACGCGTTACCAACTCAGCTACTCGGGTTTGAATACATTCGTTTTTGAATTGGTTGATGAAATAAATTTTTTGTTTTTAGTTTTTCTTTCTTTTTTTAGTTTTTTTGTAGTTTTTACCTTTTTTAGTTTTTTTTCTTCTTTTGTATTCAGGGTTGAACCTCTCAGATCTACAACCTGAAACATAACGCTCTACCAATATTAGTTAAGCGCCATTGTAGTTGTTTCCCTGTGTCTTTTAGTTTTATTATTGGTTTTACCCCCCTTTTTTTTTTTTTAGCTATTTTAGCTTTTTTCTTTTTAGTCTTTTTTCTTTTTCAGTTTTTAGTTTTTTTAGTTTTTTTATTAGTTTTTAGTTTTTTTTACGTATTAGTTTTGTAGTTTTACGTTTTTTAGTTATTTTAGTTTTTTTTCTTTTTTAGTTTTTAGTTTTTTAACTTTTATTAGTTTTTTTTTAGTATTCTAGCTTTTTTAGTTTTTTTAGTTTTTTTCCTTTTTAGTTTTTTTGTAGTTTTTACCTTTTTTAGTTTTTTTCTTCTTTTGTATTCAAGGTTCGAACCTGGAATCTCTCGAATCTAGAACCTGGAACAACTCAGCTACATCAGCTTGTTTACTTTCGTTTTTGAATTGGTATATGATGAAATAATTCAGACGTCATATGCGGACAGACAGACAGACAGACAGACAGACATAACCCACAAACAACTTATTTTTATATATATAGAATATATATATATATATATATATATATATATATATATATATATATATATATATATATATATATATATATATATATATATATATATATATATATATATATATATATATATATATATATATATATATATATATATATATATATATATATATATATATATATATATATATTTACTAGCTGTTGGGGTGGCGCTTCGCGCCACCCCAACACCTAGATGGTGGGGCGCTTCACGCCCTCCCAAGCCCCCCCCCGCGCGCGTAAGTCGTTACGCGCAATATTAGTTACGCGCCATTGTAGTTGTGTCTCTGTGTCCCACCTGTGATTAGAGATAGATACATATATCATGAAAAGAGAAATCACCAATGCAACAGCACAAACACAAATATATATATATATATATATATATATATATATATATATATATATATATATATATATATATATTTATTATATATATATATATATATATATATATATATATATATATATATATATATATATATATATATATACATATATATATATGTTTTTAACTACGTAAAACATGCGAATATACAACATTCTTCGCTGTCCCATTGTCTGTGCTTATAAATAGATTGTCAGGTTTACTGACTCTTGAACATGCAACATATAATTGTCCATGGGAAAAACAATCCGTATTCAGATCTATACCTCATTATTCTAATGATGTGTCCCTATGTCCCAGTCGTCATTTATATTCCCTGTGTCCCGGTCGTCATTTGTGTCCCGGTGTCCCAGTTTGTAATTTCTCTTTGAGTGTCCTGGTTGTCATTTATATTCCCTGTGTCCCGGTCTGTAATTTCTATTCGAACAATCCCTGTGTCCCGGTCGTCATTTATATATCCCCTCTGTGCCCCCGGCATCCCCATTGTAGTTGTGTCCCTGTCGTCATTTATATTCCCTGTGTCCCGGTCGTGATTTGTGTCCGGGTGTCCCAGTCTGTAATTTTACTTTGAGGTTCCAGGTCGTCATTTATATTCCCTGTGTCCCGGTCGTCATTTGTGTCCCGATGTCCCGGTATATAATTTCATCAGTTGACAAACATGACGTCAGTCGAAAAACAACTTCATGACGCATACAGCTCAATCCTTATAATGACGTCAGTCGACAAACATGACGTCAGTCGACACACAAACATGACGTCACTTGACACATACACACACAGACAACTTATTTTCATGGGCACTACCAGAGCAGCGCGAAACCAAGCTTGCTTCTAAAAGAGAAAGTGAAAAAAGAAGGCGTGCCGAGGAACTACCAGAGCAACATGAAACCAGACTTGCTGCTAAAAGAGAAAGTGAAAAAAGAAGGCATGCCGAAGAGTCACAAGAACAGCAAGAAAAAAGGCTTGCTGCTGATAGAGAAAGTAAGAAAAGAAAGGGTGCCGAGGAATCACAAGAGCAACCTGAAAATTATCGCCTGGCATTCAGGTACAGCCCAGTCGATGATTATAGCTTGAGTAGATGTGTTCAAATCGGGACTATGTCTAAAATTTGTCCCTATTGCAAGGCCTTGAAATTCAATGGTGAAACAATGGGAATGTGTTGCGCCTCAGGAAAAGTTAAACTTCCTCTATTGGCTGCACCACCAGAGCCATTGAACACTTTCCTTACTAGAACTACGTCAGAATCTAAGCGTTTTTTTTATCACTTATCAGAAAATATAACTCATGTTTTCAAATGACGTCGTTTGGTGCCCAAATCGAAAATCCAGATCAATTTATGCCTACTTTCAAAGTAAAAGGGCAAATTTATCATAGAGCAGGGTCCCTCCTACCATTCTCAGGCGAGAATCATACATTTTTGCAATTGTACTTCATCAGTGATAGAAATTCTGAATTGAATGCACGTTGCGAAATTTCTCCCAACGTTGAAAGGACAATCGTTTCCCAATTGCAACATCTTTTCCACGAAAATAATAATTTAGTGCGTCTGTTCAAAACAGCCATCGATTTGATGCCTACTGATACGCATAAAATTGTTATTTCCGCTGACAAAACGCCTCCTGGCCAACATGTGCGTAGATACAATTCTCCAACTATCGACGAAGTGGCAATCGTTATGGTCGGTGATCAGTTTTTACCTCGAGATATTATTCTTCATAATCGAAACGCTCAGTTGGTAAGAATTGCTGAAACTCATCGATGCTACGATGCCCTACAATATCCTATCATTTTTTGGGATGGAGCCGACGGCTATCACTTTTATATTAAATTGATGAATCCAGCCACTAACAAAGAAATGAATAAGAAATTCAGTGCAATGCATTATTATTCCTATAGACTAATGATTCGGCAGGATGAAGACAATTATATTTTAAAATGCCGTCAATTGTTTCACCAATATGTCGTTGATATGTATGCAAAAATTGAATCAGAACGTTTGCTATATATCCACCTGAATCAGACCAAGCTCCGCTCTAAACAATACATTCATTTGCGAGATGCAGTTGTAAATGACGGTAATACAACAAACGTTGGAAGATTAACGACTTTACCTTCGTCATATGCTGGCAGTCCCCGTCATATGCATGAATATGCTCAAGAGGCTATTGCGGATGTTCGTCTCTATGGTCGTCCAGGTTTATTTATTACATTTACATGTAATCAATCTTGGGACGAAATACAGCAGCTTTTACTTCAAGGACAATCGGCGGTTCATAGAAATGACATTACGGCCCGTGTATTCCGGCAAAAGTTGAAATCACTGATAAACTACATAGTAAAACTTGAAGTGTTTGGGTCAGTGCGATGCTGGATGTACTCAGTGGAATGGCAAAAACGAGGTTTGCCACACGCACATATACTAATCTGGCTACATAATAAAATTACTTCTAACGAAATTGATGATGTCATTTCCGCTGAAATACCTGATGAAAATGTCGATAAGGGGTTATATGATATTGTTGTAAAAAATATGATACATGGACCTTGCGGTGCACTGAACGAAAATTCACCATGCATGGCCAAAGGAAGGTGCACAAAGCAACATCCTCGACTTTTAGTATCCAACACAATTACTGGCAATGATGGTTACCCACAATATAGAAGAAGATCTACTGAAGATGGCGGTAAAACAGCAATAATAAAGAAGCGTAACGGTACCACCATCGAAGTAGGTAACCAGTGGGTTGTTCCATATTCCCCATTATTATCAAAAACATTTAATGCACACATAAACGTTGAATACTGTAACTCCGTAAAGGCAATCAAATACATATGTAAATACGTCAGCAAAGGCAGTGACATGGCAGTTTTTGGCTTGCAGTCCGAAATCAAAGATATCGACGAAATCGTACAATATCAGGCTGGAAGATACATAAGCAGTAATGAAGCTGTTTGGCGAATTCTTTCATTTCCGATACATGAACGTAGTCCAGCTGTTGTTCACTTAGCGGTACATTTACAGAATGGTCAACGTGTTTATTTCTCGGAAACCAACGTGCAACAAAGAGCCCTGAATCCACCGGATACAAAGTTAACTGCTTTCTTTTCGCTATGCAAAAATGATTCTTTTACGAAAAACTGCTGTATACTGAAGTGCCTTCGTATTACACGTGGAATACTAAAAATAAAGTATTTGAACGTCGAAAATAAGGGTAAGTCAGTCGACGGCCAACCTACCATCTTCAAAGATACCACGATAGGAAGACTCTATACCGTTCACCCCAATCAACATGAATGCTTCTTTCTACGCCTGCTTTTGGTGAATGTACCCGGTCCGACGTCCTTTGAGTATTTGAGAACTGTAAACGGTACTATACATGGCACTTACTGTAGTGCATGCCAAGCTCTGAATTTATTGGAGAATGACCAACACTGGGATAACTGCATCAATGACGCGTGCAAAACTTCAACTCCAAGTCAAATTCGTGCATTGTTTGGCATCATACTAACAACTTGCTCTCCATCAGCTCCTACAGAGTTATGGGAAAAATATAAATAAAAAATGTCCGAAGATATACTCCATCGTAAACGGTTAGAGACGTCAGATATGACTTTTGATTTTATATAAGAATTTATAACTACACTTTAGTTATTATAGAAGATTTGTGCGTATGTATGGCAAACAAACCTCTTCAGGATTTGGGAATGCCTTCACCTAATCGTACCGATGGTGTTTCGACATGTGTAGAATTGGATCGTGAACAAAGTTACAGTACGAGTGATCTATTGTCGTATGTACAAAATAACATTTCCAAGTTAACGTCGGAACAAAAAGACATTTATGATACGATAATGCATTGTGTCGATAACAACGTTGGAGAAATTTTCTTTTTGGATACGCCAGGAGGTGCTGGTAAAACGTTTGTGATAAAACTGATTCTGGCATCAATTCGATCAAAAAATGATATAGCGTTGGCAATTGCGTCGTCCGGAATAGCCACAACGTTGCTGCCTGGTGGAGGAACTGCTCATTCCGCTTTGATATTGCCTCTAAATTTGCATTCTACAGAAACTCCCACGTGCAATATTTCCAAATCATCTGGGATGGGCAAAGTATTGCAGCAATGCAAACTTATTATTTGGGACGAGTGCACAATGGCACACAAAAAATCGCTCGAGGCTCTGGATCAATGTTTGAAAGATTTGCGAGGGAATTCGAAACCCTTTGGCAGCACATTAATATTGCTTGCGGGAGATTTCAGGCAAATATTACCTATAATACCTAGATCAACCCCTGCAGACGAAACGAATGCTTGCCTGAAAAATTCTAATGTATGGGCACACGTAAAAACATTAAAATTAACTACAAATATGCGTGTCCGATTGCAAAACGATGACTCTGGTCAAACATTTTCAGATCAATTGCTGGCAATTGGAAACGGAAAGCTCCCAGTAGACTCAATTTCAGGACGTATACAACTACCTGCTGAATTCTGTAATTTAGTGACGTCCAAAAATGAATTGATTGAAAAAGTATTTCCGAATATTCTAAACAATTACAAAAATAATAAATGGCTAAGTGAAAGAGCGATTCTTGCACCCAAAAATATAGACGTCCACGAAATCAACAATATTGTTTTGACCAAGATTCGAGACCAGGAAGTCCTTTACAAGTCAGTCGACACAGTTTTGGAACCAAATGAGGCGGTTAATTATCCATCTGAATTTTTAAATTCCGTGGATCTTTCAGGGTTTCCACCACACGTGCTACAACTAAAAATAGGCGTACCAATAATACTGTTAAGAAATATCAACCCACCAAAGCTTTGCAATGGCACGCGACTTGCCGTAAAAAAAACAATGGAAAACGTAATAGACGCCACAATCTTGACAGGGCCTTTTGAGGGTGAGGCTGTTCTTATTCCTCGCATTCCCATGATTCCAACGGATCTGCCTTTTGAATTTAAAAGATTGCAATTCCCAATTCGATTAGCATTTGCAATCACCATCAACAAAGCTCAAGGTCAATCATCAGAAAAATGTGGTATAGATCTTAATACTGATTGTTTTTCCCATGGACAATTGTACGTTGCATGTTCGAGGGTCGGTAAACCTGACAATCTATTTACATGCAGCGACAATTGGACAGCGAAGAATGTTGTATATTCGCAAGTTTTACGCAGTTAATTTGTATTGTATCTATCTATATAAAAACGAGTTGTGTGTATGCATGTTTGTTTGTTTGTAAAAAGAGCGTTCTATCTATCTTGCATATGACGTCATTATAAGTACATAAGGCCTTGTATATGCACAGACAATGGGAAAGCCAAGAATGTTGTATATTCGCAAGTTTTACGTAGTTCAAAACACATATATAAATCTATCTGGCGCGTAACTAATATGGCGCTTAACGACTTATGCGCGCGGGGGGCTTGGGGGGGGGCGAAGCGCCCCCACCCACTAGGTGTTGCGGTGGCGCGAAGCGCCACCCCAACAGCTAGTATATATATCTATATATATATATGTATATATATATATATATATATATATATATATATATATATATATATATATATATATATATATATATATATATCTATGTATATAAAAATAAGTTGTCTGTGTGTGGATCTGTGGATCAGGTGACGTCACCTGAAAAAACTGGATCAGGTGACAAAACTGAAAACTGAAAAAACTAAAAAAAGGCAAAAACTACAAAAAAAACTAAAAACTAATAAAAAAAATAAAAAAGCTAAAAAACTAAAAAAACTAAAAAAAGGCAAAAACTACAAAAAAAACTAAAAACTAATCAACAAAGCACCGGGACACAGGGAGTATAAATGACGACCAGGACATAAGTAAAAAAAAAACTAACAAAACTAAAAAGAAGGTAAAAACTACAAAAAAACTAAAAAGAAAAAAACTAAAAAAAGGCAAAAACTACAAAAAAAACTAAAAACTAATAAAAAAGCTAAAAAACTAAAAAAACTAAAAAAAGGCAAAAACTACAAAAAAAAAAATAAAAACTAATAAAAAAAATAAAAAAGCTAAAAAACTAAAAAAACTAAAAAAACTAAAAAAAGGTAAAAAACTAAAAAAACTAAAAACTAAAAAAAACTAAAAAAAGGAAAAAACTGAAAAATAAGCTAAAATAAAGGTAAAAACCAATAAAAAACTAAAAAAAAAACTGAAAAAACTAAAAAAAGGCAAAAACTACAAAAAAAACTAAAAACTAATAAAAAAAGTAAAAAAGCTAAAAAACTAAAAAAACTAAAAAAACTAAAAAAAGGTAAAAACTAAAAAAAATAAAAAATAAAAAAAAACTAAAAAAAGGAAAAAACTGAAAAATAAGCTAAAATAAAGGTAAAAACCAATAAAAAACTAAAAAAAAAAAGGAAAAAAATAAAAAAAATTTTCATCTAAAAAACTAAAAAAAACTAAAAAAGGTAAAAACTAAAAGAACTAAAAAAGAAAAAAATAAATGACGACACTCAAAGAGAAAGCGACCAGGACAAAAGGAATGTTCGATTAGCAATGAACAAAGCACCGGGACACAGGGAGTATAAATGATGACCAGGACATAAGTAAAAAAAACAAACTAACAAAACTAAAAAGAAGGTAAAAACTACAAAAAAACTAAAAAGAAAAAAAAACTAAAAACTAATAAAAAAACTAAAAAATCTAAAAATCTAAATAAACTAAAAAAGAAAAAAAAAGGGAAAAAAATAAAGGAGAAAAACAAAACTAAAAAACGAATGTATATACAGACCGGGACACCGGGATACAAATGACGACCGGGACACAGGGAATATAAATGACGACCGGGACACAGGGGCACAACTACAACGGGGACACCGGGGGAAACAGGGGGATATAAATGACGACCGGGACACCGGGACAGGGAATGGTCGATTAGCAATCACCATCAACAAAGCTCAAGGGCAATCATTAGAATCATGAGGTATAGATCTGAATACAGATTGTTTTTCCATGGACCATTATATGTTGCATGTTCAAGAGTCGGTAAACCTGACAATCTATTTATATGCAAAGACAATGGGACAGCAAAGAATGTTGTATATTCGCGAGTTTTACGTAGTTAAAACCATATATATATATATATATATATATATATATATATATATATATATATATATATATATATATATATATATCTTCTATATATATATATATATATATAAAAATAAGTTGTCTGTCTGTGGATGTGTGGATCAGGTGACGTCACCTGAAAAAACTGGATCAGGTGACGTCAAAACTGAAAAAACTAAAAAAAGGCAAAAACTACAAAAAAAACTAAAAACTAATAAAAAAAATAAAAAAGCTAAAAAACTAAAAAAACTAAAAAAAGGCAAAAACTACAAAAAAAACTAAAAACTAATAAAAAAGCTAAAAAACTAAAAAAACTAAAAAAAGGCAAAAACTACAAAAAAAACTAAAAACTAATAAAAAAAATAAAAAAGCTAAAAAACTAAAAAAAAACTAAAAAAACTAAAAAAAGGTAAAAAACTAAAAAAACTAAAAACTAAAAAAAAATTAAAAAAAAAGGAAAAAACTGAAAAATAAGCTAAAATAAAGGTAAAAACCAATAAAAAACTAAAAAAAAAACTGAAAAAACTAAAAAAAGGCAAAAACTACAAAAAAAAAACTAAAAACTAATAAAAAAAGTAAAAAAGCTAAAAAACTAAAAAAACTAAAAAAACTAAAAAAAGGTAAAAAACTAAAAAAAAAAAAAAATAAAAAAAAACTAAAAAAAAGGAAAAACTGAAAAATAAGTTAAATAAAGGTAAAAACCAATAAAAAACTAAAAAGAAAAAAAGGAAAAAACTAAAAAAAATTTTCATCTAAAAAACTAAAAAAACTAAAAAAGGTAAAAACTAAAAGAACTAAAAAAGAAAAAAATAAATGACGAAACTCAAAGAGAAAGCGACCAGGACAAAAGGAATGTTCGATTAGCAATCAACAAAGCACCGGGACACAGGGAGTATAAATGACGACCAGGACATAAGTAAAAAAAAAAAACTATCTATATATATAAAAATAAGTTGTCTGTGGATCTGTGGATCGTGGATCAGGTGACGTCACCAGAAAAAACTGGATCAGGTGACGTCAAAACTGAAAAAACTAAAAAAAGGCAAAAACTACAAAAAAAACTAAAAACTAATAAAAAAAATAAAAAAGCTAAAAAACTAAAAAAACTAAAAAAAGGCAAAAGCTACAAAAAAAACTAAAAACTAATAAAAAAGCTAAAAAACTAAAAAAACTAGACAGTTTTGTTTACTATTGAGCGGGATCGCTTCTTATTTACAGGTCTTAACCACAAACTGTTTGATGTAAAAAAGGCCTACATCATCATCATGACTCCGAAAAATGAGTGTACATCATATCTTGCGATTTCCTTTGTGAGCAAGACATTTTATTAAAAAGGCACGCTAATAAAGTTCTATGCTTTCTGTGATTCAATCCTCTTAATCCTATCAGTGAGTATAATTACCTCATTAGCACCTTCACTTTCAGTATTTTCTTGTTCTTCTTGACTTTCTATCTTTTTCAAAATCAAATAAACTTGACAACTTTTTTCTCCAGTAAATAGCTGGACTGCTTTTTCCAAGCTAGTGGTTACTTCATCGAAGTTCCATGCATCCCAACAGCTTATGTTCTCAAACCTGTAAGGATTCACAATATACTACATATCAACACTCTACTTCACAATATGCTACGTCATATCACAATACGTCATTACACCTTATGCCCAGAAGCCTGTAAGGATTTCCAATATACTGCGAATTTTATCGCTAAAACATATCTAAATATATAAAAGTAAGTTGTAACAGCCGAGGAAGCTGCTCAAATAGTTAATTCAAAGAAAAATTTTAGTATAAATCCTACAATGGCAGAAGAAATAGCCGAGGAAGCTGCTCAAAGAGTTAATGCCAAAAGGCTATATATAAATTAAGTTGTTTGTCGACTGACGTCATATTTGTCCACTGACGTCATTATAAGGATTGAACATTATGACATCATGCATGTATTTTATATATTTGTATATGACGTCATTATAAGTATTTAAGAAAGCGTTTCAAAGAGAAATTGTTAGTATAGATCTTAAAATGACAGAAGAAACAGCCGAGGAAGCTGCTCAAATAATTAATTCAAAGAGAAATTTTTGTATAAATCCTACAATGGAAGAAGAAACAGCCGAGGAAGCTGCTCAAAGAGTTAATGCCAAAAGGCTTGCGGCTAAAGAACGCAAAACCGCGCAGTTAGATGAAAATCAACCTGGACAGCGAGAGTCAAAACGCATCAAAACTGAAAATGATAGCGATGATGTTTGGGTTTGGGATTTTGACTTGGATAAGGTCATCAATGCCTACCAGATTTTAGTTAAAAAACAAAGGTTCGGCGATATGTATTTCATAGTGACGAAAGACAAGCCAAGGTAAAACAAACCAAACAACTTGAAAGTGATACCGATGATAAAAAAAAAACGAGGTTGAAAGGACTATCGTTTCCCAGTTGCAACATCTTTTCCACAAAAATAATAATTTAGTGCTTCTGTTCAAAACAGCAATCGAATTGATGCCTACTGACACGCAACTATCAACGAAGTGGCAATTGTTATGGTCGGTGATCAGTTCTTACCTCGAGATAATATTCTTTATAGGCGAAACAATCAGTTGACAAGAATTACTTAAACTCATCGATGCTACGATGCCCTACAATATCCTATCATTTTTTGGGATGGAGCCGACGGCTATCACTTTAATATTAAATTGATAAATCCTGCCACAAACAAATAAACGGATATGAAATGCAGCGCAATGAAATATTATGCCTATAGATTAATGATTCGTCATTTATTACATTTATATATAATCCATATTGGGATTAGATACAACAGCTTTTACATCTTGGACAATCGCCGGTTCATACACATGACATTACGGCCCGTGTCTTCCGGCAAAAGTTGCTCTCCTTCATCTCCTACAGTTATGGGAGAAATACAAATCGCAAATGGCCGAGAATATACGTCACCGAATACGGCTAGAAAGGTCAGATATGACCTTGGACTTTACAACAGAAATTTATAACTGCACTTTAGTTATGAATGAAGATTTGTGCTTATCTATTGCAAACAAACTTCTCAAGCATTTGGGAATGCCTTCACCTAATCGTACTGCTTCTATTTCTACATGTGTAGAATGGGATCGTGAACAAAGTTACAACACAATTGATCTATTGTCGTATGCTACAGACCGAGACACCGGGACACAAGCAATATAAATGACGACCGGGACAAATTACGAACCGGGACACAAATGACAAGCGGGTCACAGGGAATATAAATGACGACCGGGACAAAGGGACACAACTACAACGGGGACGCCGGAAGGGCACATGGGGGATATATAAATGACGACGGGGACACAGGAATATTCGATTAGCAATTACCATCAACAAAGCCCAAGGGCAATCATTAGAAAAATGCGGTATAGATCTGAATACGGATTGTTTTCCCATGGACAATTATATGTTGCATGTTCAAGAGTCGGTAAACCTGACAATTATTTGTATGCACAGACAATGGGACAGCGAAGAATATTGTATATTCGCAAGTTTTAAGTAGTCAAAAACATATGTTGGTGCCCTCCAACTAGGTGTTATAAATTTCAGAAATGATGCTGATGATAAGCATCATCATCCCAGGGGCACGATGTGGACAAGGGTAATGGTCCTCCTCTAGTTTTCGGAAAATATCCTTTCCGGTCTTGAAAATAGCCCTTTTTGGCATTTTCTTTTGAAACTGAAAGAATAACAAAATTATTCTCTCCCCATATTTTGAAAAATATACATTCTCTTCTTCCATACATTTTCATAAATTAGCACCCTGGTACCCTATATACAAACAATTCCAAATTATACAGGTAAAACAAGGTTTCGGCTTTAGTTCATCCAAAGTGATGTTCCTATTGGCTACTTAATTATATAGCAATTAAGTTGCAAATAATATTTCTTTTTTCTTCTTTTTTTATAATTTATTATCGACTTAACTAAAATCTGAACTTACATTTTCTTTGCAGAGGAAATAGAAAAAGGAGATATAAGACTTGAAATCCAAACAAAAGTCCCTGCTGGTGAAACTGCATAAGGTTAATCCAGTTCATCTTTTAGTTGTCCTTGTTTAGTACCACCTGCTTGCTTATCTTTGGTATACAGCCGATTGGTTCGTCACTTTTTGACGCATGATAAAATTCTGTTCTACAGATTTAGAGATATAACAGAGGTTCATCACGTGTGTTCAAGTAGGAGGTTTAACCTAGCACCTAACCTTAAGAGTCCCAAGTCCAAGCTTGGCAAGCTTAATCATTTAAATGGGAATTAGAAAATGTTGATCAATTTAAATCGGAGTTGCATATGGAGCTCAGCGGCACACGTTTGAAAAATATTATTTAAACATAATTTTGTTTTCTTTGTGTTGTGTAAAATTTTTTACTTTAATTGTTATTGAAGAAGTAAAACCAATTAACAAAAAAGAGATAAATTAAGAGCTTCAAAATTGAAGTACGGGTAGCCTTGTGTCTCTCAATTCTCAAGAGACCGTCGACTGTCAAAAACCCTTCAAATAGCACTTATTCATTAGTGGAAGTAGCAGGTTAGTTATACCAGCTTGTCAATTTGGTCTGTTAAGGTGTAGCATAAAATGGCAGACAGTAACAACGGCAATCCAACGGATAAAATTAACCCTTGACTGGGCTGCCCACTTAATTCAACAATCTGTCTTGGCTTTTTTCTACAATGGGCCATGACTTCCACTTTTCGCACAACTATTCCCTCGATTGTTAAATTCAAAAATCAACGGATGTCATGAAACGATTCTTTTTGGCAAAAAACTTGTAAAAATTTCAGGTAGCAGAAAATATTCTATGGGACTGTTCGGAAACAGGAAAATACATCGAAAAATGTTACATCGAAAAATGTTTTTTTTCTAAAAGCCATAGGCTATCCTTCATAGAGTACACTTGCGAAAAAGAGCTAAACATTTTCTATGATTTCTAAGCAATTAGAGGAAACAGAGCAAAATACTAGCAAACATTTTGTAGCATCTTTAAGAAGCTACGGCCTGATTTTAAAAGCGGTATCTTCCGCCAATGAATACTTGAGTACTTTTTAAATATAAATTTTAAATTTTAACATGGGATTTTCGAGTTCCATCATTTCACTTAATCACGGCCTTAAGGTCATGAAATGTAATGTTTTGTATTTGCTTGGTTGTTTGTTTTGTTGATTAATTTTTCTATGTTTAGTCAAATAAATTAATGTGCTACTACTATCCCCTAAACCTGTTTGAAATTGAAATTAATAAAGAAAATTCGCCACATAAAAAAATAACTTTGGAGATTCAAAATCACAAGATTTGCAAAAAACTCATTTCATTCAATTTCAAAGTCCTTAGCTAAAATATATAAAACAGTTCATGGTAAGGAACTGTAGTAAGGAGCGACCCGGCTCAACAGTAAAGGAAACGATAAATAATTTTGATACTAATAGATATATAAAAAGAATCGGATTTTTATGCTGATCTTAAATATATAAGTTTCATCAAGTTTAATTATACCTATCAAAATTTAAGAGCCTGAGAAGTAATTACTGTTTTAAAAAGTAGAGTTGAGAGAAAGAGTCGAACTTTAGCGTAAAGAGCGAGGCATTGAGGAGGGAACAGCCCCTTTCACATACGGAGTAATTTCTGTTCGTTTTAATGTCACTCCTTACTTTCAGTTAAAAGAACTTGTTTTTTTTATTAAGTAATTAAAAAAAAGCATTACCATATAAACATCAACATACCTTTTAAAAAGTCAGACAAATAATGAATATCGACTACTGAAAAAAAAATAAAGAAGAAATAAAAAAAAAACTCACTTGGGAGATGCCAAAAACTCCACAAAGTTTTTGCTCAAAAATTCATGACAGTCACATTCAATACCTTTCACAAGATGTCGTACTGAGTCGGTCCAAGAAGTAGTGGGTAAACTTGTTTCGATTATATTGCATGACCTGACGACATCAAAGACACTCCTAAAAGTCTTCAAAGAGAATATTACTTCTAGATCATGCCATAGATACATGGGCACCAAATTAAAGAGGTGGTGGTGGAGGGGGTTAGAAATATCCCTGAAGTACTGGTGCTTTTGAATATTTTGGGTAAAATTCTAGGTAATTAACTTCTTGCTATCTCGAAAAGGGTTTAGGTTAGGAAAATGAAACTTTCAGGGATGAATCTACAGACTAAAGTATGTCCCGGGAAGGTGTTTTAAAGTACCCACCTCCACTCCTTCTCCCTCTAGAAGGCTGTGAAATGTGCCTACATGACAGGTCTATACCTATTGAAATATTGACAAAACAACATTTTACCTTAATTTTCAGTTACTAATTGCTTTTTCTCCACTCCTCCCTCTAGTGGGCCCTGACCTTTGATGACCTTTAAAAATATGTGTGTTATAAAAGTGAAACCTTGCAGAATAGATCTTCTGCTTAATTGAAGTACAACAAAACTGTTTTCAGCTTCATAACTTTGCTCAATTCCATTTTATAAGGTTTTAAAGATATGCAGATACATTTCCTAAATTTTGAAAAAAGTCATTGATATGGCTCAAAATTCTACTCGAATAACAGGAATTGCATGACCTGACGACATCAAAGACACTCCTAAAAGTCTTCAGAACTAAAGGCAGAGTAAAAGCAACTAGTAACTGAAAATTAAAGTAAAACGTGGTTTTGTCAAAATTTCAAAAGGTATAGACCTGTCATGTAGGCAAATTTCAGGGCCCTCTAGAGGGAGAAAGAGTGGAGGTGGGTACTTCAAAATACCTTCCCGGGACATACTTTAGCCTGTAGAACCATCCCTGAAAGTTTCATTTTCCTAACCTAAACACTTTCCAAGATAGCAAGAAGTCAATTAACTAGAATTTTACCTATTTTTGTTGTTTCTCAAAAACTACAATGTTTACTTAGATAACAACAAGATGTCATTGCACTAGAAAAAAGGCAACTCAGATCCCCTTCGAAGGAAGAAAAAACTGTACTCTTGCATGCATAAATTATAAAATGAATTGTAACAACAACCAATTAAAGAGGAATTGAAAACAACAGCCTTAAAATATAACAGAACTAAAAATGACATGCTTCTACGCTACTTTTATTTATCCATTAATCGTTATTTTTGGATGTAAAATCATTTGAAAGCACTCCCCCAAATAACTAATTATTTATTTCACTTTTTCACATTGAGTTCAGAATTTATTTCACTTTTCAGCAGCTGAAAGCATTTCCCCTAATTTCCAATTATTTATTTGGCTTTTCAGAATGAAAAAACACATTAATGACGATCAAATTCAGAAGCACATAGTCTTCTATTTGATAAAATATTCTATGTTTAGTGGTTATTTAAACTAGTTAGCCTACTAATTGCAGCAAATGATAGCTATATAGTATTTCTTTTTTTTTAATTAAGAAAGATAATCCAAAAAATTTTATATGGAAAGAATTCAACAATACAGTTTACTTGTTCCAACGACTAATTCGTTCATATAAAAACTTTTTGGCTGGTAAAATTGAACAAACATTGCTGAATTCACCAATTATGGTTTCAGATATATATGTGAGAATTATATGAAAGAAGAGCTTTATTATTGCATCCTTTCACCTGCATCCACTAAGGGGCTTATCAGATTCATTCAGGTGACAGACTATTGACTGCTGGATTGATTAACTGCTGATGAGATCAGTTAGGGCTTGTTTCAATTCTGATCCAGGTGCGCCTTCGCATCTGTGAACTTATTGTTTTACGGACGATCTATAATAGCTTTTTACCAGAGGCGCCATTTGGGCCAAATCTTGGGGTGGGCATGGGGCATTTGACAGAACTTGAGACTTTTATTATGAATCTAACCTACTTTCAAAGTTTACAATGATTAATAGCAAATAGCGTAATTACCCCAAGGGTCGTCAGGTAATTACGCTCTTTTGGCTAATAAGCGTGCAGTTAGTTCAAATCATTTGAACAGAATGGATTATGTTGGACATAATGGATAATTATGGCCGGAATAGGGCCTTTGTGGTGGAAGCTTGGGCCCCCCTGGAAAATCTGGGGTGGGCATTTGCCCACCCCTGACCCCCCACCAAATGGCGCCTCTGCTTTTTACTCCTCTGCTATGTCAGAGCCCCACCACGATTACACCTATTAAAAGAAAGCTAAGATTTATCAGTAATAGGTATTTGTCCTTGATTTTGACGCCAAACTTGCACTAAAGAAGCGAAGAATCAAAACCGAAAAAGATTGGTATGAAAAAGTTGTACCAACATCAATATGCTTCCTACTATGGCTAACGAAATTCTTACGTTATTACTACTATTACTTACGTCATATACGTGCTGAAGAAGTTGAAAGCTAAAATCTTCTATATATATAAAAATAAGTTGTCTGTCTGTCTGTGGATCAGGTGACGTCATGTTTCTGTGTTGATTGACGTCATGAAATTAGTTGTCGTCATTTTTGCTTTGACGGTGACGTCATTAATGGTATTTAAGACATGCGTTCACGGAAAAATGTTTAATTGTAAAATGACTGAAGAACCTACAATGGCAACAGCCGAGGAAGCTGCTCAAAGAGTCTATGCCAAAAAACTTGCTGCTGATAGAGAAAGTAAGAAAAGAAAGCGTGCCGAGGAATCACAAGAACAGCAAGAAAACAGGCTTGCAGCTGATAGAGAAAGTAAGAAAAGAAAGCGTGCCGAGGAATCACAAGAACAGCAAGAAAACAGGCTTGCGGCTAAAGAACGCAAAACCGCGCAGTTAGATGAAAATCCACCTGGAAAGCGAGAGTCAAAACATATCAAAACTGAAAATGATAGCGATGATAATTGGGTTTGGGATTTTGACTTGGATAAGGTCATCAATGCCTACCAGATTTAAGTTAAAAAACAAAGGTTCGGCGATATGTACTTCATAGTGACGCTGAAAAATAAAGAAGAAAAAAAACTGAAAAAATGTAAAAAACTAAAAAAAAATAAAAAGAAAAAACACTCAAAGATAAATTACAGACCGGGACACAAATGACGACCGACACAGAGGGAATATAAATGACGACCAGGAACCTCAAAGAAAAATTACAGACTGGGACACCCGGACACAAATCACGACCGGGAATATAAATGACGACCGGGACGCAGGGACACAACTACAACGGGGACGCCGGGGGCACAGGCGGGATATATAATTGACGACTGAGACACAGGGATTGTTTGAATAGAAATTACAGACCGGGACACCGGGACACAAATGACGACCGGGACACTGGGACACAGGGAACATAAATGACGACCGGGACACTCAAAGAGAAAATACAAACTGGGACACCAGGACACAAATGACGACCGGGACACAGGGAATATAAATGCTATTTATATGCACAGACAATGGGACAGCGAAGAATGTTGTATATTCGCATGTTTTACGTAGTTAAAAATATATATTTATATCTATCTCTATTCACAGGTGGGACACAGGGACACAGCTACAATGGCACGTAACTAATATGGCGCGTAACAACTTACGCGCGCGGGGGGGCTTGGGGGGGCGCGAAGCGCCCCACCAACTAGGTGTTGGGGTGGCGCGAAGCGCCACCCCAACAGCTAGTTAAAAATAATTAGCGTAAAAATTCGTACCAACACCAATATACTCCCTACTATTGCTTATGAAATGTTTACGTCATTACTACTATTGTTTAAGTCATATTACACTACAGAAGCGACAAACTAAAATGGTCCTTATTATTCCTTACGAATTGTTTACGTCTTTACTACCATTGCTTGCGTCATATTTGCACAAAGAAACGTAAAATACGAATAGAAAAACTGGCGTGAGAAGCTTGTACCGATACCAATATGCTCCCTACTGCAGCTTTACTATACATATAAAGGATATTTACGTGATTTTGAACTAAACCAAACCAACTATGAGCATGTAGATTTTCAAAAAGGTGACAAAAAAATATCTCAAGAATTATCATTGACACTTTTAAAGGAGCTAAAACGATTGGAAATTAAAAGCTCTAGTGCCCTTTTTAAGATTCAAAAGGGATTGGAGGGCAAGCGACCCTCCTCCCAAGCAAATTCATTTTTCAAACACATCCGGTCATAATTTTGAGAATCCATTTTGATCAGAAGAGTAGAACAATTACGTAACTATGTCTCTAGGGATATTTGGTATAACAACGCACCACAATTATGCAATTGGCCCATCGTGCTTTAAAACTAAATGTTGCTTTAAAACTGATTCAAAATGCACTGTGTGTATGGTTGCCAATAAGACACCTCAGAGATATATCGCGAACGACTGGGGTATTAAGATGAAACTTTCGGGGCATTACTATTACTAATTCTGCTCTTACAACTTAAATAAATCAAAAGAATGTAAGTGTATCCAGGTTTTCAAAGAGCATAAATAGGATTTTTCGGGAACGATATTAAGTTTTATTTTTCAGGTCAACTAGAGGAGGTATATAGCTAAATTAAACAATATTATTTGCGTCAGGATTAAAAATTGTTGAAAAAGTTTCTCCAACATAAAAAAAGCTAGCAAAACTATGGATTTTTATAGAAAAAATTCTCATAGCTCGATTTGAGTTTGACTCAATTATATTTTGTAATTTCTGTTCCTTGTGGGTTTCATTTATTTATTAATAGTGGTTTGTGGTAGTTTTACGCTTGGAAGATTATTTTGACCCTATTTCTGCTGATTTTTTGTTCGGAGAGCTCTTTACTTTTCTTTGAAAAACTTGCTTCGTGGAATTTTTTTTTCAAATTAATTATTAGTAATGACAGATGGTGCAGTGAAGATCTTAAAAGGAGAATAGCCAAGGCCGGGATGTTTGTTTTTTTTGATAGTTGAATTTTTTTTAGAAAAACCGGAAAATAAGTGTGCTCACCAAGATTAGAATATTTGAAGCTGCGGTGATGACCTTGGTCAAGTATGTTTCCGAAGCCTGGGTGCTCCAATAACCGGAGGAATTTTTGCTTGATGTTTTCAAGAGAAATTGCATATGGATCGTTTCGGGTACCCGATTGACAGCCGGTATTTCAAACAGTAGGCTGCACAAAAAGTGTGGTTCAATCCTACTTTCTAGGGCTATAATAAGAGAACGGTTGAGATGGCTAGGGCACGTTTTGCGGATGATAGATTAACAAAGATTTTCCCTGTCCACCGATCGTCTAGGGCCAAATGGAAAGCAAATCGTCCCCGTTTAGGTTATGATTATGTCTTAAGGAAAGATTTAAGGGAAAAGGCAACTACCTGGGAGGGTGTAAAGAGGGAGGCTTTGAATAGAGTGGGATGGGAGGAGCGTGCATAGCTATGTTGGCCTTAGGTGGTTTGGTGCTGCAGAAAGTTGTCAGTAGATGTAGTAGTATTGTTTACGAATACTAGGCATTTGCATCTCTTTCCATTTTCATCTATTAAATATGAAAACTACTGTTCGAAGATTCCGCATTTTCTATTTTCAAAAAGCTTTGCCTTAAATCTCAACTTTGATTGGTAAAGATGATTGATTGGCTTAACTTTGACTGGTTAAATTTGACATAATTGGTGCTGAAGTCAAGCGTAATTTCAATTCGGTCTACATATGACTTTCGTGTTGCTTCCGTGTTACGGAAGAAAATAGTAATCACAATTATTTCTTATCTGTAGGAATGTTGTGATAGCACAATAGATAAAACCACGCATGGAGATTATGGGGATAGTGGATCCATCCTTCCTGTTGCTAGGGATTGTATATCGAGGAGTGGCGATCTTTGGGCGATATCGGTGCTTCCTCTTGAGCACAAAAATTCGGGTATTCTCCAAATATCTCCGAAACAAAATTTAGTTTTCCAAAATCTTCCCTAAAATTAATGCTCATAAATACTCAAATGCTAACAAGAAATTCAGATAGCTAATTTTCCTCAACTTCATTTTCTAGGAACATTTTTAGAGCCTGACTTTCTGGGGGGAAATTCGAGAAACTCTCTAATCTTTCAATGAGATTGAAACATGAGTTGATTACAACCAAGAAAAGAACATGGCTTTACCCTGTGTTGGATTTATGCAAGTAAGTGCTGCGATGAGTTGTTAGTAGTGTTAGTATTTAAGAAAAAGAAAAAGGAAAAAAACTTACTAGGTTTGAACTTATATGTTCTTTAACTTTTAATTTAACCTCTTGAGGCAGAGACGCAAAGTGCTTCGATACAGCTAACTTCCCTAGATTCTTGACAACCCACACTACACAACGCTTTTGAAGCTCTTTCATGTCAAATGTGAAAACCAAAGGCATGCATTGCAGACCAGCGGTACTACAATCAGAGCAAGGCTGAAAAAGAAATTCTTCATCAAGTAAACTCAATTGTACTTAATGACATTAGAAGTCAAAATATGATATAGACCCTCCTAAGCCTAAACCTACTATCCACACAATAGTTTAATTTTGAATTAAAAATTGAGCCCCCCCCCTTCCTTATTAACCCGACAAGGGGAGCGTAAAAACGTAATCAGAAATTTTCTATGCTTTATGAGATACAAACTAGCAACTACAGATGTAAAACATATTCTATTAGTTGTAGCAGTAGGGAAATGTTCTTATTTTAGTTTATTTCTTACCCGAAACCTATTATAGACATGATAGGATGAAAAAACCAAGAATCTATGTCTAGCAGAAAAGAGAGTGGCAACAATGGGAAGATAACAGAGTTCAGCATACCTGTTGGCAAATACACGCATCCCCATCTATTTCTTTCGTTCCAAAAATGAAGAAAAAATCACTATTTAGCAAATTTCTTGAAAACATGGCAGGTCAAGATACTAGATTTTGATAGAGGGATAAATTCCCTTCCAATCAGTCAAAAGACTCTTCAATGTAAATTTTTTACCTAATCATACATTTGAGTTATTCATCGTTATGTGACCTGAAAAACTTACAGATTTACAGCTTACCTGCAAAATCTAAGCAAACTGTATCGCTTGGTTCAGTCGATTTATCTTGTTACTTTTGGTTACAAGATGATTTATCTAATAGCTACCTTATTTAGTTTCCATGATATTTACCTGTTCGTTTAAAGTTTGACTCTTTCTCTCAAATCTTCTTTTTAAAACAGTAAAACACTTTAGCGTAAAGAGCAAGGCGTTGATGAGGAAGCAGCCCCTTTCATATACGAAGTAATTTCTGTTCGTTTTAAGTTTTAATGTCGCTCCTTACTTTCAGTTGAAAAAACTTGCTTTTTTTATTTAATTTCTGAACGTTTTGAATTAATGCATGTTTTGATTTTGGCTCTCCGCAGAGGAATAATTAAAACGAAATTTGCATATTCTTTGTTTTTTTTTGCTAAATGGCTTTCTCATAATTTTGATAAAAAAAGAGCGAGGGAGGAGCCCTAGTTGCTTTCCAATTTTTTGGTTAATTAAAAAGGCAACTAGAACTTTAAATTTTTTGCGAATCTTTTTATTAGTAAAAGATATAATTTTGTCCCAATTCATTAAGAATGACCCCTGAATCACAAAAGCCGTAGAATAAATAGTTGACATTACTAAAAATACTTTAGCGTAAAGAACGAGGTATTAGGAAGAGGTGAGCCCCTCATATGGGTAATAATTTCTGTTCGTTTTAAGTTTTAATGCTGCCCCTTACTTCCAGCTGAAAAAACTTTTTCATATTTATTTTGTCATTGTTTTTTTTAAGTAATGCTAGTAAATCCTGCGCTCCCTTCATGGAAATTTTCTTCCCCCATGACAAATTCCTCGATGGAAAGCTCCCCCAGAATATCCCCCTCTTCTCAACCCCTCCCCCCAACCAAAAAATCCTCCTGAAAACGCCTATACACTTCCCAATAACCATTACTATATGTAAGCACTGGTAAAAGTTTGTAACTTGTAGCCCCTCCCACGGGGACTGTGGGGGAGTAAGTCGTCTCCAAAGACATAGTTATAAGGTTTTTCGACTACGCTGAATAAAATGGCTATCTCATCCGTTGACTTTGGGAAAATAATCAGCGTGGGAGGGGGCCTAGGTGCCCTCCAATTTTTTTGGTCACTTAAAAATGGCACTAGAACTTTTCATCCCCGTTAGAATGAGCCCTCTCGCAACATTCTAGGACAACTGGGTCAATACGATTACACCTGGGGAAAAAAAACAAATAAACACGCATCCGTGATCTGCCTTCTGGCAAAAAATACAAAATTCCACATTTTTGTAGATAGGAGCTTGTTAAACTTCTACAGTAGGGTTCTCTGATACGTTGAATCTGATGGTGTAATTTTCCTTAAGATTCTATTACTTTTAGGGGGTGTTTTCCCCTATTTTCTAAAATGAGGAAAACTTTCTCAGGCTCGTAGCTTTTGATAGATAAGACTAAACTTGATGAAACTTATATATTTGAAATAAGCATTATAATGCGATTCTTTTGATGTAGCTACTGATATCAAAATTCCGTTTTTTAGAGTTTTGGTTACTATTGAGCCGAGTCACTCCTTACTACAGTTCGTTACCACGAACTGTTTGATCAACGACAAAAAATGCGATTTTTTCCCACTAGACAGTATTTTTTAAACTTTAATTTTTGGTTACTGTGGGCCCTGGTTTGTTCTTTGCTAGATTGCAGCTACCGCTGCAACCATGATTCGTCATTAATTTACTAGTAATCATCATTATAGGCTTATAAATTGGCTGTTTGCCCAAAAAAGTTTTTAGTTATTCTCTTGTGGTCTTCTCTTCAAAAAATGAATCAGTTAATAAACATTTTTGGCATGAATTTCAAATTTAAAGAAATCTTGACGCAAATACAGCCACTATTGTTAAAAACAATCAGCACCCATTGACAAATAAAAAAAGAATTCCATTCAAAAATTCAAAGCTAAAAAAAATTTAGAAAAACTTTTATGCTTTGATTTCTATTACGGAAGTTTTTCTGGCGTCCCTCTTGCAAGAGATAATAATTCCGAATCGTCTCTGGTCAGTTGGACTGTTTCATTTGAAGTAGGATTTCTGTTTAATAATTACCTCTTAAATACGCATATTGTGAAGTTACTAACGTGATTACAACACAGAAACTGGAGGAGTAGGAAGGATTTTACTGAGTAACTCAAGTTTCTTTTCATGATAGTTTATAGACTGAAAACAGTAATTTTTCTCTGCTTGCATGATTTCAATTTAAACTGACCACAAATTTTTAACCAATGGGATCGACCAATTTATCCAGCAATTGTTGATGGACAGGTTTTCCTTGGACCGCTAATATGCTTTACTGATGAGAAGATTAATTGACGAAGCCTAAAGAGTCGATTCGTTGATTAATAATCATGATTCAATTTCCCTTTGTTGAACAGCAGAAAAAAAAAGGTTATGGAGCCTATCCAAGAGCTTTTTTTTTGTCTTGTTGGCGTTTTAACGGCCAGATGTTTGTTTGCAAAAAATGTCCTAGGTTAACTAACAGCAAAGGTCGAATAACATTGATCAGTTGAGCGTGATCATTGAGGTGCCCGAAGGAATCTAAGGAAAAGGGTTAAACGTCTCCAACACCCAGCGATGTCTGTTAGATTGTATTTAAGAGCTTTCGGTCGGGAGAAACAATGGTTATGCCGTGATGTTTCCCTTGCCTATTAACTTCTTCCGAATAATTTTAAACCCCCCAAAAACAAGATTTCGGACAGGTTCATGAGCATGCATATACGTATATGTAGAAAAGGGCGGAGATGGTTGTCACCAAAATAGGGTCTCCAGTCTCCGAGCCGGTCCATGCCTTACAGATCTTAAACTTGGGAGCTAATATTGGGAGCTAACGGCATATGAAGTAAGGATAGTCACCCAGTAATTCCCGCACAACAGAAAAATTAATAAATGAAATAGATAGAAAATGGTTCTTTTAGTTTAAATGTGGTAAAGCAACTATGGATATTTTCGAGCAAAAATAAATGTTTTGCTCTGACGAATTTACATTTTTGAATTTTGGGGAGGAGAGGAGTAGAGAAAAAAATACTTTTCCGAAGTTTCCTTCCGTCTATACTGCTAACTTGTATGTTAGTAGAGTATTAGTTTTTCAATGAGGTTACTGTTACTCTAGATAGACGGAGGTAAAATCATAGCACTTCAGGCATATATATTTTGTTCTTTAGCAACTCCATCATATACATTACTTTATTGATCATCGAAAGTACCGAAATTAATGATCGGCAAGATCAGTTTTAAATATATTTAAATATCTTGGGAAGCAGAACTAGCAAGTTGCTACCCCCACTTCAGATCCAAGGAGAATCAACCAAAGTAACGAAGAGTCGACTTTAGTTTTACCAGTGTGAGATACCTTGTGAAATCCATGAAATATTTTGCGAACAATGAATCCTTCTATATATACTTCAAATTTGTCATCTCCTACAAGGTCAGCGAAAAGCATCAGTTCTGTAAAGTTTTCATAGGGAATTTCCAGTAGTTTCTCTCCTGATAGAAAGGCTGAGTAAATCAACAGTGTTTTTGAAGAAAACCTAGAGGAAAAAGAAGCTTTTAGTGAGTAGACGTTAAACGAAGACTTTGTTCATGCTCATCCTACCTTGTCAGTGACTAACTCTTCGGCTTTTTAAATTAGTTCCATTTTCCCGTCAATTTTCTAGTGATTTATATTGGAAATTTTCTTTTTCGCACTTATGATGAATTCTCCCCCCACCCTCTCAAGATGACATCTTCAATTACTAATAATTTTTTTTACGGATGATTGGCTCTTCTATGCCTAGTAGCGAAGGCCTTAAGGGTTTTTTCACTGGATTGGTAGTGTTTCTGTATATTTATCTGTTCTCAATTCAGTTAGATTTGGATATGTTTTCTTTCGTGTATTCGAAAGCATTATAAAGTTACAGTTGAGGCAACAAAAAAAAAAAAAAGAAGTCAAGCTTTTGTAGGTTTTACGACAAAAGTCAAATAGAGACATGGCTTTAATAAGTTCCTTTTTCATTTTTTTTTTAGTGTATTTTTGAAAAATTTGTCAACTCATTTAGTTTTTCTGGTGTAAGCGACAAACCTGCATGTGATTATTTATTTGTTTTGTTTTTATGATGCTTGTTTCCTCTGACTTTTGCTTTAGTCTTTGCTAGTTGATATACACAATGAGCGGTTTTTTCCGTTAATTTTTTTTTTTAAATTGTCCTTAATAGCAAAAAAAAACTTGACATATTTTTTCTTGATGGTCTTTTTTACCAATAAACTTTAACTCATAGATACACACGACCCTCTTCCATCCAATCTATTCAAAGTCTCCCTTTTTATACACTACAAAGAAGTTCCCTTTTCCCTTAAATAATTCCTTGCGACATTTTCCTAACACATTTGAGGAGGACCTTATAATGGTGTACCACATCGGGACATCATTGAAAAGCCTAATTCCTGGCTAAATTTAATCTCCATTGACCTTCAGAAAGAATTTAACCTTGTTAAAGACAATATTTTAGTTAAGAAACTTGTCAGCGAGTTCAATATTGATCCCTTACTGGTGAAATTGGTCACCTCCTTCTTAACAAATAGATCGCAGATTGTCAAATACCAGAATCATTATTAAAATCCTCTCCCTGTCCACAATGACATACCCCAAGGTACCCTTCTGGGTCCCCTCCTTTTTTCAGTCATGACTAACAGACTCGCGAAGGCATTTTCTGACCCATGGAAATTTGTTGATGACCTAACGGTTGTTTAAACTAAATAAGCGAGTTTTAATAAGCAACCCTGTGAAATTTAAGAAATTTAATAACCCAAGAAATTTAATAAGCGACCCTATGAGCATCCTCAATAAAATTGGAGATGAGGCCTTGGACTTAGACATAACAGTAAAACCCTCTTAGTCCATGATAATGCCGATTGGTTTCCTCAAATCCTCGCCCTGTTTTCTTAATCCTATTCCTCCTGAAATTTCTTTGTCCTCGTTTAAACTAAAACGCGTAACAATTTCTTCAAATTTAAAGTGAGATATCCACGTTAAGGACATAGTCCATTTTGTTAGCGTGTCTATCGCCCTTTTTAAGCTCCAATATAAATTTAACGTCCCCTACCCTCTCCTCAAGGACAGACACGTCTTTTGTACGCCCACATCTCGAATTTGCTTGTCCAATATGGTACCATTGTATCTCTCACGAAGAATCGGAAAAAGATGGCTCAATCCAAAAAACAGGCTTACAAATAATTTTCGAGGAAGGCAAGGTACCTTACTCTCTGCTCCTAAGAAAATCTAGTTTGGAAACCCTTGAGCGAAGGAGGGTTTCGTTGTACCTCCGTTTTTCAAAAATGCAATAACAAACCCTTCGACGGCAAGTATTTTCCCAAATGTCACTCCCCATCCAGATTACAGCCGACTTGATCTTTTTGTGAGCCCATCTCTATTTTGTCCCCCATTCGCTGCGTTACTCCCAGATCTGAAAAAAAACTTTCCCCCTATATATATTAGGAAAAATGAACAAAATATCCCACTAGTTTCTCCCTTCTGTTTCTCTCTTTTTTTATTGGCTGAGGGTGCTGCCAAGACTGTTGCACTTATTTGCTTGTTCCCCCCTCTGTTATTTTAGTTTTCCTTTTAAATTTATATATTTTATATTATGTTCTCTTTTTTTGTGTTTATTCACTCATTCTTGTCCTCCCTTTTGACCAGTTTTTATCTCTTATCTCTTACTGACTTTACGCAGTTTAATCATAGACACTTTTTTAGTTTTCCTGTATAATATATATATATATATATATATATATATATATATATATATATATATATATATATATATATATATATATATATTTATATATTGTTCTTTTTTGTATTTATTTGCTTATTCTGTCCCCTTCCCTTTTTTAATGACCCTTTTGATTTTTTTCTGACTTGTATTTGTTTAAGTTTGGTTTGGCCCGTTTTTATCTTTGTAACCTTTTAATTGACTTATTACAATTTAATTATTGAACCATAAATAGTTATTCATAATGATTTTTCTTTTTTGTTGTTGTTTTTTTTTGCATTTTTGCCAGTTTTAGTGCAACTATGTCTTTGTCGACTCCGAAGTCAACAAATCATCTTATCTAATCTTTTTATTATCTTTTTATTCTAATTCTTTTTATCTAATCTTATCTTATTCATGCAGATTGTCAAAGGGACGCATAAGCAATTCCCCAAAAACTGTATACGGAAATAAGTTGATTCTTTCAGCGTGTAGATACTTGATACTTGAATACTCTCTTGTGATGGAAAACAAACTGCTCTTGAGTTAGAACTAGGTGTAATAATTGTAACTCTGTTGATTATTGGATCCAATGAAATGCCATATTTTTGGAGTGCTTCCACCCCCAAAGCACACGGAAAAAGTAGTCGCTTGCATACAATTGTTCTAGCAACAGTTTATGTGTTCTCTATACTAATTCTAGAGGGCATTCCCGTAAAATGGCAAGTTTTTGACCTCTGACTGAAATAAGACTATTGCAACAGCCATTTAGTCGATTTTGTATATTACTTGGAAATTCCCTGAAAATTTCATCGATAACCAGCGAAGTCAACACTCCAATGTCGAAAATTTAGGTCAGAATCTTTTAAACACTCAAATTTAAAAAAAAATACAATGGCTATATCTCTTTACAACACTCTAAGCTATTCAGGCGTCTAGAGAAAGATGTACTCTGATCGACTGTTACAGACTTTGTCCTTGAGAGCTATTATCTACCTGGTTTGCTAGCAAACATTTTCGAATAAGACGTTCTCTTCCCTTTCCTGGAAGATTCTCACTAGGCTTTGGTGTCACCTTTTATTTGGCCTACTGCTGCTTATATTCCTTGAGATTCGAGTTTGAGATGCACTTCTTCTAGCAAAATTTTGACTTCTATTACGAATCATGCTACGTTATTCTAACGCACTATAATTAGGCTTCCTTCTAGACATTTACTCATAACTCACGTCTCCAAATCTGACAATTTTTTCCCTTTACCACCTTTGAGATTATTTGGGCTTCAAGTGATATTTTTTTATAGCAGCTAAAAAATTGTTATTGCTTTGTCGATTTGAATTTCCCTCTCTACAAGGACTACGGGTTCCCAGAAATTTTCAAGTTTTATTAAGAGTATTAACCTAACGGAATTTTTAGGCAATCCTCGCGTAAATACTTGCAATAGAATTTTTGGACTGTTTCATTGGCTCAACTTTTACCTTGCTACAAATACACAGATCTGTAGATTTTAGCAATATATTTGCGGGTACTCATGGATGAATTAAAAGTGATTATCTCCCTTCAATCTACTTCTTTGATTAATTTTGTTTTAAAACGTCTATTAACCTGTCCATTCTCTATAGGAGACTCCACCAAGAATTAGAAATAATTAAAGAGGATCTACTGCAAGCAATATCGAGTCAGAAAGTAGGGAAAAGAAACCACAGGAAAGAAAATAAGGATTGAAGACATAATAGAAGCTGGTAAAGAAAATTTAACTTGCCAAGGACAACAATAATGAAAACTAATTCTTTAAATTGATTATGTAGAAACGTTCACAATCATAAACATTGTAGAAAAATAGTAAAACCGGTATTTTAATTTCCAATGAAGAACATCTGCAATTTTCATTTTTTTTTTTTTTAAAGCGCCCACCGATTTTAAATTTAAAGAACGCATGTTAAAAATCAGAACGTAATGAACAAAAATGTTGTCAAGGAGGCCTAGTCGTAACTTTCTTGATTAATGTAGCAGAAGGAAACACAGCCATTATTTAGCAGTAAACTGGGTTAAAATCCAGTGATTGGTTGATAACATCTAAGGCTAATTCCACAGTCGTGTTAACAAATAGAAATTGAAAAGAAGTTCATGCATCATGGAATAGCTAAAACTCAAAACTAGGCATTAATTTGTTTATTATTGAGATTATACAGCCCTCAAATTATTAGTTGTGGACTTTCCTAAAAGAGTATCTTTTTGGAAACACTAAATATCCTATTTTGCCATGTACTGGTTACAAATATTGGCTCCAAAAGCATGACTTTTATTGCTAAACTTGCAATAAAATACTTGGTAAACAAATATTTAATTTATAACTTCAGAAACCAACTGGAAGAAGTAAATACATGACATATTTAAGTGAGAGAAAGACAGGTTGAAATCCCCCTTTGGCTAGCGGTAGATACAAGATAAATAATTAAGAGTTCTCAGTGGAGGATAGGTTTGAAATATCGCGCAATGGAAAACTCAATACATGTCTCAATTATTTATTCTCAGGTTTCTGCAACATCTATCACATTTTAGGTGCATAAATGGTTATAAATTGACTGAATGAGTTTCTTTATGTCGTTCTTCATGGTTTATCTTCTGAATGGAAATTGAACTAAAAAAAAAAAAAAAAAAAAAAAAAAAAAAAAAAAAAAAAAAAAAAAAAAAAAAAAAAAAAAAAACATGGAAAATCCACATTTTCAGGTATGGATAGACCTAAGATAGAGCCAGGTGGAAAAAATATTTTCATTTTGATTTGATTGATACTCTAAAGGTTTTAGGAATGAAGGCTAATTCTTACACTATTACTGAAACTAAATAATATCCAAAAATATAGAAATAAACAAAATAAACTGAATAGTTAGTTTACAAACAAAGACTGATGAAGTCTTTTCTAAAAGATATTGTCAAGCTAAAATTATATTTAAGATGTATATTTAAGCCAACTACTCTTAATTTTAATATTTCGTCACCTGCATATAATCACTAGATTTGTATGACATGATTCACTGTATTAAATGGAGATGGTCATACAAAAGCCGTGGACAGAGAAGAGACATTTTTACCATAATTTAGACGGATAACACTATTTCCGTCTGAAAGCAGGAGGAGGACAAAACGCTCTTTGCTTAGCTTCCATTAGGTTTGACATCTACCCAATGTGCTCTAAACAAGGACGCAGGAGTATATCACAAATCGATGCCAATAGAGGACGTAGTAGATTTCAAGAATGTTTGCATCTAGCTGTCCGTAAGAATACAAAATTAGCAATTTACCACAATTTAGACGACTTAGTGGAAAAAAAGAAGAAAAAGGGCACTTTTACCCTTTGAGTTTTACAGTTCCCGTAGTTGCTTCAAGCCAATCACCAGAAAGCATAGCAGAAAAAAATGGCGATATTATCAATGCATCTTTTGCAATCTTTACGGTACCATCGTCAACTTCCACTGTCACGAGCTGGGCCTCAAGAGGGAGTCCGGTCATGATCCACAATAAATGATTAAGTCACCGTGGGCTAAGAATCTTCTTCTGCTCTAACAATTGATCTGAAATGTAAGAAAGACATTAGTTCATCGGTAAATTAGGAAAAAAACAAAATAAATAGAGTTAAGTGAGACCTTGTAATGAAATTACAAAAATTGATATAAACAAGAGATAATTTTTTTACAATGTGAAAGTGAAGGAAGTCCTTCTTTCTAAGTCCTTCTGGCCAGAAGGACTTAGAAAAAATAAAACAAGGATAGAAAAGTTATTAGAAATCAAGTGCTCACAGCGTTGTAAATGAGTTTGTGAAATATGGTGGTTGTCAAACAGATTCTAACAACCTAACCTAAGAGCAAAATTAGATTAGAGCAAAGTTAGGTTTGATTAGAGATTGTTGAGATGTTGAACTTAAAGACACTATGTGCATCCCAGTTAGTAAAGGGTGTAGCTGCAATATTTTAGGAAAGGTGAAGGTTAATAAGTTTAATACACTAGGAAATGAGATAAGATACTCAACTAAATCAAAAGACACCATATGTAGTCAGGTTGTAAAAACTGTTTGTCTACTATATATCAGAATAGATGAGGCCATTAGGTTGAAATCTTCAGAGTTGAGAGGTATGTTAAATTTAATAAAAACTCAACAATGTGCATCCCGATTGTCAAAGGTGTGTAAGTACAATATCTGAGAATCAATTTATTAATGGTATTTAGTTGAAACTTTCAGGAGATGATTGTGTGCGTAAAAATTTCGGAGCATGTTCAAGGGAATTTTTAGCTCAGTCAAAGGATACTATGTACATCCAAAGTTGAACTCTCAAAAATTAAAATGAATATTGAAGTCAAACTCAAAATGAACAAGAATTACAACAACAGGGTTTCGAACATTTCGCCCTCCTCCTCCCTTGTCCACAAAATTCTAAAACTTATCAAGTCATTTGTGCTTTTCTGGAAACAAATTATGTTACAAACATTTTCTTTTACATTTACAACACTGAAAAAAATCGAAGCGAAATAAAATTTTAAATTATTGAATTTCTAGGAATTTTTTGCTAGGAATGTTTGTGCTGGGAATGTGCTTCTATGAATGTTTGTATTGTTGTTTGGCTAGTGCCAGTTACTGCATTGACGGTAAGCGAAGAAATCGAGAGTATTCTTAGAGTTGATGCTACAAGCAAGGGCGCCTGTCAACCAACTCACCTTAACAAAGCTGATAAAATCAGAAGAATTTTCACTCGAGATTCAGTTCAATGCTGCTGCTCTGAAATTAATGAATAAGAAAGTAACTAACAGTCATAGCTACTTCTCTCTTTGGTAAGTTTCTCATTATGTGCATCAAAGTGGATATTTGGACCAATAATTCTTTATCCTTTCATTTACCTACTTTCTCTTTTCACTATTTCTAACCTTTAGGTTGAGTCTTTGGATTTTCCACAACCGAATCTTAAGCAGACTCAAGACTCTTAAGTTATTTTATTTATTAAATTTTTTTTATAGATTTCTTCTTTAAGAGATTGTCTCAAGGGACACTTGGTCAGTCTTTGTGTCTTAAAGATTTCTAAGCCAGTGACCAAATGATTATTTTTTTCATGTGTTCACTGTAGCTTTATTTATGATGATCAATCCTTCCCCATGTATTCTAAATTATCTCAATGGAACTGAATCGTGTGAAAAGTGATAGAGCATTCTAGTGCAGATTACTTTCAGGAACTGGTGCGAGGCTTACAATTATTAAATGAAAAAAAAATAGTTTTTTTAACTGTAAGTAAGGAGCGACATTAAAACTTATAACGAACAGAAATTATTCAGTATATGAAATGGGTTGTCCGCTCTTCAACGTCTCGCTCTTTACGCTAAAGCTTTTAATTGTTTTAAAAAGTAGAATTGTGGCAAAGAGTCAAACTTTAGCGTAAAGAGCGAGACGTTGAAGAGCGGAAAACCCATTTCATATACTGAATAATTTCTGTTCGTTTTAAGTTTTAATGTCGCTCCTTACTTACAGTTAAAAAAACTAGTTTTTTTTCATTTAATTTCTGAACGTTTTTGAATTAATACATGTTTGATTTTGGCTCTCCACCATAGGACTAGTCCAATCTTATTGAATTTTTTGTATTGAATCAGATTAACAGATTATTAAAATGAAATTTGCATATTAATTCCTTTTTTGGCTAAATTGCTTTCTCTTAGCTTTGATCAGACGATTTTGAGAAATAAGGGGTGGGGAAGGAGGCCTAGTTGCCCTCCAATTTTTCGGTTACATAAAAAGGCACTTTTAGTTTGTAACTAACGTTTCTATTACTGTTTATTACTGTTTTAAAATGTAGAGTTAAGAGAAAAAGTCAAACTTTAGCGTAAAGAGCGGGTGTTGAGGAGGAAAAGCCCCTTTCATATACGGAGTAATTTCTGTTCGTTTTAAGTTTTACTGTCACTCCTTACTTGCAGTTAAAAAAACTTGTTTTTTTTATTTAATTATCGAAAAGCGCTTGCATTGCTATACACTAGTTTTTGCGACCATTCAATACTTTTCCTATCTGGTATTTCCCCTATTCTGAAAAAAAGACAAGATCTGGCTGAATTGTGTATATTATATTTCCGTCATTGTAAGTTTCTGTTTCATTTACCCCGGTCTTATAGGAAAAAGAAAATAATTCGGTATTTCTGGGCTTCTGACATTATTACTCCTTTGCGGAAGTTAGGCTCAAAATTGGAAAAGGATTATATTTTTTCTCTGGGCCCCTTCCACCTCTTAAGTCGTTTATTTTCCCGTTAGTCTTCACCTGTTTTCGCTTTATAGTTGTGTTATCTCTTAGCAGTTCTTTCGTTAGTTGAGTTATGGTTGTGGTATATATGTTTTATCGCTCGTAAAGTTGTGTTATTTTCAAATTATACTCCATAATAGAGAGGCTCCGAACACCCAGCATTGTATATTAAGCTCTGAACTTGACGTTTTTTTCTAACGTGACCAGATTAGTCCTGCGCCCTTTTCATTGAATTTTTCTTCCCCCATGACATATTTCTCCAAGGAAAGATCCTCCCATATAGCCCCCTCCCCTCAACCCTACCCCCAAAACCAAAAAAATCCCCCTGAAAACGTCTGTACACTTCCCAATAACCATTATTATATGTAAACACTGGTCGAAGGTTGTAACTTGCAGCCCCTCCTCCAGGGACTGTGGGGGAGTAAGTCATCCCCAAAGACATAGTTATTATGTTGAACAAAATGGCTATCTCAAAATTTTGATCCGTTGACTTTGGGGAAAAAATGAGCGTGGGAGGGGGCCTAGATGCCCTCCAATTGTTTTGGTCACTTAAAAAGGGCACTAGAACTTTTCATTTCCGTTAGAATGAGCCCTCTTGTGACATTCTAGGACCACTTGGTCGATACGATGACCCCTGGAAAAAAAAAAACAAACAAACAAACAAACAAATAAACACGCACCTGTGATTTGTCTTCTGGCAAAAAATACAAAATTCCACATTTTTGTAGATAGGAGCTTGAAACTTCTACAGTAGGGTTCTCTAATACGCTGAATCTGATGGTGTCATTTTCGTTAAGATCCTATGACTTTTAGGGGGTGTTTCCCCCTATTTTCCTAAATAAGGTAAATTTTCTCAGGCTCGTAACTTTTGATGGGTAAGACCAAACTTGATGAAACTTATATATTTAAAATCAGCATTCAAATTCGATTCTTTTGATGTAGCTATTGATATCAAAATTCAATTTTTTAGAGTTTTGGTTAGTATTGAGCCGGATCGCTCCTTACTACAGTTCGTTACCACGAACTCTTTGATGAACAGACTCTAAAAAATTACGATGAAATATTTCAAGGTGTGCTGCTTCAATGCAAAGTTTGAGGCATTACTGCCAATTATCTTAATTACGAAGCATTTATTGTCTCTAATTTATTTTAATATCGACTTTTGTTATCTAGTATATTTATCTACATTTAAAAGCCATAATAAGCCAATAGAGATTTTACGATATATAGCCCTGAAAATCCTAAAACTTTTTATTCCATCAACTATCGCACTTCCAAACAAGTTCATCGGTAAATTAGGAAAAATAAATGGTACCTTTGCATACTTATTTATAAATACTTCAGGTTCTCAACAATTTACATTTGGAGAAATTCTGTTCAAGTTTAAATATGACATCAAGAAATTACTGTCATATTACCTTAACCAAATTTTTTTCTTTCAATTACAATATATACATAATCATAATATTCGGCCAAAAAATTAGTATCTACATTAACAAGTATCATACTCAGAGATCTGAATTCAATGCGTTAGTGTTGATAGATCAGTGCTGGGATGCTCAGAAATAATAATTTACTTCTATCTTTTTCAATTAAAAGCATCTTAAATTCTATTTAGTTGAAAATAACTTATTTAGTTCATGTTCTGGCCTTATGCGTGGCGTTTGTCAAACAGTTCGTGGAAACGAGCTGTAGTAAGGAGCGACCCGGCTCAATAGTAAACGAAACTTGGATGCTAAAAGATATATCAAAAGAATCAGATTTTTATGCTGATTTTAAACATAAAAGTTTCATCAAATTTAGTCTTTGTCATCAAAAGTTACGAGCCTGAGAAAATTTGCCTTATTTTGGAAAATAGGGGGAAACACCCCCTAAAAGTCATAGGATCTTAACGAAAATCACACCATCACATTCAACGTATGAGAGAACCCTATAGAAAAAAACTCCAAGGTCCAATCTACAAAAATCTGGAATTTCGTATTTTTTGCCAGAAGACAGATCATGGGTGCGTGTTTATTTGTTTTTTGTTGTTTTTTTTTTCCCAGGGGTCATCGTATCGACCGAGTGATCCAGAGTGTTGCAAGGGGGCTCATTCAAGAGGAAATGAAAAGTTCTCGTTTCCTTTTTAAGTGACCAAAAAAATTGGAGGGCACCTGGGCCCCCTCCCACGCTCATTTTTTTCCCAAAGTCAACGGATCAAAATTTTCAGATAGCCATTTTATTCCGCATAGTCATTAACCACAATAACTATGTCTTTGGGGATGACGTACTCCCCCACAGTCCCTGGGGGAGGAGCTGCAAGTTACAAACTTTGACCAATGTTTTACATACAGTAAATGTTATTGAGAAGTGTGCCGACGTTTTCAGGGGGATTTTTTTGGTTTGGGTGTGGGGTTGAGGGGAGGGGGCTATGTGGAAGGATCTTTCCTTGGAGGAATATTTCATGGGGGAAGAGATATTCAATGAAAAGGGAGCAGGATTTTCTACCATTGCTATTTGAAAAAAAAACAATGAAAATATAAACATGAAAAAGTTTTTTCAATTGAAAGTAAGGAGTAGCATTAAGACTTAAAACGAACAGAGATTAATACGCATACAAGGGGTTCTAAAAATACTTTAGCATAAAGAGCGAGGTATTTAGGAGGAGATAAATACTTTGCTCTTTATGCTAAAGTATTTTTAGTAATTTCAACTATTTATTCTAGGGCCTTTCTGATTCAGGGGTCATTATTAAAGAATTGGGACAAAACTTAAGATTTAGTGAGAAGAGCGAGGCATTGACGAGGGGACAAAACCCCTCATATACATAATCAAAAATATAATTTTTAGTAAGAAATATTTTTTACTAATAAAAACGTTCGTTAAAAATTAAAAGTTCTAGTTGCCTTTTTAAGTAGCCGAAAAATTGGAGGGCAACTAGGCCTCCTTCCCCAACCCTTATTTCTCGAAGTCGTCTGATCAAAACTAAGAGAAAGCCATTTAGCCAAAAAAAAAGTAATATGCAAATTTCATTTTAATAATTTATGTACGGAGAGCCAAAATAAAACATGCATTAATTCAAAAAACGTTCAGAAATTAAATACAAAAAAACTAGTTTTTTTTTAACTGAAAGTAAGGAGCGACATTAAAACTTAAAATGAACAGAAATTACTCCGTATATAAAATGGGTTGTCCCCTCCGCAATCCCTCGCTCTTTAAGCTAAAGTTTGACTCTTTGCCACAATTCTACTTTTTAAAACAATTAAAAACTTTAGCGTAAAGAGCGGGGGATGGCGGAGGGGACAATCCATTTCATATACGGAGTAATTTCTGTTCGTTTTAAGTTTTAATGTCGCTCCTTACTTTCAGTTAGAAAAAAATAGTTTTTTTAATTTAATCTTTAACAAAGGGTGAACCATCGCATTTCAACATGCAGTAAAGAAGTTAGGGCCAAGACTAGGAACCATTTAGATGGGACAGATCGATCCAAATTTTTGGTAAAAAAGCGTTTTCACGGCCAGAAAAACAATAGGAATTTTGTAATACCTCTATTTTAATCGGTTGGAAGACTAGAACGAAGAAGCGGCGACCAGTTGCTTTAAAAATAAAGAAAAGAAATTAGTACGGAAACAAACATAAAATGTCATGTATTTAGTAGTTTGTTATTATAAAAACAATAACACTCCTTCGATTAGGTATGATAAGTGCGATTGTTGCTACAATTATTTGCACAAAGCCTTCGCCAAAAAAGTTTAAGAACAACCAGAACAAAAGACGGTGTAATAGTATAATCATGTTCACTGCCTACTTTTTATGTTTCTGGAAGCTGAACAAGCATTGTTTGGGTCCAAAATCTTAGATCTGACTTACATTGTACTTTGCACGCTGTGATTAGTAACAGGACGAACAGATCACACATTTGAACACTTCTCTGCACAAAGCTGCACCTACGAGTCTGCCACTAGTCATCGTCAGAACGCATGATGGCCTTTTCAAAGTTTTGACCAAGTTTTTCTTTAAGAACACGGTTCTAGGGCCTAAACAGATTCTCGTGATCGTGACCAAAGGCCAGACTTCTGGGTACAAATCCCCTTTCCGTTTAAACCGACTCCTGGACAGATCCGCAATTCTTGCTTTAATCTCTAAAACACTGGACAAATGGAGCGGAAAATGGCTAAGATTTTCTACATTTGCATGGATTACTGCTAAAATCACTATCAATTTATACAACGAATTCTTCTAATTTTCGGTTCCAGTCGGTCAAATCTTGGTGGATTTTTCTCATTTTCAAGCTGAGTTCAATTCACTATCTTAAAGTCAACAATCTCGTCGACAATCTCCCTCGGTTGCTTTTGATTCTAAGCCATTCAGCTCAAAGAGTTGACAGAGACTCGCAAAGTAGATATAATTTGTATTTCCTCCCAGCGAACGGCACAAATTCTCTTTCAAGAGAGTGACGGGAGACGTTTTTTCTTTATCGCTCCTGAGACAACAGTTTGGAAACACGGAATCAAGTGTAAATCCTTCTATGTCGACGAGGAAAACCAAATCAAATTGTACAGACGACGACTAATGCCAAAGAAAGTAAATCAAACATGGTTTTAATATGGCATCAATCAGTTGAGACAGCCAAATTAGCTTTTTGACCGAATTGATAGCTGCAAGATCAAGCCAATACTAATATTTTAGGGACAAAACAAGAGCTTAGGCAGTCTTCTGAGTTTTGGATTTTTTTCTTTTTTTCTTCATAGAAACTCACCAGTAACTGGTGGGTGTTTTGAGCCCGTTTTTAGAAAAAAAGATAGGCCTATTCTATCAGATTTTAAAACCAAATCAATTTCAGAAACAAGAGAGACAAACTATAACACTCCTAGAGACTAACAGAGATTCCTGTCCAATTTAATTTGGTAAATCTTTCACTCACCCTGGAAAAGGTAAAACAACAGGGGAACTTGATCAAAAACCAGGAACAGCTGCCTTCTTTGACGGAAATTACTTGCTTCAACTGGTGAATTATTTCCGTGAGCAGAGTTTCAAAATTGCTGACCATAGTGACCGTTTTCTGGTTTCCAAGCAAGTGAGTATGACAAGTAGAAGTCGAACTTCTCTAAAGACGCTGGACGACGAAGGTATGGCGATGGTACAACGTGACCCAGGACTAAGAAAAACGAACCTTTAACTGATCTATAGAAACTTCAGTTAAAGGAAAATGAACCCAACTAGTCTATGATTACCTTTCCTGTAGACGAAAAAGAAAGATCTAAACACCCTAAACACCAAAACCATTTTGTCAAGACATGGCACAGCAAATATCCTAGCCTTGAGTACAGCAATACGAAAGATCATACTTACTGCTTTGTTTCCAAGAGGGGCGGAAAGAGATAAGAGAGATGCAACATTTTCAGAAGGCGTACGTTCATGGTACAAAATACGAAGTAAAGGTGATAAGCCAGGTTTACTTGCATTCCAATTTGAGTCAAAAAGTCATAAAGCTTCAGTCTCAGGTCTTGTTACCTTTACCTGGCCTAAGGCTTCACTTCCATATTTATACGACAAAGAAAAGTGGTGCAAAGATACTGAAGCAGAGAGAGAGAGAGGGAAATAAAAAAAAGTCGTAAAAAAGTTGATGGGTGTCACTATCACATTTGGGGATCAAGGATTTGCCTATCAAGGAAAATACCATGACTGAGACTAATTGATCGAGGTTGTCAATTTGCTGGGACATCATAATGATGAGATGGCACAATAGCTAAAGTGTCGAAAAAAAAAGCTATAGATGCTACTACTTATCTCACCTGCTTCTAACAAAACGATTTTATAGACCTGGTAGGCGAGGAAGTCTTGATAAAGTTTATCGACGAAGTAAAGCGATTGGAATTCTACAATATCTTAACTGATACTACACCAGCTGTGAGCCACGAGAAGGGACTGGTTGTCGGGGTCACAAAAGTACATTCATACCAATATTTAAAGGAACGGCTCCTTTTCCTTCTTGATTACCCCTCCAAAAAAGGAGCTGACATAGCTACAAAAATCTTTAAAGTTCCGTAAGAATGTGAACTAGATTTAGAAAAGTTAGCATACCAGTCGTATGACTTTGCAAGCAATATGTAAGGAAGGTTTGAAGGAGTTCAATCCTGTACTTCATGTCTGATTGAGAATGAAATAACATATATTCATTGCCTGACTTATCGAGGCAACATTATTATCGAATATTGTTACAAGGAAAGCGTTTTGACCTAAAATATGTTTGACATGATGCAATAACTGTATGCTTCCTTAACAAGTGTTTCAAAGAGGTTCAACCTTTATCAACCAGCTACTGGGTCTGTAGAAGGGGAGCTTAGCCTCGAATGACTGTCAAAGAAGAGGTGGTCGGCAATATGTGAGTTACTAGATGAGGTTTAGAGCATGCTTCCTGGAACAGTTAAGTCTCTTGCGTGACACAGCAGATTCAGAGAATTTGGACACTTAAACAAGAGTAAAATCGCAGTCACTTCTGTCAACAATGTTGCGTCTAGACTTCGTTGCTGAGCTGATTTTCATGAGGAAAATAATGTGCCAGACCAAGGCCTTAATAAGAGATGATTTGGATATTTTATCAGCATTGCAGTACATGAAAGCAAGTTGTTCTTTACCTGAAGATCTGCTCTATCCCAGCAACATACAGCTTATTAGTTAAGTTAAAGCTTCTCTACAGATATAAACAGCACTGTTTTCTCTCATTGACCATTCTGGGCATTCTGAATAAGTCGACATTCCGTGTCTGACGGACAAAGTGATTTTGAATCGGAATTCAAAAGAACTTACCACCTGCATTGCCTTCCAAGTAAATTTCGTAAAGAAGGTGTGAGAACAGAAGCCCCAAAAAATGGGGGCAGGACCGGCTATTATACCACAGAATTCAAAATGACAGGGGCTTTATATATTAAAGAGCTGCAGGAATCGTCTGAAGAAGTTCAGCAGCTTCTTCTGTCAATCTTTCAGTGTTTAACCAAGCTAGACTCTTCAAAATGCAGTGAGTTTGAGGCAGCCAACACAAAAAAAGACATAGCTGCTGAGCTAGAGTCATCATCACCCAATAATCAGAGGAAAGTGAAGAGAAAAAGGTGTATCTATCTTCAATACTTGTTCCTTTGTAATCAGTTAGTTTTTATGTATTAGAATTCTTTATTGAATAAAGCTAAGTCTGATAAATTTTACATGCCATAGTTTTAATTTAGCTTCTGTGTCCGCATTTGCCAGGAGTCTTGACGATTTTGTCAGCCCATTCTTTAAATCCCTATCCAAACTCCAAACCTGGCTACACTTACATTCACAGCCCCCTCGGTAAGGAATGTAAATTGTGCAATTTGTCTATTTTTTTTTAAATAGGATTTATCAATTGGAAAGGGGGGAATGTGCGATCCTGGATGAGCCAGAAAAAAGCTGAGAGTATGAAGACAAAGTTTCCAGAAATATTGAGGGGTACGTTGAGCTGAATGAAAAGAAACTATTTGCATTAAAGTTATCAAAAAGGCATATCTGCAATAGCTTAGGAACAGGTAGTGGTATTAACTTTCACTGCCACTATTGCTACTACCCCTTTTTTAGCTGAAAGTAAGACTGGTTGCAATTCCAACTGTGAGTACTTGCAACTGTGACTGCCTTCCACCTGCTACTGCACATACTTTAACTGCTGTCAGGGAATGTTGAGGGGTTTGTTGAAATTTTAAACTTTGATGTTGTAAAACTTGAAACTTTAGTAGCCTAATCAAAAACTATCAGGAACTAACTAAAAAAAAATACTCAAAAAGTTTTCAAATTCAAGTAAAGACCCATATTAAACTTAAGAACAGCAGATTTTCATTTCAATAATAATTTAAACTCAAAACGACTAGAAGTTAATATTAAAGAATAAATGAAACCCAAAACTAACAAAAATTAAATAAATAATCATAGGAAACATCAAATAACAAATACTAATATAAAGGAAAAAATAAATGTGATTTATTTAATCATTTATATTAGTCACATACCTGTTATCAATGCGTTTGCTATGATTGTTTTTTCAATTTCTCTTTGGGTTTCTTGTCCTCTTTAATAGTAATTTCTGGTCGTTTAAGTTTAAATTGGGCTATTATAGACATTTATTTCAATTGGTCTATGTTTAATATAGCTCTTTACTTTTTTTTGAAAAACTTTTTTTTTAGTTAATCAGTACAAAAACCTCAAGAATTCTTTGATAGAAGCTCTGGGGGATAATATAAGCCCTTTCTGCAGAATGACCATTGTTGTACATACTTGTAATGAATAGCTTCAATCTAAAAAACAAAACCATGATAGATAAACTTTTTGTATTTTCTTTTAAATCTTTGAGTAATTTATAGTAAAACATTTTTATACATTGCTAGGCGCCAAAAAGTTGGAAGTTTACTTGTCCAACTTTGGACACTGTGACATCAATATGTGTGTCCCTTAGTAGGTCCCTAAATAACATACTTGAACTAAAGTAGTATCATTGCTTTAGGATTTAAGCTTGAAGTGGCTATGCCTTGCTTCAAATCATGAAAAGAAAAATTCAAGGAATTTTGACTTTAGCTTGCAAACTGAGAGACAAACATAACATTTTATCCATTAAGTATTACTCCTATATATATATATATATATATATATATATATATATATATATATATATATATATATATAAATATATATATATATATATATATATATATATATATATATATATATATATATATATATATATATATATATATATATATATATATATATATATATATATATATATATATATATATATATATATATATATATATATATATATATATATATATATATATATATATATATATATATATATATATATATATATATATATATATATATATATATATATATATATATATATATATATATATATATATCGTTAATGTTAAAATCACTTAGCCCTTATTCAAACCTCCCCGCCCCCCCAAAAAAAACAATATCAGCTTGGCAGCATGTATATTTTTGCACTAATTTCCCAACAAAAGCTAGTTGTGCATTAGCATTACAAAAAAGTATCAATTATAAGAAACGGGAAACAAAAGGCAAATTTCTGTATATAGCCTAGGCCTGTATCCAAGGGAGGCAGGGATGTAATTGACGACAATAGAAGCAATTAAATTTGGAAAGACACCTGATGGTAAATTTATGACAGTTCATATAACTGACTTACCAATAAATTGCGTATACTGCACAATGCCTTTTTTTTATGTTCTTACCAAAATAATAATCGGTTCTACCGCAAATTCAAATTTAAGCATTTTTTGACCTAACCTTATTATAAATAACTGAAAAAATGAACTGAAAAATATAGATTATTCCGTCAAAAATGAACGATAAATCATACTTGAAAATTCGTCATTTTTAATAGCTAAAAAGTGCTTAAATTTGAATTTCCGGTAGAAGCGATTATTATATTCATAAAGAACATAAGAAAAGGTATCGAGTGGTATGTTTAGTTTGTTGGTAAGTCAGTTATATGAAATGTCATAAATTTACCCAGCTGATTGGCAAATAAAATAGAATGTTTATCTTTCAGCCTTCAAATCATCAAAAAACTCAAAAATCAGTAAATTTGAAATCATAGAACCGGTAAGAATACATTCTACATGGCCCATATAGTCATTAAATTGACAATACATTCATTGTTCACTAACCAGCTACTCAACGCAGTTTCTCAGACATTTCATGTCATTTAATACAAGGTCTCTAGCCCAGACGTAATCTCATTGACCGTCAGATGAAAAAGTTTGCTTAAAAATCTGCCAGAGTAGACATGCAACAGTGGCAACAATGTTAATTTATCCATATTAATATTTCTTAGCCCTTCACAACCAAATGCACTAAAATAAACAGCAAGTCAATTTAAAATGCCACATAAAAATAAATTAGATTAGGGAAACCCAGCAAATAAACTATATAATCTTACACTCTTTCCTGTTCAATAAGCACTTTACAGTTTAATTAAGAAATTTCAGTGTTGCCGAGAACTTATTTTAATCGAAAATGACAGAAGAGAATGACCCTGCATCTTCCATTAAACAAAAAGGCCGTAATACATAAGCAAAATAGAAAATCAAATTCATATATGAAAAATAATACTTTTTCTAATTTAATATTTCTGAAAATTTAACAGAGAAAACTTTAAATATATCTCATATTTAAGAATATTTGTTATATTTAAGAATATGACATGCCTAAAACTCTTAGAATTATATGTTCTTCAAATTCCTTATGGCAAACAAAATCAAACCAAGAGAATGCATGTTTGTTGCTTCCCGGAAAGGTAGACTTAAATTAGCCTAGGTAAACATATAGCTAATAATATTTCTTAAGTAGAGGGGTTGAATAAATCCCTATCAGTCCTTGGTTTCTCCCAGCTGAAATTTAGTTTTTAAAAAAGCCTTGTCAAAACTAAGATAAGCCTCCATAGTTCAAGCATCCCTAGAAACAAGTTGGTTTTCTTTAATATATATTTATCTTTATGGTACTATATGGTTGATTTTGGAGTTTTCACAGTCATTTCTGCTTGATTTGAGAGAATCTCTGATTTTGGGTAAAAATTTTGTTGTTCATATTATTGACCTTACAAATAGGCCTAAATTGAATATAGCCTACTGCTAGATGCCATTTTGGTAAAATTGGAGCAAACAGTATTACTGTCTTTCATATAAAGTGCATATACAAATCGATGCCTTTTTCTATGCTCTTTACAAATATAATAATCACTTCTACCAGAAATTCATATTTAAGCACTTTTTGACCTCCTAAAAATGACCTATATATGGGGTCATTACAAATATTTAATAGCTTAGAAACAAATTTGGGCTAAATATTTTTGTACATCAAGGGTTTGGTGTGGGTAAAGCATTTTAATATTAAATACGTAAACAAACCATTGCTGTATTTTTTAACTTTTTGTTATGTGTTATTGGTGTTGCACTGGTGATTTCTCTTCTCATTAAAATTTGATGTGCACAAACACATAAAAAAAAATGGATTGTGCTTGGTGCCTAGCTGACTGACTGTATTTCAAACAGTAGGTTATATGAAAAATCTGGTTCAATCTTGATTTCTTGGGCTATTATGAATGAAAGGTTAAGATGTGGGTCACATTCTGCAGATGAAGGATTACAGATTGCCAAATATTGTTGTTTTTGGCCAACCATCTGGGGCTAGATGGAAAGCAGGAAGTCCTTGTCTAGAGTGGGAGGATGTTGTATATAAAGATTTAAGGGAAATCAGAACTTCCTGGGTGGGTGTAAAGAGACAGGTCTTGAATAGATTGGGCTGGAGGAGGAGGATGCCTAGCTGTGTTTGCCTCATGCAGCTTGGCACTGTGGTGAGTTATTATTATTAGTAGTATTAGAAGTGTTTTTACTGCAATTCTACTATTTTTTGCCCCCAACCCCCCTAATGTTCCAATATAACCAATTGTCCAAAATACATATTTTCTAATGTTTGTGTTTCTGAATTTCACCATAGTTGATTCATTTTACAGTTACACAGTCTGAAACAAGAGTGATACATGACAAACTGCATTGGAAATATATAATTTTTGCTGCATATTTGCACATTGTTAGGGTTTGGAGAAAAGTAAACTAGAATTGCAGTCAGAATGCATTGACTACAAAGTGACCTCATATTATGAACTAAGAATTGTCTTCTTAAGATGTTAAAAATCGGGCCAGTAAAAGCCATAATGTACAGAAAATGTAGTGTTCCTCTCCCTTTTCCAGCTAACAAAATAACACCATTACAATAAACCTCCTTTGGCACCCCAGATTTAAAATCAGGCCAGTAAGAGCCAATACGCAAAAACAATATAGTGTTCCACTCCCCTTTCCAGCTAGCAAAAGAACACAATTACAACAAATGTCATTTTGTACCCCAAATGTAAAATCAGGCCAATATGAGCCAATATGCAAAAAATGTAGTGTTCCACTCCCTTTTCCAGCTATCAAAAGAATACCATTACGACAAACACCATTTTGTACCCCAGATGTAAAATTGGGCCAGCATGAGCCAATATACAAAAATGTAGGGTTCCACTCGTCTTTCCAGTTAAAAAAAAAATATCATTACGACAAACGCCATTTTGTATATTAGATGCTGATTTGCAGTAGTTTTTTTCTTGTGAGGAAAAAGTTTTTTTTTATTAATCAAACAGTTTGTGGTAACAAACTGTAGTAAGGAGCAACCTGGCTCAATAGTAAACGAAACCCTAAAAAACGGAATTTTGATACTAAAATATACATAAAAAAAATTAGATTTCATGCTGATTTTAAATATATAAGTTTCATCAAATTTAGTCTTTGTCATCAAAAGTTACAAGCCTGAGAAAATTTGCCTTATTTTGGAAAATAGGGAGAAACACCCCCTAAAAGTCATAGGATCTTAACGATACCGTTGCATTGGGCGTATCAGAGAACCCTATAGCAAAAATTTCAAGGTCTTATCTACAAAAATGTGGAATTTCGTATTTTTTGCCAGAAGACAAATCACGGTTACATGTTTATTTGTTTTGTTTTTTTCCAAGGGTCATCATATCGACCAAGTGGTCCTAGAATGTCGCAAGAGGTCTCATTCTAACGGAAATGAAAAGTTCTAGTGCCCTTTTTAAGTGACCAAAAAAATTGGAGGGCACCTAGGCCCCCTCCCACGCTCATTTTTTCTCCAAAGTCAACAGATCAAAATTTTGAGATAGCCATTTTGTTCTGTATAGTCAAAAACAATAATAGCTATGTCTATGGGAATGACTTACTCCCCCAGAGTCTCTGGGGGAGGGGCTGCAAGTTACAAACTTCGACCAGTGTTTACATATAATAATGGTTATTGGGAAGTGTACAGACGTTTTCAGGGGGATTTTTTTGGTTTTGGGGGTAGGGTTGAGGGGAGGGGGCTATGTGGGAGGATCTTTCCTTGGAGAAATATGTCATGGGGGAACAGAAATTCAATGAAAAGGGCACAGGATTTTCTAAAATTACTATATAAAAAACAATGAAAAAATAAACATGGAAAAGTTTTTTCAGTTGAAAGTAAGAAGTAGCATTGAAACTTAAAACGAAGAGAGATTATTATGCATATGAGGGGTTCTAAAAATACTTTAGCATAAAGAGCGAGGTATTTAGGAGGAGATAAATACCTTGCTCTTTATGCTATAGTATTTTTAGTAATTTCAACTATTTATTCTACAGCAGTCATTCTTAAAGAATTGGGACAAAACTTATGATTTAGTGTAAAGAACGAGGTATTAACGAAGGTACAAACCCCCTCATATACATAATAAAAATTAAAGAATATAAAAGTTTGCTATGTAAGTTAATTCTTAAGTTACGTATATTTTTTACTAATAAAAAAATTGGCTAAAAATTAAAATCTATAGTTGCCTTTTTATGCAACCGAAAAATTGCAGGGCAACTAGTCCTCCTTCCCCACCCCTTATTTCTCAAAATGGTCTGATCAAAACTAAGAGAAAGTCATTTAGCCAAAAAAGGAATTAATATGCAAATTTCATTTTAATAATTTATGTGTGGAGAGCCAAAATCAAACATGCATTAATTCAAAAACGTACAGAAATTACATAAAAAAACTAGTTTTTTTTAACTGAAAGTAAGGAGCGACATTAAAACTTAAAACGAACAGAAATTACTCTGTATATGAAATGGGTTGTCCCCTCTGCAATCCTTCACTCTTTACACTAAAATTTGACTCTTTGCCACAATTCTGCTTTTTAAAACAATTAAAAGCTTTAGCGTAAAGAACGAAGGATTGCAGAGGGGACAACCCATTTCATATACGGAGTAATTTTTGTTCGTTTTAAGTTTTAATGTCACTCCTTACTTTCAGTTAAAAAAACTAGTTTTTTTTATTTAATTAAACAATGAGATGATGCTGTCAACACAACTAAAATTCAACCCATGAGCTTCAACTTGCTAGGTCAGATACTTAAGACACAGATAATCACACATAGTGAAAAGAAAAAAAGGACAATTTCTACGCTTTGCAAAAATTTACTAGGCTTGAAACTGAATCAAATTAGGAAGCCGCGGTTGTCCCCATGATTTAAAATCGTACAGCTAAATAGATTTTGCAAGTGAAAGTAGTTTGATTTTGGAAGATAAATTTTTTAGCCACAAAATATTATGAGAAAGAAAGGTTCCCCTCCCCCTCTACCTGTGGAGTCTTAACGGTAGTGGGTGGTAAACTGGAGTAGCACGATCTGTATAATCATATCTGACTGATTTTTGTGCCCACAATTTTATTTAGCACAAGAGTACTTTACAAGAGCAATCTTTTGAGTCGCAATGGCCCGATTTTAAATTAGGAGTACAAAATGGTGTTTGTCATTGGTACAAACACCATTTTGTCGCAATTACAAACACAATGGTGTTTGTCGCAATGGTGTGCGCTTGATAGATGCTAACAAAAGAATACCATTACGACAAAAGCCATTTGTTACCCCCAATTTAAAATAGGGCCAGTGTGAGCACAGAAAATGTAGTGTTCCACTCCCCTTTCTAGCTAACAAAAGCATACGTTTGCAACAAATACCAATTTGTTCTCCAAATTTCAAACAGGGAAAGTTTGAGTCAATATACACAGAAAATGTAGTGTTCCACTCCCTTTTCCATCTATCAAAAGCATACTATTGCGACAAACACCATTTTGTACTCAAAATTTAAAATCGGGCTAACAAAGGCTATAAAAAAAAAATACCATTACGACAAAAGCCATTTTGTGCCCCCAATTTGAGATCGGGCCAGTTAAGACCCCCAATTATATATGCTAATCAATTCTGTCATAGATACAAACCTCCCTTTTCTGGTGCACTAAAACTTACCCAGACTATATCAATTCGTTCAATTATCTCATTTAGTATCCAGTTTTAGCCTAATAATTTTAATATTACTGAAAACCTCAGTTATCAAACTTTTAACAGTTTGAAAATATACTGGTTTCATTTTTGGTAAATTATTTTTTCTTATTGTTTAGATTGGAAGAAAGTGAACATATCACTTAGTGCCCTTTTAAGCTCTCTAAATATAAGCATACCTTCTAGGGAAAGTTCAATTTTGAGCCCTGTAAGGTAACATGTTACGTTTTCAATAGTTTTTAGACTATTATGAAGTATCAAAGTTAATTAGATGTAAGAATTAGGTTTTAAATGAGCTTTTCAAAAACTATGATGCTTCAGTGCCCAGGTGGCAGATAGAGAAATGCTGTAAGTTATGTAGTGTTTTCATAGGAGACAAGGACCAATTGGGGACCCTGTTCCTAGGGGTTCACAATAGAAATTGGAGAACTCATGCCCAGGGGGTTGTGAATAAAGGTAGAGTTAAATTTCCTGTGAATTACATACCTTCTTCTGGTAATGGGTTAAATTGAATTGTTGCACAAAACACCATCATGGGAGGATTTTCTACAGAAGGACAAATGCAGCATGGCATAAGATACAAATCTATGAAAAACAGCTTCTGTAAAGACCTTAACCCTGTTGAGGTACCTTGCAGTCAAACCTATTCGTACTTGAGGAGTGGCATTCCTCAAGGAAATTATAGCCTAGAAACAACTCAGCTTACACATGGAAATCTGATTAATGGATAATTGTTCTTGGCTGGGTCTGTTTTTGTGGGCATTTTTGGGCCAAAAAACCTCTTTCCTACTAATTTATCTGCTGTAGATTGCCTCCTCATAGTAATCTATCATTTGTAGGCATGAATATATAATAGGCTGGAGATCTTCTGCACTGGATTTTGACTCTTGTTGATAGAACAGCATCACCAAGTACTAAAACCATATTGTGACCAAGGTGGGCCCAAGGTTGTAAAAAGCTTCAATTCAAACGGAGATCCCAGGGATTTTTTGCTGTCCAGTTTGGATCCAGCTAAAGTGATTTGGTGTAGATCTGAGAAGATGTGTTGATCTCCTTCCTGTACTGGTTCTAGGACTATTGATTTTCCAGGGGCCAAAATAATGATTTAAAGAATATGAAATTGTAACTTGGAATGTTACAATGTTAAGAAGTAACTATTGTTTTGAGATTTTGACACATCAAACTGGACTTAATAGGAGTTTCAGAAACTCATATCCTAGGTGCGGGAATTAGGAAATATGAAATTAGGTAATATGGAATTTTTTTTTTACTCTGGCAGGAAGGATGAAGTATACAGACAAGGACTAGTGCTCATGATGAATAAGGAAGCTGCTAAGTCCTGTTTTGGTTTTTGACTATTAATAATAGAATACAAGTCACTTATTTTGTGACTTAAAAGTGCAGGGTATTAGTCATAGTAGTATATGCCCCTATAGAACAAACTAATGGAGGTAATAGGGGCTGTTGAAATTTACTTATAGTCACTTGAATGCAGAAACAGGGTCCCAGGTAGAAATATGTTGTTTATGTTACAAGATTTTAATGCCCAGGCTGTTAGAAAGAGGGATAGATGGTACACTAGTCTAGGTAAATTGGTGTAGGAAAAGAAAACAGTGATGGCAACTGGATGCTGCTATTTTCATTATTTATCAACACCAAAATACAGTAAGCTTTATCAAGCTTGTTGCACTAAACATATTAAAAAAAAGTTATGACAATGCTGACAATATTATGCACACATACAAAAGTATGAAAAAAATACACACTATGAAAACATAAAGGTCACAAAACAACTTCCATAAAAAAAAAAAAAAATTCTAAAATGGATTGTGGTAAGACCTAGTATAGAAATCTGTAGAGGCCAAACTACTTTTATTTTAATCCAAAATATAGTAAGCTATAATCTTGTTCCAACAAATATAACAACAACTACAGCAAACACTGACAAATAATATTATAAAGGATTTAAAAATGATTTACTGTGAAAATGTGTTTCTACTAGTTTTGTTTTGAATGTATTTATATTATCTGTTAGAAATGTTTCAGGTGGAAGGTCATTCAATGACTTTCAGATTTGTGCTTTTGTGCTGGGCAATGCTGTGATTTTGTGCTGGGACAGAGTCTGTAGGTATAACAATCTAGTAATACCCAATGCAGTGTTTGTATGTAAAATGGCCTTTAAGTTAACATGGTATTCATATGATGGCAAAACAGCTAACCTTATTGATTCTAAACTGATGACTAGGAAGATCAATACATGATATTAGGATATATAGGAGTGCTGTTATTGATGTTAAAAGTAAAGATCACTATCTAGTGGTGTCTAGGGTTAATTTAAAACTGAAATATCTATGAGATGTGTTTTTTTTTAATTAAGTTCTATTTGAGTATAATTACACAATGAAAGATTATTTCAAAAAAATAAATCTATTTGTAGAAAGTATATCCTTTACTTATTTTTCGACATAATTGTCAAGTTTGTTCAAACACTTATCATACCTCTCAACCAATTTTAAAATACCCTCTTGGTAAAAACTTGCTCCCAGCTCCAATAACAAAGACTTTATTTCCATTTTCATGTCATTGTCATCACTGTAAGGGTTGCCAATGAAGTATTATTTGAGGTGGAGAAACAGATGGCAATCACTTGGTGCAAGATCAGGACTATAGATTTGGTAGTCTAAAACTTCCTAGCCAAAATTGTACACCAAATTAAAGGTTTGAACTGCAGTTTGAGGTTTTGCATTGTTTAGAAGAAGAACCATTCCTTTTGTAAGCATGTTACGTCTTTTTTAATTGCTCTGCATATCTTTCTAAGGGTTTGACAGTATACCTCTGCATTGATATTGGTTCCTCATTGCATGAAGCTGACCAACAAAACACCATGTCTATCCCAAAACACCAACGCCATGATTTTGTGCTGGAACAGAGTCTGTTTGGCCTTCACATTTACAGGGGCTTTTGTGTTTCTTCATTCCATGTTTGCCCACTCAAATCTTTGGTTTATGTGGTCCTCTGTTAGAAGTTTTGGGACCTAACAGATCCACAGTTCCAAAGACTGTAGGGTTTTGGAAACAACATTGTAGTAAAGCACTGACCTCGAAACATTAGAAAATTCATTTGGCAGACTAGTTATGGTGAAGCACCTATACTCAGGAATTCTTGCTTCAACTGATGCCACCCATTTGTCTGTTGGAAGGGGACTCGAGTGGACATAATCTTAGATGTTGTCATGGCCATTGTTGTCACAGCAAACCAGGATAGAGCTATAGGAAAAGATATAGAAGAAAAATGAAAAGTTTGCGACACCCTGGATTTATTTTGTTATCAAGAATTAGTGACAGTACTAAAGTAATTACAAATTATAAGGCCTCAGGTGTTGATAGCGTGTTTAATTAGTATCTTAAATATGGTGTCAATGAGGTTAGATGTAAGTTACTGAAGATTATTTATGTGATTTTTGAAAAAGGGGAAGTATCTAGTAATTTTAGGAAAACCCCAATTAAATCCATTTATGAGAAATGTGATAAGAGTGAGTGTGGTGAGTTACTTAGTTTGATGACACTTTCTAGACTTTAAGATGCTCTAGGCAAAGTTTAAAGGGATTAAAATTGCAGTTATAGGTAGGGTACGGGTTGTGGCAATCAAATTTACAGTCTTGGTCATTAATTTGGAATTGCCTTAGTCATCAAATACCTTTACTTCTCTGTTTTATTGATAATGAGCAAGAGTTTGATTCGGCTGATAGAAGAGCCATAATGAAGGTTTTATCCTTTTGTGGTATACCATTCAATTATGTTATATATTTGTATGGTGTATGGTATACATTTATGTCATTAGTACAGAAAAATGTCTTTAACGTAGTTTATGCTGATTATTCAAGCCTGCTAGATGAAAGTGTGAGAAAATGAATGAACTAAAATAGGTCTAAAAATTAATGTTAAGAAGACTAAGCTGCTAAGTCTAGGAATAAGCAAAAGTGAAAAGATGACGTTGGTTAATAAAAAGATCAATCAAGAGGGCAGGCTCCCTTACCTTGGTAGTATTATTATTAAAGCCAGTGGTTGCCTTGAAGATTTTAAAAATAGAATACCCAAGGCTCATGGTGTTTTTAACACGTTGAAGAAAATTTGGAAGAATAGGAATGTAATTATGTGAACCAAGATTAGAATATTGGATGTTACTGTGATGACAGTGGTCAAATATGGCTCTGAAGCTTGGGCACTCCAAAAGACGGAGCAAGATCTGCTAGATTTTCTCCAGAGAACTTGTCTGCAGATTGTTTTGGGTGCTCAGCCGACTGACAATATTTCAGTCAATGGGCTCTATGAAAAATGTGATTCAATCCTGCTTTCTAGAGCTTTCGCCAGAGAAAGATTGATAAAGGAGCATGAGAGCTATCACGTTCTGTAGATGAAGGAGGACAGATTGCTAAAGATTGTCTTTTTTGCCCAACCATCTAGAGCTCAATTGAAAGCTGGATTTAGAGAGATACTTAGGAAATTGGGAACTTCTCTTGTGGGTGTAAAGAAGGAGGTTTTGAATAGATTGGGGTGGAGGAGTAGTATGCATAGTTGTGTTGGCCTAAGGTGGCTTGGTGCTTTAGTGAGCTGATAGTAGTAGTAGTCAAGGGTTCAAAATGGAATTTGTCCCAGAAGCTTTTATTATATTTAAAAAGACCACAAAAAAGCATTAAATGATGTATGTGTTTTCTCTTTAGGTAAATTATATGGAAAAGTATAAATATACCTCATTTTCATGACATGTCAGGAACCAAAAAGAAATCCTGATATGCTTATTCTGGCCTTTTCTAAATGACTGGTTCTTTCTATCGACAAAATTTTTCTATCTAGACAAGTGGTTGCAAAATACAGTTAAGATAAAGACAATTAAAAGTAGCTAAAAAGTGGTGAAAGAGGATAATTTGGGATTCAATGTCCTATCAGTAAAGATTCAGAATAAAATCTTTTTCTAATTAGAAAGTTTCATGTGGTATTCTTTTTATCCAATATTCAGCACAATCACTCAGGCTAAACTTGATATATCTGAGACCAAACACAGTAGGCTTACAACAGATCAGTCATAGGCAGCACAATGACACTGTGTAATTAAAGATTAAAGTTCGCTTGACATGTTATTTATTAAGAATTTTTTTTTCAGTAAGGGACTTAGTACAGAAGTTGCCTTAGAAACTTCAGAAGGGGTTTGATTGATTAAAAATACCAGTGGCCTTTTTAAGAGTCAAAAGTGACTAAAGTCCCCTGATAACCCTTTTGATCAGCAAATTTTAAAGGTACAATAATGATGTCCCTATGGGTGACAATCCCCCTGCCCACAGCTCTTGGAGGAAGGGCTATATATTAAGCTGTTTGGCCATTGTTTACATATAGTACCATATTTCTTTAAAAAAAATCTGGGTCTAGCGGTTGGTAATTGTAAAAATATTTGTATATATTTTAACAAGGGATTATATCCATTCAAAAACCTTGAAAAAGAAAACCAAAAGTTTGAAGCTTAGTATATATCATTGTTAGGAATCAGAGTTGCTTTAATAATCAAATATTCTTGGAAAAATTTTAGTATGAAAAGACTACAATCTGTCTATAGTTAGAAGACAAGCATCAATGAGAATCCATATAAAGAAACATGCCGAGTGCCGGGGCTCAAATATCTGAATAATTAAAATTATTAATTAGCTTTAATAATCAAATAACTTTTAAAAGATTTGGTATGAAAAGACATTAAGTTGCATTAAGAGAAAAAACTGGTAATCGCAAAAATATTTGTATATATTTTAACAAGGGATTATAACAATTCATAAACGTTAAAAACCTGTTGCATCCTTATATGAGAAAGCAAATCTACTTTTTGCCTCGCTGCTTACGGTAAGAGGCGAAAACAAGGCCAGAGGAGGTTATTGAGATTTTTCGTTGGTCAGAGATGCAACAATGGGACACTTCTTTTATTTTTTGTTTATTTAATAATAAAGTAAGGAGCTACAGGAGTTACATTAAGAGTAAAAAATGAACAGAAGTTGTTCCGTATATGAGGAAGCAAACCTCCACCTATTGCCTCGCTGTTTATGCTAAAAGGTGAAACCAAAACAATAGGAGTTTTTTGAGATTTTTTATGAGATAGAGTTTATTTTCCTTAATTAAATTCTAATGCCATGGGAAAGAACGTCTATTGAATGTCACCTTTTCAAAGATATTTGATTATTAAAGCACCTTTGATTTCTAACAACAATATCTACTAAGCATCAAACATTATTTTTTCTTAAGGTTTTTGAATTGTTGTAATCCCTTGTAAAAAAAAATTAAAAATACTTTTACAATGCCGAAAAGCTTCATTTCTTTTTCTTATGTACCTATTTTGGGGTAGATGCTTGAACGAATTTTGCGTAAACATAACATTGATACTTGTTTCCAATCAGTGGGACTATTAGGTACTTTCCTTAATCCTGGGAAGGATTTTACCCGGGGAGATTTAGTTAGTGGGATGTATAAAATTCCTTGTTCTTGTGGAAGGTTTTATATTGGTAATAGAACTTATCAACAAATTTTGAGAGGTTTATTGAGCGTCGCAACTAAATAAAAAAAAAATCCTTAAATTAAGAAAGCCTCCTGAAAGTTTTGTTTCGGCTCTCGCTGAACAAACATTCTTTCATAGTGAAGATTTTACACTATTTGAAGAGGCTGCAGCCATTTCTAATGATAGGGTTTTTTTTTCAGTGGGCTAGGGAGGCTATAGAAATTAAAAATTATATGTTTGCTACTCTTTCAATAGAGACACTGTGAATTTAAATATTGACCCAATTTATGATTGTCTTTCGGTAAAAGAACCAATAGTCAATAAGGGAATTAAATTTTACATATTCAATAGTTAACTTTGTCTCAATTTTCATAACTTTACCTCAATTGCTTTGATGTTATCATTGGGGTAACTCGAATAGCTTCTTTTCCCAACGTGAATCAGTAGCGACAATTTTATTTATTACTTTTGTTGGTGGTTTTATTTGTTTTTAGTTTAGTGTTTTTTTCTTTTTATCTTGTGGTGAGGATGCCTAGTTTATATACAGGCCAAATATTCGTGTTATTTCAGTCTTTCATCTGTTTCTCTCTATTGGGCTCAGTCTTGTTTGAGGCTTATTTTTTGTTGAGTTTTACATCTCTTGGTTGTTTATAAAACCATCGGTTTCTTGTAGTTTTTATAGGCCCATAACGGTAGCTTGTACTTTTAGCAAGCTTTTTGAACACCTCCTACTACCTTATAGTCAGAGCGCCAGATTCTGTATCGTGCACCCACCCATGCCGGAAGGTACAAAAATTCTGAGGACGGATCCTAGGGTAGTCGACCATGCTGAAAACGAATATCGTAGGGCGCATGTTCGCCATTGGGGCGTTTCTGAGACATAGGCCAAATTTAGCCTTTAACTAAGTGTGACGATTCAGGATTTTTTTGCGACTTATTAGGATGAGGAATCTGGCGTAATGTTATATCAATCGAAAGAAGAGATCTAGATCTACAAGAATATGATTTTTAAATTGAAAAAAAAAACTATTTTTTTCTCTATTTACTATCTATCTAGTTTCAAAGTAAGTGTTTGCAGTTTAAAATAAATAATTTTTTGTAGTGCCACTGAAATGATCACTAGCTGTATCGTGAAAAGGGAAATAATTTTTTTTTCTTCCAAGGGTAGGAATACTTTAAACTTCCTAACAGTATAAAATTTTTAACTTTTACTTAAAATAAAAATAGGTTTAAAAAAATGTTGACTAAAGATGTGTTTTTTTGTTGTTTTAGAATGGACGAATATGTTTTCTGGGGTACTAAGGCGTCTGCAATTACCTTTTTGGGACCTGATTTGCCACTTATACGACTGAGATATTTACTACATGAAAGAATTCTGCTTTAGATGGATTCAGTCGGTGCACTGGAGTTTTCTTACTCGGCCTGCCCGTGAAATTGGGTAATAGTAACTGATTAGGGACCTGTTGTAATTAAAAGTAAAAGGTATCAAATAAAACTTTCAAAAATATTCCTCATTTTCTTCTTCCAAGAATTCAGATGGGGCAAGGTCAGACTCCCTGCATGCCCTCCTCGTTTCACAGCAGGAGCATAAGCTGCAGCATCCTTTCATTTTTGAGCAGCTACAGTCTTTCCTGGATCTTCCACTTTTGCATCAGCAGTAAGCTTCCAGGCTTGATGCTTCTTTACAGCTTGAGACGACCGCATCTACTCCCCCTTCAGCCATCTTCCATCCATGGAGGAGTGGATCTTTAATGCTCGGCCGAGCCTGTACTGACGACAAGATCGTCCATGTAGTGAATATGGCTCTTCGTATGCGTGGTGCGAAGGTGTCGTCAGAAGGTGGCAGTCTTCTCACATCTTGTTTCTGGCACCAAATGTAAGCCCTTACACTGGCCAGTGAATTGAATCCAGCCTGTTTACCGTACATTTCGATGACCAGGGATTTTGATAGGTTGTAAACTTCTCTAAACGCGTCGACTGAAAGCTTCCCTTCTGTATCCTTGATCCGCTCCGTCACTGACACCGTTTTCGAGGCAAAAGTTGGAGACGCCGCGGTGTTCAAGAAAGAAGCTGTCCTGACGCCGAAGAAAAAGTTCATTGTGTCACACCCTGACAAAAAGTGCACGAACGGTAACATAATCTGCTCCTCTTTGGACAAGTGGAATCCATCCGTCTGCTCGTGTACTGGGATAATGTAAGTCAGGAACTTCAAAAAAAGTTAGCTCTGTCCTTCAGCTTGAAGCTCTTCAAAAAATGAACACAGGCCACTGCCACGTCTGAGTCGTTGGCATGCACACGATACTACAAACGTAACGACTAGCGTGCTTGGCATGTGTCATAAGGTGTTGGTCAGCCTCTTTGTGGCTTGAGGACAAGCATTCCTTGTAGTCACAGTCTTCTGGTAAAGTTGGACTGCAGCAACGCTTGACCAGAGACACTTTGAATCTCTCCTTGAACCCACCTGAGAGAAAAATTTTGAGTGCGTTCGGAAGCTGATCACCCATCTGCTCCCAGGTCTCATACAAAATTTCGAGGAGTCGGGTTTTAGACGCTGAGCTTGCAATTAAGGCATCCATTCTTCAATTGTGCTAAGAGCGGAAATCTGGAGATTTTTCCCTTTCTCTCGTCGGTGTCTGCCTGCTGATTTCAAGGAGATCGACTCTCCGGTGACCGTGAGCTTCCCAAACAGCCCGTTGTACCGATCTGCGACAATATGGAATCAGGAATACCCACTGGAAGATCATTCAGCAACAGTAGAAGCAATCTTTCCGCAAAATATTTGACTGTTTCAAACCTGTCAGGCGGATATGACCTCATCTTGGACATTAGGTTAATGATGTGACTGTAGCTTTCCTTTTTTTTTTCTTAGCCAGTTCAACAGCACAGCTTTGTTCCGCGTACTCATTTTCCGGACAGAGGATGTCTTGGTTGATTGTTGTGGAAGATGTTCAAAAATTGATGGAGGGAAAAGAAGAATCTTTTTTGTGAGGATCTTTGCAACTGCTTTCTCCTTTTCTTCACCGTAGCTCAACTGAGCAGTAATGATTCTCTTCAAGGCTGTTGCTTCAGAGCTCAGGAGATTGGTTCTAGGGACACCCTTCACTTTCTGAGTTTTTCTCTCTGAAGGGAGGTTCGGAGTGCAACCTTTTTCTTTTTTACCTGTTGTTTTTTCCTTTTTTTTCCTTTTTTTTACGCAAGTAATATCAGAAACAATCTTCTCATCGTCCACAACTCCTGAAGTCACAATATTCACTAGGTCGGAGTCCACTCTGCTGAACTGATTGCCACGTGTAGTGAAAATGTCTCGAACTCTATCTTGCGAAAGTTGTAATCGCATTTTCGTCGACTGATTGTCTTCGTGATGTTTCAATGTTTTTGTGGATACGTTGACTACTTGCAGGAAACCATTGCTGATGGCAGCAGAAATCGGTAAGGTAAGAATCCAAGCTTCAGTCTGTCTCTCATCCATTTGTTCTCCTATTATTCCGGCCGTCGTCTTTGCATCCTTGTTCACTGTACATTCCTGTATCTGATCGAACAAGGTGGCCATGAACCTGGTGTGCGTTCTCTTCACTGCGAAGTATCCTTTCATGAACTTCTTGTGGACATCAGAAAAGGCTTATGGTAAACTTCGTATGTCTGATAGGTGCTTTATGAGACATATTGTATACTGAGGATGGTCAGCCGCCGCCAAGTATGGCGACATCCGAGCAGTTGCTGTCAAATGAGACTCCCAGTCATAGTCTCGTTGAGCATGGTAGAATTGCATCACTATTTCAAGTATTTTTAAGAACTGCCGCCAGAAAGCAAACTTGGGCGACGCATTTCGCAGGGTGTCGAAGGCATTCATTATGGGAGGCAAAGTGATTAAGGTATCGTTCTTCCTGAAGTGCAGTTCGCACCTTAGCACCGTTTGCCAATGAAGTCCTGAATAACTCAATGGCACTACCCAGCTGATCCAGATGGGATAAGTCTTCTTATGCTTCGGAGTAATACTCTTCCCAGGACTCCCAGTAGAGGGCTAGCAAGATCTTGTACAGTATGAAGTAGGCATTGATAGCTTGGTACTAGCCTTTCCCTTGTCGCAAGTACCAGGAAGCACCAACTTTGCCTGCACTATAATCTCTTTGAGTCCGGAGTTGTCCATTATCTTACCAACTGCCTTGAGATAGTTGAGCAGGAGGTGGAAGCCTCCCATCCGTAGGATTACGTTTTTGAAGTCATCCGGGTATTTACTTTTCACTCCCTGTGCTAGCTGACAAATGAAGAGATTTTGCGTGACCACCGTATCGTCACATCCGACAGCTTTACTTGTCGCCATGAACGTTCGTAGAGATTTGTCGACTGTTGCATGGTTGTTTGGTGCTTCATGAAGGAAAGGGAAGTAAAATACGTTGCTTTTAGGAACATTTTCCTTCGAGACTTCGAGACCATTTTCCTTCGAGAGTGTATATCATTATGAAATGATACATTAGATTCATAACCAACTTTTGTTCTTAAAACACACATTTCATCTCTGGAACATGTATTGCATTATTTTTTTAGAGTAAACACAGGTCAAAAAATATGCATCAACTGGTCAGAGGTACAGCATAGATCATGTACCTTTGGCCACTTTGTGTTGTAATTTTGACTACTTTCATAAATAAGTACAAAAACGAGCAGAAACACATTTACTACTTGTTCTCCAGCCAGTATCAATTATTCTAGATTATATATTGACAAATCAATTTCAAATCACAGATGTTCCATTTGACAAGCAGTCCCATGGGTTTTCACTAGAACTGGAAGTTCCAACACTAAATCTGATTGGTCAGTGTAACATGCCTTTTGTTCAGTCCTTATAAATCTAAAGGAGTCATTATCATCTAGTTTCTTGTGATATTTAATTTTGTAAATTACTTTCATTAAGTCTCTTACTTCTGCAAAAAAATTTACACTCCTTTTGCCAGCCAACTTTACAACACCAAAAGTGCTTATAGAATTTCTATTTCTTTCAATTTTTTTTTTTTTGATCTTCCAAATTTGTGTCATATTCTTCATTATCATCCATCAGCAAATGAGTATTTGGGTCAGAATCACACGTTGAATTTACCTGTAGTAATTGTGTTTTTTTTTGTTTTTTTATCTTGGCCTACCCGACTCACTTTTCTTTTTCAGCTTCTGCTTATCAATTTCTTCTGCTTAGCTTATTAATCAACTTCCCGCTAGGTAGCAGGTTACTAAACAAAATTCCTATTATCGGGTACACTCGCTAAAAAAGTTGTAGACTCCCCAGATACAATAATTTAAACTTTTTTTTCTTAGCTCAATGTGTTCGGAATTAAACGGGCTTTCTTTTTAATATAAAAAAAATACTTTATCTTGAAAATGTTTCGAGTTTTTAGCTTTTCTGTTAAAAATCTGTTGACCAAAATCTTTTTTTTTAAACTGCAGTAAAAAGTATACTATTTTTTTACTTTTTTTACAAAAAAAAAATCATGTTCATGTAGCCCCAAGTCCCTTCTTTCTATTTATGTAAGAGTACGCTGGTTTTGACCAATCTTATCTGTAAAAAAAAAATTAGAATCGTCGAGCCCCATTATATGCCAAATTTAGTATTTTTGGCCTATGTCTCAGAAACACCCCAACTTTGAACATGCGCCCTACGATATTCTGGTCGACTACCATGGGATCCACCCTTAACATTTTTGTACCTTTCGGCATGGGAACTAATCGAAATAAGCAAGTACAGCGCTTTGACTATTATTAAATAAAAAAAAAAACTATTTTTTTTAGCTGAAAGTAAGGAGCGACATTAAAACTTAAAACGAACAGAAATTACTCCGTATATGAAATGAGTTGTCCCCTCCGCAATCCTTCGCTCTTTACCCTAAAGCTTTTAATTGTTTTAAAAAGTTTGTGGCAAAGAGTCAAACTTTAGCGTAAAGAGCGAGGGATTAGGGAGGGGACAACCCATTTCATATACGGAGTAATTTCTGTTCGTTTTAAGTTTTAATGTCGCTCCTTACTTTCAGCTAAAAAAATTATTTTTTTTTAATTTAATTTCTGAACGTTTTTGAATTAATGCATGTTTGGTTTTGGCTCTCCGCACATAAATTATTAAAATGAAATTTGTATATTAATTCTTTTTTTGGCTAAATGGCTTTCTCTTAGTTTTGATCAGACGATTTTGAGAAATAAGGGGTGGAGAAGGAGGCCTAGTTGCCCTCCAATTTTTCGGTTACTTAAAAAGGCAACTAGAACTTTTAATTTTTAACGAACGTTTTTATTAGTAAAAAATATACGCAACTTAAGAATTAACTTACGTAACAAACTTTCATAACCTTATATTTTTATTATGTATACGAGGGGGTTTGTACCCTCGTTAATACCTCGCTCTTTACACTAAATCGTAAGTTTTGTCCCAATTCTTTAAGAATGACCCCTGAATCAGAAAGGCCGTAGAATAAATAGTTGAAATTACTAAAAATACTTTAGCATAAAGAGCAAGGTATTTATCTCCTCCTAAATACCTCGCTCTTTATGCTAAAGTATTTTTAAAACCCCTCAAATGCGTAATAATCTCTGTTCGTTTTAAGTTTCAATGCTACTTCTTCCTTTCATTTGAAAAAAACGTTTTCATGTTTATTTTTCATTGTTTTCTTATAGTAATGCTAGAGAATCCTGCGCCCTTGTCATTGAATTTTTCTTCCCCCATGACAGATTTCTCCAAGGAAAGATCCTCCAACATAGCCCCCTCTCCTCAGCCCCACCCCCAAACAAAATAAAATCCCCCTGAAAACGTCTGTACACTTCCCAGTAACCATTACTATATGTAAACACTGGTCAAAGTTTGTAACTTGCAACCCCTCCCCCAGGGATTGTGGGGGAGTAAGTCATCCCCAAAGACATAGTTATTATGGTTTTCGACTAAGCTGAACAAAATGGCTATCTCAAAATTTTGATCCGTTGACTTTGGGAAAAAATGAGCGTGGGAGGGTGCCTAGATGCCCTCCAATTTTTTTGTCTCTTAAAAAGGGCACTAGAACTTTTCATTTCCGTTAGAATGAGCCCTCTTGCGACATTCTAGGACCACTTTGTCGATACGATGACCCCTGGGAAAAAAAAACAACAACAAAAAAACAAAAAATAAACACGCACCCGTGATTTGTCTTCTGGCAAAAAAATACAAAATTCCACATTTTTGTAGATAGGAGCTTGAAACTTCTACTGTAGGGTTCTCTGATACGCTGAATCTGATGGTGTCATTTTCGTTAAGATCCTACGACTTTTAGGGGGTGTTTCGCCCTATTTTTCTAAATAAAGCAAATTTTCTCAGGCTCGTAACTTTTGCTTGAAAAGACTAAACTTGATGAAACTTATATATTTAAAATCAGCATTAAAATGCAATTCTTTTGATGTAGCTATTGATATCAAAATTCAATTTTTTAGAGTTTTGGTTACTATTGAGCCGGGTCACTCCTTATTCGTTACCACGAACTGTTTGATATCACTAAGCTTTGTTTAAATGATTATAATCAATTCGGTTTTAGATCTAGGCTAGGCTGTCAGCGTGCTTTGACTTCTTTATTAATTAAATAAAAGAAAACTAATTTTCTTAGCTGAAAGTAAGGAGCGACATTAAAACTTAAAACGAACAGAAATTACTCCGTATATAAAATGGGTTGTCCCCTCCGCAATCCCTCGCTCTTTACGCTAAAGCTTTTATTTGTTTTAAAAAGTAGAATTGTGGCAAAGAGTCAAACTTTAGCGTAAAGAGCGAAGGATTGCGGAGGGGACAACCCATTTTATATACGGAGTAATTTCTGTTCGTTTTAAGTTTTAATGTCGCTCCTTACTTTCAGCTAAGAAAATTAGTTTTTTTTTATTTAATTTCTGAACGTTTTTGAATTAATGCATGTTTGGTTTTGGCTCTCCGCACATAAATTATTAAAATGAAATTTGTATATTAATTCTTTTTTTTGGCTAAATGGCTTTCTCTTAGTTTTTATCAGACGATTTTGAGAAATAAGGGGTGGAGAAGGGGTCCTAGTTGCCCTCCAATTTTTCGGTTACTTAAAAATGCAACTAGAACTTTTAATTTTTAACGAACGTTTTTACTAGTAAAAAATATACGTAACTTATAAATTAGCAACTTACGTAACAAACTTTCATAATCTTATATTTTTATTATGTATACAAGGGGGTTTGTATCCTCGTTAATACCTCGCTCTTTTCACTAAATCTTAAGTTTTGTCCCAGTTCTTTAAGAATGACCCCTGAATCAGAAAGGCCGTAGAGTAAATAGTTGAAATTACTAAAAATACTTTAACATAAAGAGCGAGGTATTTATCTCCTCCTAAATACCTCGCTCTTTATGCTAAAGTATTTTTAGAGCCCCTCATATGTGTTATAATCTCTGTTCGTTTTAAGTTTCAATGCTACTCCTTCCTTTCATTTGAAAAAACGTTTTCATGTTTATTTTTCATTGTTTTCTTATAGTAATGCTAGAAAATCATGCGCCCTTTTCCTTGAATTTTTTTCCCCCATGACAGATTCCTCCAAGGAAAGATCCTCCAACATAGCCCCCTCCCCTCAGCCCCACCCCCCAAAACAAAATAAAATCCCCCTGAAAACGTCTGTACACTTCCCAATAACCATTACTATATTTAAACACTGGTCAAAGTTTGTAACTTGCAGCCCCTCCCCCAGGGATTGTGGGGGAGTAAATCATCGCCAAATACATAGTTATTATGGTTTTCGACTATGCCGATCAAAATGGCTATCTCAAAATTTTGATCCGTTGACTTTGGGAAAAAATGAGCGTGGGAGGGGGCCTAGATGCCCTCCAATATTTTTGGTCACATAAAAAGGGCACTAGAACTTTTCATTTCCGTTAGAATGAGCCCTCTTGCGACATTCTAGGACCTCTTGGTCGATACGATGACCCCTGGGAAAAAAAACAACAAAAAACAAACAAATAAACACGCACCTGTGATTTGTCTTCTGGCAAAAAAATACAAAATTCCACACTTTTGTAGATAGGAGCTTGAAACTTTTACACTAGGGTTCTCTGATACGCTGAATCTGATGGTGTGATTTTCGTTAAGATTTTATGACTTTTAGGGTGTGTTTCCCCCTATTTTCTTAAATAAGGCAAATTTTCTCAGGCTCGTAATTTTTGATGGGTAAGACTAAACTTGATGAAACTTATATATTTAAAATCAGCATTAAAATGCGATTCTTTTGGTGTAGTTATTTTTATCAAAATTCCATTTTTTTGAGTTTTGGTTACTATTGAGCCGGGTCGCTCCTTACTACAGTTCGTTACCACGAACTGTTTGAAAGATGTCCATCGAACTCGTCGCCTACTTCATTTTGCAACCTAGCCGTGTCTAAAGCATTTGACAGTCTTTGTCATACTAAAGCATGGACAGCATTATGCCAGAGAGGAGTAAATCCGTCGTGTGCTTCGTTTTTGGTATTCCCGTTCTTACCTTCGCCTTAAGTCATTAGATAATCCTTAGTTTGGTCATATCCCTGTTCGTTGCAGTGTAAGACAAGGGCGAGTTCTTTCTCCGTATATTTTTAATGCTTGTATTGAAAATGTATTATCAAAAATATCGACTACATGCCTATTAGGACCATCTGATATCTCGTATCTGGCTTATGCAGAAGACCTTCTGATTAGTCAAACTGAGTCTGGTCTTGCCCGTTCAGTGATTTCAGTTACTTTTGCTTCCCAGGATATCGGCCTTAACCTAAATAAAAAAAAACAGGCAACATTAAAACTTAAAACGAACAGAAAATACTCTGTGTATGTAAGGGAATGTTCCCTTCTCAACGCCCCGCTCTATACTCTAAAGTTTTTTACTCTTTGGTAAAGTAGAATTGAAAGAAAGAGTCAAACATTAGCGTAAAGTGTGGGTCGTTGAGAAGGGAAGATCCCCTTTCGCACACGGAGTAATTTCTGTTCGTTTTAAGTTTTAATGTCGCTCCTTACTTTCAGTTAAAAAAACTTGTTTTTTTTAATTTAATTTCTGGACATTTTTGAGTTAATGCATGTTTTGATCTTGGCTCTTTGCATATAAATCATTAAAACGAAATTTGCATATTGATTTTTTTTTGGCTAAATAGCTTTCTCATAGTTTTCATTGGAAGATTTTGAAAAAAAAGAGCGAGGGAGGATGCATAGTTGCCCTCCAATTTTTTGATTACTTAAAAAGGCAACTAGAACTTTTAATTAATTACGAACGTTTTCATTAGTAAAAAATATACATAACTTACGAATTAACTTACGTAACGAACTTCTATATTCGTATGTTTTTATTGTATATATGAGGGGGTTCACCCCTCGTCGATACATCGCTCTTTACACTAAAGCTACCCCTAAATCACAAAGGCCGTAGAATAAATAGTTAAAATTACTAAAAATACTTAAGCGTAAAGAGCGAGGTATTACGAGGAGGTAAGCCCATCAAATGCGTAATAATTTTTGTTTGTTTTAACTTTCAGTAGTTTCAGTAGAAAAAACTTTTTAAATTTATTTTTCATTGTTTTTGTAAATAATCCTAGAAAATCCTGCGCAAATTTTCTCAAGACTAATCTTGATGAAACTCATATATTTAAAATCAGCATTAAAATGCGATTCTTTTGATGTAACTATTGGTATCAAAATTCAATTTTTTAGAGTTTTGGTTACTATTGAGCCAGGTCGCTCCTTACTACAGTTCGTTACCACGAACTGTTTGATATTGACAAGTGCGAGTTTCTTGTTTTCAACTCTAATAATTGTTCAGAATCACTATATTGCGATGGGTTTAGTATTCCCTATGTTAAATCGTGTCGTTGGCTTGGTATAACAGTTTGCGATTCTATGAATGCTCTCCGGTCTCGTGCTGTCAAAGATATTTAGTGATAAGCTGAGGCTCGGTTGCTCTAAGATTGTGGCAAATCGTGGACACTATAAGAGAAGAGCGAAATCTTTTTTAAGTGGACTTTAATGATCAGCCATTTTTTTTTTCTTATGAGCATCCTGAAAAAACAAGAAAACTTCCAGGTTCTAACAGGAAAAGAAACCTTCATGGTTCTAGTTTTGGTAGTAGATTATGTCTGTTACATTTACCTTCTTGGCATGATAAAAATGAAATAAAAGTTAAATTAATATTTTTACGAGAATAAACAATAATTATAAATCAAATAAACATATGTAACAAACTATTTTTCTTCCTGGCCAAACTTAGCCTTTGATATTTTAGGCCCTACGAATAGAGATATGCAAGATGGTGGGACAGAAAAAACTCTATTAACCCATGGAATCGGATAAATCTCACTCCTGAACAATTTAAGGAATTGGAAGAAGTGTTCGAAGAGACTCGCTTTCCAGATTCCGAAACTATAAGTGAATTAAGTGTGCAGCTTAATCAAAGTAAAACACGGATCCAAGTAAGCTTAATCTTATCTTACTGTTTTTTAGATATATTGTAATTGTATCTTTGTGGATGTATTTAGATATATCCATGCCATCTTATTTATTATCAGATTCATTTACACGTAATAGCCTTTTGTGGGGCGAATATTGTCCTTAATTAATACCTTAATTAAAAGTCCCTGTAGTTATTTTAGTCAACATTTTAAGTCTTGTATTAAGAACGACTCCTGAAACACAATGGCCGCTTAATTAGAACAATAAAAACTTTTTAAAATCATTAAAAAACTTTACCATGAAGAATAAGGTACTTAGGAGGGGTAAAACCCCCCTCATACACTTATAATCTTACACAACTTTTAATCTTACACAACATGTTTTCTTAGGAGACAGAAACATCACTGGAAAAACAGGAACAGAAAAATAAAAATGTGTTATTATTATTATTAATCAGAATTGGTTCCTTGCACAGGGTTGGTTTTAAGGTTTTGTAGATACGACAAAGCAATTTTGACATCATTCTCATTCTCCCTTCACCCTTCATTCTCCTACTGTTGAAAAAAAACGAACAGGTAAATATCATGGAAACCAAATAAGGTAGCTATTAGATAAATCATCTTGTAACCAAAAGTAACAAGATAAATCCACTGAACCAAGCTATATAGTTTGCTTAGATTTTGCAGGTAAGCTGTAAATCTGTAAGTTTTTCAGATCATATAACGATGAATAACTCAAATGTATGATTAGGTAAAAATTTTACATTGAAGGGTCTTTTGACTGATTGGAAGGGATTTTGTCCCTCTATCAAAAACTAGTATCTTGACCTGCCATGTTTTCATGAAATTTACTAAATAGTGATTTTTCTTCATTTTTGGACCTAAAGAAATAGATGGGGATGCGTGTATTTGCCAACAGGTATGCGGAACTCCATTATCTTCCCATTGTTGCCACTCTCTTTTCTGCTAGACATAGATTCTTGGTTTTGTAATCCTATTATGGCCATAATAGGTTTTGGGTGAGAAATAAACTAAAATAAGAACATTTCCCTTCTACTACAACTAATACAATATGTTTTTACATCTGTAGTTACTAGGTTGTATCTCATAAAGCATAGAAAAATTCTGATTACGTTTTTACGCTCCCCTTGTCGGGTTAATAAGGAAGGGGGGGGGGTCAATTTTTAATTCAAAATTAAACTATTGTGTAGATAGTAGGTTTTGGCATAGGAGGGTCTATATCATATTTTGACTTCTAATGTCATTAAGTCTAATGTCTATTGTAGTTATATATATATATATATATATATATATATATATATATATATATATATATATATATATATATATATATATATATAATATATATATTTGGGTAAAGTTGACATCTTAAGATTTTCTGGCCTAAAAATCGATCTATATAGGTCACGAGTTTCAGAAAATTCGTCCAGAGCCTTAATTTTTGGGGAAAAGATATGTGAATGACGTCATTATTGTATACATCAGTATCTTAATGACTTCATCCACTAATATAAAAGGCTGCATTCATATTACATCCCTAAATGACGTCACATGAAATTTCTTACCATAATCTATTTCAGTGACGTCATTCATAGCATAAAAACAAGCGTTGTCTAGGAAGATCCATCAGTCTACTTTTGAAAAGCAAGTAGTAATATAAGTATTCTAATAACAAGTACAAGTATAAACAGCCAGCATTATACCTTTAGTGATATGGCACTAAGTTTTGGAAACTTTGATCTTGACCCAGATTCCCAGCTTATGACTGGAGTGACCGATTTTACATACCAAGAAGACTTACAACTGGACTGCCAAAAACAAATTCCTTTGAAGCACAGATTGGCTAGGCATATGAGAACTCAAAATGGAAAAAAATACTATGAATGTGAAGAATGCAAAAAGAAATTTTCTTTCAAGTCCAATTTGGCTGTGCATATGAGAATTCACAGTGGAGAAAAACCGTATGAATGTGAAACATGCAAAAGTAAATTTTCTACCAAGTCCCATTTGGCTGTGCATATGAGAATTCACAGTGGTGAAAAACCATATGAATGTGAAACATGCAAAAAGAAATTTTCTGCCAAGTGCAATTTGCCTGCGCATATGAGAATTCACAGTGGTGAAAAACCATATGAATGTGAAATATGCAAAAAGAAATTTTCTGCCAAGTGCAATTTGCCTGCGCATATGAGAATTCACAGTGGTGAAAAACCATATGAATGTGAAACATGCAAAAGAAAATTTTCTGACAAGTCCAATTTGGCTGTGCATATGAGAATTCACAGTGGAGAAAAACCGTATGAATGTGAAACATGCAAAAGTAAATTTTCTATCAAGTCCCATTTGGCTGTGCATATGAGAATTCACAGTGGTGAAAAACCATATGAATGTGAAACATGCAAAAGGAAATTTTCTATTAAGAACAATTTAACTAGGCATATGAAAACCCACGCTGATGAAAAACCATATGAATGTGAAACATGCAAAAGGAAATTTTCTACCAAGACCCATTTGGCTTTGCATATGAGAATTCACAGTGGTGAAAAACCATATGAATGTGAAACATGCAAAAAGAAATTTTCTGCCAAGTGCAATTTGCCTGCGCATATGAGAATTCACAGTGGTGAAAAACCATATGAATGTGAAACATGCAAAAAGAAATTTTCTATCAAGTCCCATTTGGCTGTGCATATGAGAATTCACAATGGTGAAAAACCATATGAATGTGAAACATGCAAAAGAAAATTTTCTGACAAGTCCAATTTGGCTGTGCATATGAGAATTCACAGTGGAGAAAAACCGTATGAATGTGAAACATGCAAAAGTAAATTTTCTATCAAGTCCCATTTGGCTGTGCATATGAGAATTCACAGTGGTGAAAAACCATATGAATGTGAAACATGCAAAAGGAAATTTTCTACCAAGACCCATTTGGCTTTGCATATGAGAATTCACAGTGGTGAAAAACCATATGAATGTGAAACATGCAAAAGGAAATTTTCTATTAAGAACAATTTAACTAGGCATATGAAAACCCACGCTGATGAAAAACCATATGAATTTGAAGAATTAAAAAGTGATACGAGGTGTTAGCCCTACTGATTGCTCTTTTTTTTTTCAAAATTGGCATTTGATTGATTTAAATTTCTGTTTGTTTTAAGTTTTAATAAAATTTCATAATTTAACCTTCGTTCGTCTTTGGATTTAATGTAGCTCCGCTTTTATTTGATTTTTTTCTATAATTACTCAATAATATATGAGCCTGAAAAACACGCCAACCTTTTCAAAAAGAGGGAGAAACCCTCCAAAAAAATATAATGATCTCGCCAATGTCTACTATTCTGCCTAGTAAAGAGAGGACCTCGACACATAGTACCCTATAATCAATTGTTTTGACAATATATCGAATCGAAATCAAGTCACCATTAGAATCGCCTCTGGCTCGGAAAAGATAAATATATATTCTAGAAAAAGAATATATATTCGGAGAAAAATAAATACAAGTCCTAGATAAGTCATTGACATAACCGGAACGGATCTGCTCTCTTTGGGGGAGTTGGGGGGAGGGGTTAATTCTGAAAAATTAGAAAAATGAGGTATTTTCAAATTACGAAGGAGTGATCGGACCTTAATGAAATTTGATATTTGGAAGGATATCATGTCTCAGAGCTTTTATTTTAAGTCCTGACCGGATCCGGTGAGACCGAAGTCGGAAGGGCGGTACCTAAAATCTGGGATAATTCTTAGAGTGGAGGGATAAGGATGAAACTCGGTGGAAAAAATAAGTACAAGTCCTAGATACGGGATTGGTCATATCCTAAACGGATCTGCTCTTTTTGGAGGAGTTGGGGGGGGGGGGTTAATTCTTAAAAATTAGAAAAAATGAGGTGTTTTTAACTTACGAAAGAGTGACCGTATCTTAATGAAATTTCATACTTAGAAGGACCTCGAAACTCAGATCTCTTCTTTTAAATCCTGACCGGATCCAGTGTCATTAGGGGGGGGGGGATCTTGGAAAACGCTTAAAGCGGAGAGATCAGGATGAAACTTGGTGGGAAGAATAAGCACAAGTCCAAGATAGGTGACTGACATAACCAGACAGGATCCGCTTTCTTTGGCGGAGTTGGGGGGGGGGACATAATGTGAGAAAATGCTGCCTGATCTGCTTTCAGTGACTTGACATTCATTATAGGGAATTGCACTAATATAGTTATGGTCAGAATTGTGAAAATCAGTCGGAATTTCAAAGGGACACGCCCACCACAGAAGTTACTGTTTTTGCTCCTGTCCAGTATGAATCGGTCAGTTTTTGTAGTTTGAACACAATATTAAATTTTTTTACTACCTACATCTTAAATTTCTTCATAACTGTATCTAAATATTTCTTTCTAGTCTGGGTTGAGGCATTGGAAGTTTCGCCACCATTTTTGCATTAGAATGGTTACTTCTCCTATTTTAGTATTTGGATATGTCTCAAGGGAATTTATGCAGGATACAGCTCTAACAACTAAGCCGTTCTTTATTAGCTGATCCCTCCGCAATCCCTCGCTCTTTACGCTAAAGTTTGACTCTGCTACAATTCTACTTTTAAAACAATTAAAAATTGTAGCCTAAAGAGCGAGGCGTTGAGGAGGGGACAACCCATTTCATATACGGAGTAATTTCTGTTCGTTTTAAGCTTTAATGTTGCTCCTTACTTTCAGTTAAAAAAACTAGTTTTTTATGGCACTTGGTATTAACCAAGTGACATATAGCAATCGCAAATTCTGTCGGTCTGTCGGTCCCGGTTTTGCTACTTTAGGCACTTCCAGGTAAGCTATGACGGTGAAATTTGGCAGGCATATCAGGGACCGGACCAGATTAAATGAGAAACAAGCGTTTTCCCGATTTGACCATCTGGTGGGGAGTGGGGGGCCTGTTAATTCGGAAAAAATAGAAAAATTGAAGTATTTTTAACTTACGAACGGTTGATTAGATCATAATAAAATTTGATATTTAGAATGATATCGTGTCTCAGAGCTCTTATTTTAAATCCCGACTGTATCTGGTGACATTGGGGGGGGGGAGTTGGGAAGGGGAACCTAAAATCTTGGAAAACACTTAGAGTGGAGGGATCGGGATGAAACTTGGTGGGAAAAATAAACACAAGTCCTAGATACATGATTGACATAACTCTCTTTGGGGTAGTTGGGGGGGGGGGGGTAATTCTGAAAAATTAGAAAAAATGAGGTATTTTTAACTTACGAACAGGTGATCGGATCGCAATGAAATTTGATATTTAGAAGGAAATCATGTCTGAGAGCTTGGGATTAAACTTGGTGGGAAAAATAAGCACAAGTACTAGATACATGATTGACATAACCGGAACGGATCCGCTCTCGTTGGGGTAGTTGGGGGGGGGGTAATTCTGAAAAATTAGAAAAAATGATGTATTTTTAACTTACGACGGAGTGATCGGATCTTCATGAAACTTCATATTTAGAAGGACTTCATAACTCAGATCTCTTATTTTAAATCTCAACTGGGTCCAGATTTTTTTGGGGGGGGGTAGTTGGGGGGGACCGGAAATATTAGAAAATACTTAAATGCGGAGAGATCAGGATGGAACTGGATGGGAAGAATAAAAACCTGTCTAAGATACGTGACTTACATAACCGGACTAGATCTGCTCTCTTTGGTGGAGTTGGGGGGGGGGGGTAATTTGAAAATTGACGTATATTTAACTTACGAGAGGGTGACCAGATCTTAATGAAAATTGATATCTAGAAGGATCTTGTGCTTTTAATTTTAAATTCCGACCAGATTCTTTGACATTTGGGGGAGTTGGAGGGGGAAATCGGAATTCTTGGAAAACGTGAAAATTGGGGTATTTGTATCTTACGAATAGGCGATCGGATATTTGTGAAATTTGATGTTTAGAAGGAATTCACGTCTCAGAGCTCTTATTTCAAATCCCGACCAGATCTTTTGACATTGGGGGGAGCTTGAGGGGGAAATCTTGGAAAATACTTGGAGTGGAGGAATCGGGATGAAGCTTGGTGGATAGAATAAGTAAGTGTCCTTGATACGTGATTGACGTAACCGTACTGGCCTCACTCTTTTTGGGGGAGTTGGGGGGAGGGGTTCAGTGATTTGGCGAGTTTGGTGCTTCTGGACTTGCTAGGACGATGAAAATTGGTAGGCGTGTCAGGGAGCTGCACAAATTGACTTGATAAAGTCGTTTTCCCAGATTCGACCATCTGGGGGGCTAAAGGGAGAGGAAAAATAAAAAAAAATTAGTTATTTGTAACCTACGAGTGGGTTATCGGATCTTAATGAATTTTGATATTTAGAAGGACATTGTGACTCAGAGCTTTTATTTTGAATCCTGACCGGCATTAAGCCTCTGACTTTCCTTTTAAATCAATCTATTGATTCTTAGGATTTTGTTAGAGGTCATACCATATGAGCTCTTGTCTCTTAGCTCTTCTTGCGTCGTCACAAGTGCCATATGAGCTCTTAGCTCTTGTTTTATTTAATAGTTTAAAGAAGGTTACCAAATAAGTCGTAATTGATTGAGGTTATTGTTCATTATTTATATAGTCTAAGCCTCGCCATCACCGTGGCCCCTTCCTTTACTGTTCAAAACAATATTTCAAAGAATAAAAGCTATATCATATAAAGATTACATTGTCAAATTAAAAGAAAACAACAAGAAAAGGCTCTTAGGACAAACAACTTCTATTACTGCTTGCTTAAGAAAAAGCTTCTTTCTACTAAGAATAAGACTATCTAAGATAGACTATCATCAAGAAGTGAAATTAATCATTTTTATACAACTCTGAAAAAGTTCCGCTGGCTTTGCCTCTCGTACAGACTACCTGCCTTGGCTGTTACCCAATTTTACGGACAGGCAGAGTAAGACAACTCCAATGCGCCGACTGAATCCATCTGTGAAGCAGAATTCTTTTATGTAGTAAATAGCTCAGTCGTATTACTGGCAAATCAGGTCCCAAAAAGGTAATTGCAGACGCCTTAGTACACCAGAAAACATATTCGTCCATTCTATTAAAAAAAAAAAAATTTAGTCGACATTTTTTAAACTTATTTTTAAGTAAAAGTTAAAATTTTTAAACAGTTAGGAATTTGAAGTATTCCTACCATTTGAAGACAAAAAAATATTAGCCTATGTCCCTTTTCACGATACGGCTAGTGATCATTTCAGTTACACTACAAAAAAAAATCGCAGAGCTTTTAAAAATAAAAATAGTTTATATGTTTTTAGCTCAAATTGTACGGAATTGAATGCACTTTCTTTTCGAATTTGAAAAAAAAAAATTGTTACCTTGAAGAAATTTCGAGTTTTTAGCTTTTCTTTGAGATATTTGTTGAATTTTACAGCACTTATTTTGAAACTGCAGTAAATAGAGAAAAAAATAGTGTTTTTTTTTCAATTTAAAAATCATGTTCTTATAGATCTAGATCTCTTCTTTTGATTGATATAACATTACGCCAGATTCCTCTTCCCAATAAGTCGCAAAAAAATCCTGAATCACACTTATTTATAGGCTAAATTTGGCGTTTTTGGCCTATGTCTCAGAAACGCCCCAACGGCGAACATGCGCCCTACGATATTCGTTTTCAGCATGGTCGACTACCCTTAGATCCGTCCTGTTAGATCCGTTCCGGCATGGGTCGGTGTACGATACAGAATCTGGCGCTCTGACTATTATACATATTCCAATAATTTCTTATTACTAGTTGCCAGAGTCCACTTAAAGATCGTTAAAAACGTCTTAAATCCAAACAGGTCTAAATAGACGTACACATTTTGACTCGCATCGATATAAATTCTCATCATTATAGCGAATTGCACAGTTATGGTCAAGGTCGGAATTGTCAAAATCAGTCAGAATTCCAAAGCGACACGTCCATCTTAGAAGTTACTGTTTTGTTCGTGTAACGGAACCATGCATTCAGTGCATTGAAGGAAATACCATATAAAACAAAAGATGACGATTTCCGATGCCTTCTCCGAAATTTATGGTGCTTATTGTGGCGAGAAAATTATTTAGACCCTTTCTAGACAGATCTTAAATCCAAACAGGTCTAATTAGACGTACACAATTTGGACTCACATCGATATAATAATAATCATAATAATAATTTATCTGTCACCCACTTCACAAAACAGAGGTTAAGTGGAGTAGATACAAAAGAAAAACAGCAAAAGTAAAACCAGAAACAAATTTAAACACATAAAGAAAAAAGACGGATAAAGCGATGAAAACATCCTAGCCTATAAAGCGCTTCAATAGCTAGCTTGGCAGATAATTTTTCTAAAACATCAGTAATATCTGTTGCACAATACTTTTTAGCCAGTTTTGTATTCCGGTAAGAACGAGGTAGATATAAAAGAAATTTGCAGTACCGGTAATAATTTATACGAATACGTTTTAAACCACCAGTCAACAGAAGTGACCTAATACCAGAACAGAAGAGTGCAGAATGATAACAAAAATTTGAGTAAAGCCGAGTTAACGCTCTTCTTCTATAGTGTCCACGATTTGCCACAATCTTAGAGCAACCGAGCCTCAGCTTATCACTAAATAATATGAAAAAAACTTCGTTTTCTTAAAGAGTTAAAGAGGCTGCGTCCCAAAGTCGAACCTTAAAACGTACAGGAATTAGAAGAGGCAGTTGGGGGGCTGCCGCCCCCCAAACCCCCAGCTTTTAAAGACTCTTTTGTACAGGTTTTTTTTTTGGGGGGGGGGGGGACTTCATTGTTACTAATTACTAGTTTCGGCGCAATGGTTCTCCTGTTCTCTTGTGTTTAACATTTTTCGAAGTTATTCCATTATTCATTCATTTCAATTTTTTGTTAATTAAAAGAGGGCCTTTCCGAAGCCAAGAGCTGGGGGTTAGCAAAAAAACAAAAAACCTGTACAAAAGAGTCTTTAAAAGCTGGGGGTTTGGGGGGCGGCAGCCCCCCAACTGCCTCTTCTAATTCCTGTACGTTTTAAGGTTCGACTTTGGGACGCAGCCTCTTTAACTCTTTAAGAAAACGAAGTTTTTTTCATATTATTTCTGTACGTTTTTCTACAATCCATGGTGGATGTAATTTAATAATTCCTGTACTCCTCGTACAGGAATTAGGAGAGGAACTTGGGTGGCTGCCGCCCCCCCCCGCTTTTAAATCATTGTATAAAATAGAAAAAAAATAGATAGAATGACCGAAATGTTTCTTTTGCTCATAAGAAGCTAATATTCTGTTATCTCTCAAATGATAAGCTGTCCAGGTGTTATCAAAAATTTTTCTGGAATGGAGCTGGATTTTTATGATGCTTGCAGTCATTCTCGCCGTGCCGAGCTGATTATTTTGATGTACTTGAATGTTGATATTCGTAACTTTTAAGAATTTCAAAAATTAACATGGGACTATTAGACTATTAGGACTATAAGAAGACTATTAGGAGAGGCAAACCCCCCGCTTTTAAAGACTCTTTTGTACATGTTTAATTTTTTTTCATATTAATTCTGTACGTTTTTCTACAATCCATGGTGGATGTAATTTAATAATTCCTGTACTCCTCGTACATGAATTAGGAGAGGAACCCCCCCCCCGCTTTTAAATCATTGTATAAAATAGAAAAAAAAATAGATAGAATGACCGAAATGTTTCTTTTGCTCATAAGAAGCTAATATTCTGTTATCTCTCAAATGATAAGCTGTCCAGGTGTTATCAAAATTTTTTTGATGTTGTGAAAAAAAACCGCCCGTAAGGGACTTGAACCCTTGACCCGAGGATTAAAAGTCTCACGCTCTACCAACTGAGCTAATAACTTGCATGTGTGTAAATATAACTTCTCAATAGATTTTAAAAATTTCAAATTAACATGGGCTCTTATGGAGAGAAATCCGTTAATTTAAATAGCTAATGGGTGGTTTCTGGAAAACAGGGAAGGAGTTATCGGATCAAGCTGAAATTTCGCGGATAAGCTCCTGGGCCGTAGGGGACCTTAACTTGTGAATTTCAGCCCGATCGGACAACGTTAAAAGGGGTGGGGGGGAGTTGGAGGGTCGAAACTTCCGGGGGGTTAAGATTTTCCTACGAAACTTTCATGGGCACTTACTCGGAGAATTCCTCATCGAATGAGTCTTCGTACACCCAGATCCGATGTCGGATGTGACCTGTAGGCGTGGCGAAAAAGAAAGTAAATGAATTTTAAGTGGCTATGCGTGGTTTCTGGAAAACAGGGAAGGAGTTATCGGATCAAGCTGAAATTTCGCGGATAAGCTCCTGGGCCCTAGGGGACCTTAACTTGTGAATTTCAGCCCGATCGGACAACGTTAAAGGGGGGCTTGGGTTGACAGGTCGAAACTTTCGGCCAGATTTTCCCCATGAAGAAAAAGTTGGAGGGGGATGAAATTTTGCAGGTTTCTTAGTTGGAGCTCGGGCTACGAAATGCATCCCTCCCCATCCGTCTGCGACCACTGGAACCGAAGATCGCTTAACATTGTCGTGTGCCGCCTCTTTATAGAGGCACGAGTGTGCCTCCTTGATATCTTTGACAGCACGAGACTGGAGAGCATTCATAGAATCGCAAACTGTTATACCAAGCCAACGACACGATTTAACACGAGGAATACTAAACCTATCGCAGTATAGTGATTCTGAACAATTATTACCGTTGAAAACAAGAAACTCGCACTTGTCAATATCAAACAGTTCGTGGTAATGAACTGTAGTAAGGAGCGACCCGGCTCAATAGTAACCGAAACTCTAAAAAATGGAATTTGTATACCAATAGTTACATCAAAAGAATCGCATTTTAATGCTTATTTTAAATATATAAGTTTCATCAAGATTAGTCTTGAGAAAATTGGCGTTATTGCAGAAAATATGGGATCCCCCCTAAAAGTCATACAATCTTAACGAAAATCACACCATCAGATTCAGCGTATCAGAGAACCTTTTTGTAGAAGTTTCAAGCTCCTATCTGCAAAAATGTGGAATTTCGCATTTTTTGCCAGAAGACAAATCACGGATGCGTGTTTATTTTATTTTTTTTCTTTTCCAGGAGTGATCGTATCGACTAAGTGGCCCTATAATGTCGCAAGAGGGCTCTTTCTAACGGAAACTAAAAGTTATAGTGCCCTTATTAAGTAACCCAAAAATTGGAGGGTACCTAGGCCTCCTTCCACGCTCATTTTTCTACAAAGTCACCGGATAAGAATTCTGAGATTGCCATTTTATTCACCATCGTCGAAAAACCTAATAACTATGTCTTTGGGGACGACTTTCTCCCCCGCAGTCCCCGTGGGAGGGGCTTCAAGTTACGAACTTAGACCTGTGTTTACATATAGCAATGGTTACCGGGAAGTGTACAGATATTTTCAGGGAAATTTTTTGGTTTAGGGGGAGAGATTTGAGGGGAGGGGGGGGTTACGTGAGAGGATCTTTCCATGAAGGAACTCTCATAGGGGAAGACTTTCAATGAAGGGGGCGCAGGATTTTCTAGCATTATTTAAAAAAAACAATGAAAAAATAAATTTAAAAAGTTTTTTCTACTGAAAGTGAGGAGCAGTATTACAAGTTAAAACGAACAGAAATTATTAAGCATTTCGTGGACTTACCTCCTCGTAATACCTCGCTCTTTACGCTTAAGTATTTTTAGTAATTTCAAATGTTTATTCTATGGCCTTTGTGATTCAGGGGTCATTCTTAAGGAGTTGGGACAAAATTTAAGCTTTAGTGTAAAGAGCGAGGTATCGACGCAATAAAAATATATGCAATAAAAACATACGAATATAGAAGTTCGATACGTAAGTTAATTCGTAAGCTACGTATATTTTTTATTAATGAAAACGTTCGTAATTAATTAAAAGTTCTAGTTGCCTTTTTAAGTAATCAAAAAATTGGAGGGCATCTAGGCTTCCTCCCTCGCTCCTTTTTTCTCAAAATCTTCCGATTAAAGCTATTAAAAAGCCATTTAGCCAAAAAAAAAAAATCAATATGCAAATTTCGTTTTAATTATTTATATGCGGAGAGCCAAGATCAAAACATGAATTAATTTAAAAAGTACAGAAATTAAATAAAAAAAAACAAGTTTTTTTTAAACTGAAAGTAAGGAGCGACATTAAAACTTTAAAACAGAAAACTTTAAAACGACATTAAAACAGAAAGTACTCCGTATATGAAAGGGGATGTTCCCTTCTCAATCCCCCGCTCTTTACGCTAAAGTTTGACTCTCATTTTCAATTCTACTTTACTGAAGAGTAAAAAACTTTGGAGTAAAGAGCGGGGCGTTCAGAAGTTGTATAAAAATGATTGATTTCACTTCTTGATGATAGTCTATCATCCATCCTAGAGCAAAACTAAGGCCAATCGATTTCGGGCCATGCCCCATCTAGGCAATTCTAGGATCCTGATGTCCCGCACTCGTAACATTTAAATTTGTTATTAAAAATTTTACGCATGCTCACCTGATGGGAGCTTAAAAGACTATTAACTTATTATCTTTTTTGGGGTCGTCCCCTAGCTATAATTTATGCGAGTAAAAAATATTGTCTGAATATGACGCCTTTTTATACTATCATGTATCTTTTTTGCTCTGTAAATGAATTCAAATGTGATGTCTCATGAATTTAAAAGTTCTGCCCATGACCCACCAAAACATTGTCATGCCCCACAGGTGGGGCCTGTTTTCTACGTTGGGAATCATGTGCAGAGAGTAAGGGTAATTCATAAGGGTTATTCAAATTGTCTGTCAGTTCTTTGAGCCATTGGAAGGCAATTGGAGACTAAAAATGATTCAAAGATTTATGACCGACCATGTCCACAGGACTTGCAGGCAAGTGGGTGACTGACATTGTTCATATGATATGAGTTTTTGTTCCTGGGAAACCTTGCCTACACTTAAATTGTATCAGTGGTGACTAAGATTTTTGGGTTAATTCTTGAAGGACAATGTCTACTGGACTTCTAGGCAAAGAAGAGAAAGTTGCAATCTTTTACATTTTATTTTTTATGTTGTTTGGCAGTGATGGTTTATGTTTAAAAAGAAGTATTTTGCCTGTTGCCATGACCCTTTCGCTTTTTACCAAAAATATCTATCTAGCTAGCCTACCTATATTTTCAGTTATTTTATTGTTAGTAGAAACAAGCATTTTTTTTAAGCAAGCAGTAATAGAGGTCGTTTGTCTTAAGAACATGTGTTTGTTGTTTTCTTTTAATTTCACAATGTAACCTTTATATGATAAAGCTTTTATTCTTTGAAATATTGTTTTGAAGGGTAAAGGAAGGGGCCTCGGTGATGGTGAGGCTTAGACTATATAAATAATGAACAATAACCTCCATCAATTACGACTTATTTGGTTACCTCCTTTAAACTATTAAGTAAAAACACTAGTTTTTTTAAACTGAAAGTAAGGAGCGACTTTAAAACTTAAAACGAGCAGAAATTACTCCGTATATGAAATGAGTTGTCCCCTCCTCAACGCCTCGCTCTTTTCGCTAAAGTTTTTAATTGTTTAAAAAAGTAGAATTGTGGCAAAGAGTCAAACTTTAGCGAAAAGAGCGAGGGATTGCGGAGGGGACAACCCATTTCATATACGGAGTAATTTCTGTTCGTTTTAAGTCTTAATGGCGCTCCTAACTTTCAGTTAAAAAAACTAGTTTTTTTTTATTTAATTTCTGAACGTTTTTGAATTAATTCATGTTTGATTTTGGCTCTCCTCACATAAATTATTAAAATGAAATTTGCATATTAATTCTTTTTGTGGCTAACTGACTTTCTCTTAGTTTTGATCAGACGATTTTTAGAAATAAGGGGTGGGGAAGGAGGCCTAGTTGCCCTTCAATATTTCGGTTTCTTAAAAAAGCAACTATAACTTTTAATTTTTAACGAAGGTTTTTATTAGTAAAGAATATACGTAACTTAAGAATTAACTTACGTAACAAACTTTTACATTGTAATATCTTATTATGTATATGAGGGGTTTGTCCCCTCGTTAATACCTCGCTCTTTACACTGAATCTTAAGTTTTGTCCCAATTCTTTAAGAATGACCCCTGAATCAGAAAGGCCGTGGAATAAATAGTGTAAATTACTAAAAATACTTAAGCATAAAGAGCGAGGTATTTATCTCCTCCTAAATACCTCGTTCTATATGCTAAAGAAATTTAATAAGCGACCCTATGCGTATCCTCAGTAAAATTGGAGATGAGGCCTTGGACTAAGACATGACAGTAAAACCCTCTTAGTCCATGATAATGCCGATTGGTTTCCTCAAGTCCTCGCCCTGTTTTGTTAAACCTATTCCTTCTGAAATTTCTTTGTCCTCGTTTAAACTATAACGCGTAACAATTTCTTCAAATTTAAAGTGAGATATCCACGTTAAGGACATAGTCAATTTTGCTAACGTGTCTATCGCCCTCTTTAAGCTCCTATATAAATTTAACGTCCCCTTCCACTCCTTAAGGACTGACACGTCTTTTGTCGCCCGCATCTCGAATTTGCTTGTCCAATTTGGTACCATTGTATCTCTCACGAAGAATCGGAAAAAGATGGCTCAATCCAAAAAAAGCCTTACAAATAATTTTCGACGAAGGCAAGGTACCTTACTCTCTGCTCCTTAGGAAATCTAGTTTGGAAACCCTTGAGCGAAAGAGGGTTTCGTTGTACCTCCGTTTTTCTGAGGGTGCTGCCAAGACTGTTGCACTTATTTGCTTGTTCTCCCCTCTGTTTTTTTACTTTCCCTTTTAATTTATATATATTTTATATTATGCTCTCTTTTTTTTTGTGTTTATTCACTCATTCTTGTCCTCCCTTTTGACCAGTTTTTATCTCTTATCTCTTTATCTTTTACTGACTTTACGCAGTTTAATCATAGACACTTTTTTAGTTTTCCTGGTATATATATATATATATATATATATATATATATATATATATATATATATATATATATATATATATATATATATATATATATTGTTCTTTTTTATATTTATTTGCTTATTTTGTCCCCCCTTCCCTTTTTTAATGACCCTTTTGATTTTTTTCTGACTTGTATTTGTTTAAGTTTGGTTTGACTCGTTTTTATCTTAGTAGCCTTTTAATTGACTTATTACAATTTAATTATTGAACCATAAATAATTATTCATAATGATTTTTCTTTTTTGTTGTTTTTTGTTTTTTTGCATTTTTGCCAGTTTTAGTGCAACTATGTAATTTGTTGACTCCGAAGTCAACAAATCATCTTATCTAATCTTTGTATTATCTTTTATCTTTATCTTTTATATTAACTTTATCTTTTTATTCTAATTCTTTTATCTAATCTTATCTTAGTCATGGTGGTGGGGTGTTATTACATAGGGTGGGGGAGCCTAAAATGATGGAAAACGCTTAGATTGGAGGGATCGGGATGAAACTTGGTGGAAAAAATAAGCAGAAGCCTTAGATACGCGATTGACATAATTGGAAAGGATCTGCTCTATTGGGGGGGGGGGGGTATTCTGAAAAATTTGAAAAAATGTCGTATTTTTAACTTCCGAAGGAGTGATCGGATGTTCATGAAACTTCATATTTAGAAGGACCACGTAACTCAGGTCTCTTATTTCAAATCTCAACCGGATCCAGCGTAATTGGGGGGGGGCAGTTGGGGGGAACTCGAAATCTTAGAAAATACTTAAAGTGGTGAGATCAGGATGAAACTGGATGGGATGAGTAAAAATCTGTCTAAGGTACATGATTGACATAAACGGAACGGATCCGCTCTCTTTGGGGTAGTTAGGGGGGGGGGTTATTTCTGAAAAATTAGAAAAAATGAGGTATTTTTAACTTACGAACGGATGATCGTATCTCAATGAAATTTGATATTTAGAAGGATATCGTGTCTCAGAGCTCTAATTTAGATCCCAACCGAATCTGGTGACATTGGGGGGGGGGGTTGGGAGGGGGAAAGCTAAAACTTGGAAAACACTTAGAGTGGAGGGATCGGGATGAAACTTGGTGGGAAAAATAAGCACAAGTCCTAGATACATGATTGACATAACTGGAACGGATCCGCTCTCTTTGGGGTAGTTGGGGGAGGGGCTAATTCTGAAAAATTAGAAAAAATTAGGTATTTTTAACTTACGGACGGGTAATCGGATCTCAATGAAATTTGATATTTAGAAGGATATCGTGTCTCAAAGCTCTTATTTTAAATCCTGACCGGATCTGGTGACATTGGGGGAAGTTTGGGATGGGGAATCTAAAATCATGAAAAATGCTTAGATTGAAGGGTCTTACATACCTGATTTACATAATTGGAACGGATCCGCTCTATTGGGGGGGGGGGGTCAATTCTGAAAAATAAGAAAAATTACGTATTTTTAACTTACGAAGGAATGATCGGATCTTCATGACACTTCATCTTTAGAAGGACCTCGTAACTCAGATCTCTTATTTTAAATCTCAACCGGATCAAGCGTAATTGAGGGGGGGGCAGTTGGGGGGACCGGAAATCTTAGAAAATACTTAAAGCGGTGAGATTAGGATGAAACTGGATGGGAAGAATAGAAACCTGTCTAAGATACGTGACTGACATAACTGGATCGGATCTGCTCTCTTTGGTGGAAGTGGGGGGGGGGGTAATTTTAAAAATTGAGGGGTGACCAGATCTTAATGAAATTTGATATTTAGAAGGATCTTGTGCTTTAAAACTCTAATTTTAAATTCCAACCAGATCCTGTGACATTGGGGGGAGTTGGAGGGGGAAACCGGAATTCTTGGAAAACGTGAAAATTGGGGTATTTTTATCTTACGAATAAATAATAGGATCTTAATGAAATTTGATTTTTAGAAGGAATTCATGTCTCAGAGCTCTTATTTCAAATCCCGACCAGATCTTTTGACATTGGGGGGGGGAGTTGGAGGGGGAAATCTTGGAAAAACACTTGGAGTGGAGGAATCGGGATGAAGCTTGGTGGATAGAATAAACAAATGTCCTTGATACGTGATTGACAGAATCGTACTGGATTCGCTCTTTTTGGAGGAGTTTGGGGGGGAGGGGTTCAGTGATTTGGCGAGTTTGGTGGTTCTGGACGTGCTAGGAAGATGAAAATTGGTAGGCGTGTCAGGGAGCTGCACAATTTGACTTGATAAAGTCGTTTTCCCAGATTCGACCATTTGGGGGCTAAAGGGAGAGGAAAAATTTGAAAAAGTTTGGTATTTATAACTTACGAGTGGGTGATTGGATCTTAATGAATTTTGATATTTAGAAGGACATCGTGACTCAGAGCTCTTATTTTAATTCCTGACCGGCATTAACCCTCTTATTTTCCTTTTTAAGGCCATGTATATATCCATAGAATTTTGTTAGAGCTCATACCATATGATCTCTTGGCTCTTAGCTCTTCTCGCCTCGTCACAAGTGTCATATGAGCTCTTAGCTCTTGTTACATCGGTAGTTACTAGGTTGTAAGAAATAATTGTGATTACTATTTTCTTCCGTAACACGAAAGTCACATGTGGACCGAATTGTAATTACGCTTGACTTCAGCACCAATTATGTCAAATTTAACCAATCAAATTTAAGCCAATCAATCATCTTTACCAATCAAAGTTTAGATTTAAGGCAAAGTTTTTTGAAAATAGTAAATGCAGAATCTTCGAACAGTACTTTTCATATTTAATAGATGAAAATGGAAAGAGATGCAAATGCCTAGTATTCGTAAACAATACTACTACTTCTACTGACAACTTTCTGCAGCACCAAACCACCTAAGGCCAACATAGCTATGCACGCTCCTCCCATCCCTCTCTATTCAAAGCTTCCCTCTTTACAACCTCCCAGGAAGTTGCCTTTTCCCTTAAAGATTTCCTTAAGACATAATCATAACCTAAACGGGGACGATCTGCTTTCCATTTGGCCCTAGACGGTCGGTGGACAGGGAAAATCTTTGTTAATCTATCATCCGCAAAACGTGCCCTAGCCATCTCAACCGTTCTCTTATTATAGCCCTAGAAAGTAGGATTGAACCACACTTTTTGTGCAGCCTACTGTTTGAAATACCGGCTTTCAAATATCACTTTTTTTTTATTTTATTAAACCATACACACAGTGCATTTTGAATCACTTTTAAAGCACAATGGGCCAATTGCATAATTGTGGTGCGTTGTTATACCAAATATCCCTAGAGACATAGTTACGTAATTGTTCTACTCTTCTGATCAAAATGGATTCTCAAAATTATGACCGGATATGTTTGGAAAATGAATTTGCTTGGGAGGAGGGTCGCTTGCCCTCCAATCCCTTTTGAATCTTAAAAAGGGCACTAGAGCTTTTAATTTCCAATCGAATTAGCTCCTTTAAAAGTGTCAATGATAATTTCAGCTATTCTAGAGCAGCACCGCCTATGATATTACTTAAATGCTCTTTTGAAAACCGGCATACATATAGTTTTTTTGTTTAATTGAAACTCCCCCTAAACGTTCCCCAAAAGTTTCACCTTATTATCCTTAGCGTCATTATTTACAGTAACTGTAGTGGCATTATTAATAGTATGCTCTTAGTGCCTTCTGGCTAGTTCAAAATACGCCACAACATATTCTTAAAAGTCTAACTTAATAATTTAAGCTTTTCTTGAGATATTTCTTTGTCACCTTTTTGAAAATCTACATGCTCATAGTTGGTTTGGTTTAGTTCAAAATCACGTAAATATCCTTAATATGTATAGTAAAGCTGTAGTAGGGAGCATATTGGTGTCGGTACAAGCTTCTCAAGCCAGTTTTTCTATTCTTATTTTACGTTTCTTTGTGCAAATATGACGCAAGCAATGGTAGTAAAGACGTAAATAAAAGTAGCGTAGAAGCATGTCATTTTTAGTTCTGTTATATTTTAAGGCTGTTGTTTTTAATGCCTCTTCAATTGGTTGTAGTTACAATTCATTTTTTAATTTATGCATGCAAGAGTACAGTTTTTTCTTTCTTCGAAGGGGATCTGAGTTGCCTTTTTTCAGTGCAATGACATCTCGTTGTTATCTAAGTGAACATTGTAGTTTTTGAGAAACAACAAGAATATGTAAAATTCTATTTAATTGACTTCTTGCTATCTTGTAAAAGGGTTAGGTTAGGAAAATGAAACTTTCAGGTATGGGTCTACAGGCTAAAGTATGTCCTGGGAAGGCATTTTAAAGTACCCACCTCCACTCCTTCTCCCTCTAGAGGGCCCTGAAATTTGCCTTCATGACAGGTCTATACCTATTGAAATTTTGACAAAACAACATTTTACTTTAATTTTCAGTTACTAGTTGCTTTTTCTCTGCCTTTAGTTCTGAAAATGCAATTCCTGTTATTTGAGTTGAAAATGGAATTGAGCAAAGTTATGAAGCTGAAAACAATTTTGTTGTACTTCAATCTATGATCTATTTTGGTCTATTTTGCAAGGTTTCACTTTTATAACACATATTTTTAAAGGTCATCAAAGGTCAGAGCCCTCTAGAGGGAGAAGGAGTGGAGAAAAAGCAACTAGTAACTGGAAATTAAGGTAAAATGTTGTTTTGTCAATATTCCAATAGTTATAGACAGACCTGTTCTGTAGGCACATTTCACAGCCCTCTAGAGGGAGAAGGATTTTGATTGGTATAATTAAACTTGATGAAACTTATATATTTAAGATCAGCATAAAAATCTGATTCTTTTGATATATCTATTAGTATCAAAATTATTTATCGTTTCCTTTACTGTTGAGCCGGGTCGCTCCTTACTACAGTTCCTTACCATGAACTGTTTTATATATTTTAGCTAAGGACTTTGAAATTGAATGTCATGAGTTTTGTGCAAATTTTGTGATTTTGAATCTCCAAAGCTATTTTTTATGTGGTAAATTTTCTCTATTAATTTCAATTTCAAACAGGTTTAGGGGATAGTAGTAGCACAATAGTATATTTGACTAAACATATAAAAATTAATCAACAAAACAAACAACCAAGCACATACAAAACTTTACATTTCATGACCTTAAGGCCGTGATTAAGTAAACTGATGGAACTCGAAAATCCCATGTTAAAATTTAAAATTTATATTTAAAAAGTACTCAAGTATTCATTGGCGGAAGATACCGCTTTTAATATCAGACCGTAGCTTCTTAAAGATGCTACAAATTGTTTGCTAGGATTTTGCTCTATTTCCTCTAATTGCTTAGAAATCATAGAAAATGTTTAGCTCTTTTTCGCAAGTGTACTCTTTGAAGGATATGGCTTTTAGAACAAAAACCATTTTTCGATGTATTTTCCTATTTCCGAACAGTCCCATAGAATATTTTCTGCTACCTGAAATTTTAGAAGTTTTTTGCCAGAAAGAATCGTTTCAGATGGACCAACAGACCAAATTGACAAGCTGGTATAATAAACCTGCTATTTCCACTAATGAATTAAGTGCTTTTTGAAGGTTTTTTTTACAGTCGACGGTCTCTAGAGAATAGAGACAGAAGGCTACCCGAACTTCAATTTTGAAGCTCGATGTTTTCAAGTTCACTTAATCACGGCCTTAATTTATCTCTTTTTTGTTAATTGGTTTTACTTCTTCAATAACAGTTAAAATAAAATTTTTCACACAACACAAAGAAAACAATATTATGTTTAAATAATATTTTGCAAAGGTGTGCCACTGAGCTCCATATGCAACTCCGATTTAAATTGATCAACATTTTCTAATTCCCATTTAAATGGAATAAGCTTGTCAAGCTTGGACTTAGGACTCTTAAGGTTAGGTGCTAGGTTAAACCTCCTACTTGAAGACAGGTGATGAACCTCTGTTATATCTCTAAATCTGTAGAACAGAATTTTATTATGCGTCAAAAAGTGAAGGACCAATCAGCTGTATACCAAAGATAATCAAGCAGGTTGTACTAAACAAGGACAACTAAAAGATGAACTGGATTAACCTTATGTAGTTTCACCAGCAGGGACTTTTGTTTGGATTTCAAGTCTTATATCTCCTTTTTCTATTTCCTCTGAAAAGAAAATGTAAGTTCAGATTTTAGTTAAGTCGATAATAAATTATAAAAAAAGACGAAAAAGAAATATTATTTGCACCTTAATTGCTATATAATTCAGTAGCCAATAGGAATATCACTTTGGATGAACTAAAGCCGAAACCTTGTTGTAGCTGTATAATTTGGAATTGTTTGTATATAGGGTACCAGGGTGCTAGTTTATGAAAATGTATGGAAGAAGAGAATGTACATTTTTCAAAGTATGGGGAGGGAGTAATTTTGTTATTCTTTCAGTTTCAAAAGAAAATGCCAAAAAGGGTTATTTTCAAGACCGGAAAGGATTTTTTCCGAAAACTCTTGGTCGATACGATGACCCCTGGGAAAAAAAAACAAAAAACAAAAAAATAAACACGCACCTGTGATTTGTCTTCTGGCAAAAAATACAAAATTCCACACTTTTGTAGATAGGAGCTTGAAACTTTTACACTAGGGTTCTCTGATACGCTGAATCTGATGGTGTGATTTTCGTTAAGATTTTATGACTTTTAGGGTGTGTTTCCCCCTATTTTCTTAAATAAGGCAAATTTTCTCAGGCTCGTAACTTTTGATGGGTAAGACTAAACTTGATGAAACTTATATATTTAAAATCAGCATTAAAATGCGATTCTTTTGGTGTAGTTATTGGTATCAAAATTCCATTTTTTTGAGTTTTGGTTACTATTGAGCCGGGTCGCTCCTTACTACAGTTCGTTACCACGAACTGTTTGAAAGATGTCCATCGAACTCGTCGCCTACTTCATTTTGCAACCTAGCCTTGTCTAAAGCATTTGACAGTCTTTGTCATACTAAAGCATGGACAGCATTATGCCAGAGAGGAGTAAATCCGTCGTGTGCTTCGTTTTTGGTATTCCCGTTCTTACCTTCGCCTTAAGTCATTAGATAATCCTTAGTTTGGTCATATCCCTGTTCGTTGCAGTGTAAGACAAGGGCGAGTTCTTTCTCCGTATATTTTTAATGCTTTTATTGAAAATGTATTATCAAAAATATTGACTACATGCCTATTAGGACCATCTGATATCTCGTATCTGGCTTATGCAGAAGACCTTCTGATTAGTCAAACTGAGTCTGGTCTTGCCCGCTCAGTGATTTCAGTTACTTTTGCTTCCCAGGATATCGGCCTTTACCTAAATTAAAAAAAAAAACAGTTTTTTTTTAACTGAGAGTAAGGAGCAACATTAAAACTTAAAACGAACAGAAAATACTCTGTGTATGTAAGGGAATGTTCCCTTCTTAACGCCCCGCTCTATACTCTAAAGTTTTTTACTCTTTGGTAAAGTAGAATTGAAAGAAAGAGTCAAACATTAGCGTAAAGTGCGGGTCGTTGAGAAGGGAAGATCCCCTTTCGCACACGGAGTAATTTCTGTTCGTTTTAAGTTTTAATGTCGCTCCTTACTTTCAGTTAAAAAAACTTATTTTTTTTTATTTAATTTCTGGACATTTTTGAATTAATGCATGTTTTGATCTTGGCTCTCTGCATATAAATCATTAAAACGAAATTTGCATATTGATTTTTTTTTTGGCTAAATAGCTTTCTCATAGTTTTCATTGGAAGATTTTGAAAAAAAAGAGCGAGGGAGGATGCATAGTTGCCCTCCAATTTTTTGATTACTTAAAAAGGCAACTAGAACTTTTAATTAATTACGAACGTTTTCATTAGTAAAAAATATACATAACTTACGAATTAACTTACGTAACGAACTTCTATATTCGTATGTTTTTATTGTATATATGAGGGGGTTCACCCCTCGTCGATACATCGCTCTTTACACTAAAGCTTAAATTTTGTCCCAATTCCTTAAGAATGACCCCTGAATCACAAAGGCCGTAGAATAAATAGTTGAAATTACTAAAAATACTTAAGCGTAAAGAGCGAGGTATTACGAGGAGGTAAGCCCATCAAATGCGTAATAATTTTTGTTTGTTTTAACTTTCAGTAGTTTCAGTAGAAAAAACTTTTTAAATTTATTTTTCATTGTTTTTGTAAATAATCCTAGAAAATCCTGCGCAAATTTTCTCAAGACTAATCTTGATGAAACTCATATATTTAAAATCAGCATTAAAATGCGATTCTTTTGATGTAACTATTGGTATCAAAATTCAATTTTTTAGAGTTTTGGTTACTATTGAGCCTGGTCGCTCCTTACTACAGTTCGTTACCACGAACTGTTTGATATTGACAAGTGCGAGTTTCTTGTTTTCAACTCTAATAATTGTTCAGAATCACTATATTGCGATGGGTTTAGTATTCCCTATGTTAAATCGTGTCGTTGGCTTGGTATAACAGTTTGCGATTCTATGAATGCTCTCCGGTCTCGTGCTGTCAAAGATATTTAGTGATAAGCTGAGGCTCGGTTGCTCTAAGATTGTGGCAAATCGTGGACACTATAAGAGAAGAGCGAAATCTTTTTTAAGTGGACTTTAATGATCAGCCATTTTTTTTTTCTTATGAGCATCCTGAAAAAACAAGAAAACTTCCAGGTTCTAACAGGAAAAGAAACCTTCATGGTTCTAGTTTTGGTAGTAGATTATGTCTGTTACATTTACCTTCTTGGCATGATAAAAATGAAATAAAAGTTAAATTAATATTTTTACGAGAATAAACAATAATTATAAATCAAATAAACATATGTAACAAACTATTTTTCTTCCTGGCCAAACTTAGCCTTTGATATTTTAGGCCCTACGAATAGAGATATGCAAGATGGTGGGACAGAAAAAACTCTATTAACCCATGGAATCGGATAAATCTCACTCCTGAACAATTTAAGGAATTGGAAGAAGTGTTCGAAGAGACTCGCTTTCCAGATTCCGAAACTATAAGTGAATTAAGTGTGCAGCTTAATCAAAGTAAAACACGGATCCAAGTAAGCTTAATCTTATCTTACTGTTTTTTAGATATATTGTAATTGTATCTTTGTGGATGTATTTAGATATATCCATGCCATCTTATTTATTATCAGATTCATTTACACGTAATAGCCTTTTGTGGGGCGAATATTGTCCTTAATTAATACCTTAATTAAAAGTCCCTGTAGTTATTTTAGTCAACATTTTGAGTCTTGTATTAAGAACGACTCCTGAAACACAATGGCCGCTTAATTAAAACAATAAAAACTTTTGAAAATCATTAAAAAACTTTACCATGAAGAATAAGGTACTTAGGAGGGGTAAAACCCCCCTCATGCACTTATAATCTTACACAACTTTTAATCTTACACAACATGTTTTCTTAGGAGACAGAAACATCACTGGAAAAACAGGAACAGAAAAATAAAAATGTGTTATTATTATTATTAATCAGAATTGGTTCCTTGCACAGGGTTGGTTTTAAGGTTTTGTAGATACGACAAAGCAATTTTGACATCATTCTCATTCTCCCTTCACCCTTCATTCTCCTACTGTTGAAAAAAAACGAACAGGTAAATATCATGGAAACCAAATAAGGTAGCTATTAGATAAATCATCTTGTAACCAAAAGTAACAAGATAAATCCACTGAACCAAGCTATATAGTTTGCTTAGATTTTGCAGGTAAGCTGTAAATCTGTAAGTTTTTCAGATCATATAACGATGAATAACTCAAATGTATGATTAGGTAAAAATTTTACATTGAAGGGTCTTTTGACTGATTGGAAGGGATTTTGTCCCTCTATCAAAAACTAGTATCTTGACCTGCCATGTTTTCATGAAATTTACTAAATAGTGATTTTTCTTCATTTTTGGACCTAAAGAAATAGATGGGGATGCGTGTATTTGCCAACAGGTATGCGGAACTCCATTATCTTCCCATTGTTGCCACTCTCTTTTCTGCTAGACATAGATTCTTGGTTTTGTAATCCTATTATGGCCATAATAGGTTTTGGGTGAGAAATAAACTAAAATAAGAACATTTCCGTTCTACTACAACTAATACAATATGTTTTTACATCTGTAGTTACTAGGTTGTATCTCATAAAGCATAGAAAAATTCTGATTACGTTTTTACGCTCCCCTTGTCGGGTTAATAAGGAAGGGGGGGGGTCAATTTTTAATTCAAAATTAAACTATTGTGTAGATAGTAGGTTTTGGCATAGGAGGGTCTATATCATATTTTGACTTCTAATATCATTAAGTCTAATGTCTATTGTAGTATATATATATATATATATATATATATATATATATATATATATATATATATATATATATATATATATATATATATATATATATATTTGGGTAAAGTTGACATCTTAAGATTTTCTGGCCTAAAAATCGATCTATATAGGTCGCGAGTTTCAGAAAATTCGTCCAGAGCCTTAATTTTTGGGGAAAAGATATGTGAATGACGTCATTATTGTATACATCAGTATCTTAATGACTTCATCCACTAATATAAAAGGCTGCATTCATATTACATCCCTAAATGACGTCACATGAAATTTCTTACCATAATCTATTTCAGTGACGTCATTCATAGCATAAAAACAAGCGTTGTCTAGGAAGATCCATCAGTCTACTTTTGAAAAGCAAGTAGTAATATAAGTATTCTAATAACAAGTACAAGTATAAACAGCCAGCATTATACCTTTAGTGATATGGCACTAAGTTTTGGAAACTTTGATCTTGACCCAGATTCCCAGCTTATGACTGGAGTGACCGATTTTACATACCAAGAAGACTTACAACTGGACTGCCAAAAACAAATTCCTTTGAAGCACAGATTGGCTAGGCATATGAGAACTCAAAATGGAAAAAAATACTATGAATGTGAAGAATGCAAAAGTAAATTTTCTACCAAGTCCCATTTGGCTGTGCATATGAGAATTCACAGTGGTGAAAAACCATATGAATGTGAAACATGCAAAAAGAAATTTTCTGCCAAGTGCAATTTGCCTGCGCATATGAGAATTCACAGTGGTGAAAAACCATATGAATGTGAAACATGCAAAAGAAAATTTTCTGACAAGTCCAATTTGGCTGTGCATATGAGAATTCACAGTGGAGAAAAACCGTATGAATGTGAAACATGCAAAAGTAAATTTTCTATCAAGTCCCATTTGGCTGTGCATATGAGAATTCACAGTGGTGAAAAACCATATGAATGTGAAACATGCAAAAGGAAATTTTCTATTAAGAACAATTTAACTAGGCATATGAAAACCCACGCTGATGAAAAACCATATGAATGTGAAACATGCAAAAGGAAATTTTCTACCAAGACCCATTTGGCTTTGCATATGAGAATTCACAGTGGTGAAAAACCATATGAATGTGAAACATGCAAAAAGAAATTTTCTGCCAAGTGCAATTTGCCTGCGCATATGAGAATTCACAGTGGTGAAAAACCATATGAATGTGAAACATGCAAAAAGAAATTTTCTATCAAGTCCCATTTGGCTGTGCATATGAGAATTCACAATGGTGAAAAACCATATGAATGTGAAACATGCAAAAGAAAATTTTCTGACAAGTCCAATTTGGCTGTGCATATGAGAATTCACAGTGGAGAAAAACCGTATGAATGTGAAACATGCAAAAGTAAATTTTCTATCAAGTCCCATTTGGCTGTGCATATGAGAATTCACAGTGGTGAAAAACCATATGAATGTGAAACATGCAAAAGGAAATTTTCTACCAAGACCCATTTGGCTTTGCATATGAGAATTCACAGTGGTGAAAAACCATATGAATGTGAAACATGCAAAAGGAAATTTTCTATTAAGAACAATTTAACTAGGCATATGAAAACCCACGCTGATGAAAAACCATATGAATTTGAAGAATTAAAAAGTGATACGAGGTGTTAGCCCTACTGATTGCTCTTTTTTTTCAAAATTGGCATTTGATTGATTTAAATTTCTGTTTGTTTTAAGTTTTAATAAAATTTCATAATTTAACCTTCGTTCGTCTTTGGATTTAATGTAGCTCCGCTTTTATTTGATTTTTTTCTATAATTACTCAATAATATATGAGCCTGAAAAACACGCCAACCTTTTCAAAAAGAGGGAGAAACCCTCCAAAAAAATATAATGATCTCGCCAATGTCTACTATTCTGCCTAGTAAAGAGAGGACCTCGACACATAGTACCCTATAATCAATTGTTTTGACAATATATCGAATCGAAATCAAGTCACCATTAGAATCGCCTCTGGCTCGGAAAAGATAAATATATATTCTAGAAAAAGAATATATATTCGGAGAAAAATAAATACAAGTCCTAGATAAGTCATTGACATAACCGGAACGGATCCGCTCTCTTTGGGGGAGTTGGGGGGAGGGGTTGATTCTGAAAAATTAGAAAAATGAGGTATTTTCAAATTACGAAGGAGTGATCGGACCTTAATGAAATTTGATATTTGGAAGGATATCATGTCTCAGAGCTTTTATTTTAAGTCCTGACCGGATCCGGTGAGACCGAAGTCGGAAGGGCGGTACCTAAAATCTGGGATAATTCTTAGAGTGGAGGGATAAGGATGAAACTCGGTGGAAAAAATAAGTACAAGTCCTAGATACGGGATTGGTCATATCCTAAACGGATCTGCTCTTTTTGGAGGAGTTGGGAGGGGGGGTTAATTCTTAAAAATTAGAAAAAATGAGGTGTTTTTAACTTACGAAAGAGTGACCGTATCTTAATGAAATTTCATACTTAGAAGGACCTCGAAACTCAGATCTCTTCTTTTAAATCCTGACCGGATCCAGTGTCATTAGGGGGGGGGGATCTTGGAAAACGCTTAAAGCGGAGAGATCAGGATGAAACTTGGTGGGAAGAATAAGCACAAGTCCGAGATAGGTGACTGACATAACCAGACAGGATCCGCTTTCTTTGGCGGAGTTGGGGGGGGGACATAATGTGAGAAAATGCTGCCTGATCTGCTTTCAGTGACTTGACATTCATTATAGGGAATTGCACTAATATAGTTATGGTCAGAATTGTGAAAATCAGTCGGAATTTCAAAGGGACACGCCCACCACAGAAGTTACTGTTTTTGCTCCTGTCCAGTATGAATCGGTCAGTTTTTGTAGTTTGAACACAATATTAAATTTTTTTACTACCTACATCTTAAATTTCTTCATAACTGTATCTAAATATTTCTTTCTAGTCTGGGTTGAGGCATTGGAAGTTTCGCCACCATTTTTGCATTAGAATGGTTACTTCTCCTATTTTAGTATTTGGATATGTCTCAAGGGAATTTATGCAGGATACAGCTCTAACAACTAAGCCGTTCTTTATTAGCTGATCCCTCCGCAATCCCTCGCTCTTTACGCTAAAGTTTGACTCTGCTACAATTCTACTTTTAAAACAATTAAAAATTGTAGCCTAAAGAGCGAGGCGTTGAGGAGGGGACAACCCATTTCATATACGGAGTAATTTCTGTTCGTTTTAAGCTTTAATGTTGCTCCTTACTTTCAGTTAAAAAAACTAGTTTTTTTATGGCACTTGGTATTAACCAAGTGACATATAGCAATCGCAAATTCTGTCGGTCTGTCGGTCCCGGTTTTGCTACTTTAGGCACTTCCAGGTAAGCTATGACGGTGAAATTTGGCAGGCATATCAGGGACCGGACCAGATTAAATGAGAAATAAGCGTTTTCCCGATTTGACCATCTGGTGGGGAGTGGGGGGCCTGTTAATTCGGAAAAAATAGAAAAATTGAAGTATTTTTAACTTACGAACGGTTGATTAGATCATAATAAAATTTGATATTTAGAATGATATCGTGTCTCAGAGCTCTTATTTTAAATCCCGACTGTATCTGGTGACATTGGGGGGGGGGAGTTGGGAAGGGGAACCTAAAATCTTGGAAAACACTTAGAGTGGAGGGATCGGGATGAAACTTGGTGGGAAAAATAAACACAAGTCCTAGATACATGATTGACATAACTCTCTTTGGGGTAGTTGGGGGGGGGGGGGTAATTCTGAAAAATTAGAAAAAATGAGGTATTTTTAACTTACGAACAGGTGATCGGATCGCAATGAAATTTGATATTTAGAAGGAAATCATGTCTGAGAGCTTGGGATTAAACTTGGTGGGAAAAATAAGCACAAGTACTAGATACATGATTGACATAACCGGAACGGATCCGCTCTCGTTGGGGTAGTTGGGGGGGAGGGGTAATTCTGAAAAATTAGAAAAAATGATGTATTTTTAACTTACGACGGAGTGGTCGGATCTTCATGAAACTTCATATTTAGAAGGACTTCATAACTCAGATCTCTTATTTTAAATCTCAACTGGGTCCAGATTTTTTTTGGGGGGGTAGTTGGGGGGGACCGGAAATATTAGAAAATACTTAAATGCGGAGAGATCAGGATGGAACTGGATGGGAAGAATAAAAACCTGTCTAAGATACGTGACTTACATAACCGGACCAGATCTGCTCTCTTTGGTGGAGTTGGGGGGGGGGTAATTTGAAAATTGACGTATATTTAACTTACGAGAGGGTGACCAGATCTTAATGAAAATTGATATCTAGAAGGATCTTGTGCTTTTAATTTTAAATTCCGACCAGATTCTTTGACATTTGGGGGAGTTGGAGGGGGAAACCGGAATTCTTGGAAAACGTGAAAATTGGGGTATTTGTATCTTACGAATAGGCGATCGGATATTTGTGAAATTTGATGTTTAGAAGGAATTCACGTCTCAGAGCTCTTATTTCAAATCCCGACCAGATCTTTTGACATTGGGGGGAGCTTGAGGGGGAAATCTTGGAAAATACTTGGAGTGGAGGAATCGGGATGAAGCTTGGTGGATAGAATAAGTAAGTGTCCTTGATACGTGATTGACGTAACCGTACTGGCCTCACTCTTTTTGGGGGAGTTGGGGGGAGGGGTTCAGTGATTTGGCGAGTTTGGTGCTTCTGGACTTGCTAGGACGATGAAAATTGGTAGGCGTGTCAGGGAGCTGCACAAATTGACTTGATAAAGTCGTTTTCCCAGATTCGATCATCTGGGGGGCTAAAGGGAGAGGAAAAATAAAAAAAAATTAGTTATTTGTAACCTACGAGTGGGTTATCGGATCTTAATGAATTTTGATATTTAGAAGGACATTGTGACTCAGAGCTTTTATTTTGAATCCTGACCGGCATTAAGCCTCTGACTTTCCTTTTAAATCAATCTATTGATTCTTAGGATTTTGTTAGAGGTCATACCATATGAGCTCTTGTCTCTTAGCTCTTCTTGCGTCGTCACAAGTGCCATATGAGCTCTTAGCTCTTGTTTTATTTAATAGTTTAAAGAAGGTTACCAAATAAGTCGTAATTGATTGAGGTTATTGTTCATTATTTATATAGTCTAAGCCTCGCCATCACCGTGGCCCCTTCCTTTACTGTTCAAAACAATATTTCAAAGAATAAAAGCTATATCATATAAAGATTACATTGTCAAATTAAAAGAAAACAACAAGCAAAGGCTCTTAGGACAAACAACTTCTATTACTGCTTGCTTAAGAAAAAGCTTCTTTCTACTAAGAATAAGACTATCTAAGATAGACTATCATCAAGAAGTGAAATTAATCATTTTTATACAACTCTGAAAAAGTTCCGCTGGCTTTGCCTCTCGTACAGACTACCTGCCACCAACTACCCAGTTTTAAAATATATGTAATTTTACAATGTATGTAAAAATACAGACTACCCAATTTTACGGACAGGCAGAGTAAGACAACTCCAATGCGCCGACTGAATCCATCTGTGAAGCAGAATTCTTTTATGTAGTAAATAGCTCAGTCGTATTACTGGCAAATCAGGTCCCAAAAAGGTAATTGCAGACGCCTTAGTACACCAGAAAACATATTCGTCCATTCTATTAAAAAAAAAAAAATTTAGTCGACATTTTTTAAACTTATTTTTAAGTAAAAGTTAAAATTTTTAAACAGTTAGGAGTTTGAAGTATTCCTACCATTTGAAGACAAAAAAATATTAGCCTATGTCCCTTTTCACGATACGGCTAGTGATCATTTCAGTTGCACTACAAAAAAAAATCGCAGAGCTTTTAAAAATAAATTTAGTTTATATGTTTTTAGCTCAAATTGTACGGAATTGAATGCACTTTCTTTTCGAATTTGAAAAAAAAAATTGTTACCTTGAAGAAATTTCGAGTTTTTAGCTTTTCTTTGAGATATTTGTTGAATTTTACAGCACTTATTTTGAAACTGCAGTAAATAGAGAAAAAAATAGTGTTTTTTTTCAATTTAAAAATCATGTTCTTATAGATCTAGATCTCTTCTTTTGATTGATATAACATTACGCCAGATTCCTCTTCCCAATAAGTCGCAAAAAAATCCTGAATCACACTTATTTATAGGCTAAATTTGGCGTTTTTGGCCTATGTCTCAGAAACGCCCCAACGGCGAACATGCGCCCTACGATATTCGTTTTCAGCATGGTCGACTACCCTTAGATCCGTCCTGTTAGATCCGTTCCGGCATGGGTCGGTGTACGATACAGAATCTGGCGCTCTGACTATTATACATATTCCAATAATTTCTTATTACTAGTTGCCAGAGTCCACTTAAAGATCGTTAAAAACGTCTTAAATCCAAACAGGTCTAAATAGACGTACACATTTTGACTCGCATCGATATAAATTCTCATCATTATAGCGAATTGCACAGTTATGGTCAAGGTCGGAATTGTCAAAATCAGTCAGAATTCCAAAGCGACACGTCCACCTTAGAAGTTACTGTTTTGTTCGTGTAACGGAACCATGCATTCAGTGCATTGAAGGAAATACCATATAAAACAAAAGATGACGATTTCCGATGCCTTCTCCGAAATTTATGGTGCTTATTGTGGCGAGAAAATTATTTAGACCCTTTCTAGACAGATCTTAAATCCAAACAGGTCTAATTAGACGTACACAATTTGGACTCACATCGATATAATAATAATAATAATAATTTATCTGTCACCCACTTCACAAAACAGAGGTTAAGTGGAGTAGATACAAAAGAAAAACAGCAAAAGTAAAACCAGAAACAAATTTAAACACATAAAGAAAAAAGACGGATAAAGCGATGAAAACATCCTAGCCTATAAAGCGCTTCAATAGCTAGCTTGGCAGATAATTTTTCTAAAACATCAGTAATATCTGTCGCACAATACTTTTTAGCCAGTTTTGTATTCCGGTAAGAACGAGGTAGATATAAAAGAAATTTGCAGTACCGGTAATAATTTATACGAATACGTTTTAAACCACCAGTCAACAGAAGTGACCTAATACCAGAACAGAAGAGTGCAGAATGATAACAAAAATTTGAGTAAAGCCGAGTTAACGCTCTTCTTCTATAGTGTCCACGATTTGCCACAGTCTTAGAGCAACCGAGCCTCAGCTTATCACTAAATATCTTTGACAGCACGAGACTGGAGAGCATTCATAGAATCGCAAACTGTTATACCAAGCCAACGACACGATTTAACACGAGGAATACTAAACCTATCGCAGTATAGTGATTCTGAACAATTATTACCGTTGAAAACAAGAAACTCGCACTTGTCAATATCAAACAGTTCGTGGTAACGAACTGTAGTAAGGAGCGACCTGGCTCAATAGTAACCGAAACTCTAAAAAATGGAATTTGTATACCAATAGTTACATCAAAAGAATCGCATTTTAATGCTTATTTTAAATATATAAGTTTCATCAAGATTAGTCTTGAGAAAATTGGCGTTATTGCAGAAAATATGGGATCCCCCCTAAAAGTCATACAATCTTAACGAAAATCACACCATCAGATTCAGCGTATCAGAGAACCTTTTTGTAGAAGTTTCAAGCTCCTATCTACAAAAATGTGGAATTTCGCATTTTTTGCCAGAAGACAAATCACGGATGCGTGTTTATTTTATTTTTTTTCTTTTCCAGGAGTGATCGTATCGACTAAGTGGCCCTATAATGTCGCAAGAGGGCTCTTTCTAACGGAAACTAAAAGTTATAGTGCCCTTATTAAGTAACCCAAAAATTGGAGGGCACCTAGGCCTCCTTCCACGCTCATTTTTCTACAAAGTCACCGGATAAGAATTCTGAGATTGCCATTTTATTCACCATCGTCGAAAAACCTAATAACTATGTCTTTGGGGACGACTTTCTCCCCCGCAGTCCCCGTGGGAGGGGCTTCAAGTTACGAACTTAGACCTGTGTTTACATATAGCAATGGTTACCGGGAAGTGTACAGATATTTTCAGGGAAATTTTTTGGTTTAGGGGGAGAGATTTGAGGGGAGGGGGGGGGGTTACGTGAGAGGATCTTTCCATGAAGGAACTCTCATAGGGGAAGACTTTCAATGAAGGGGGCGCAGGATTTTCTAGCATTATTTAAAAAAAACAATGAAAAAATAAATTTAAAAAGTTTTTTCTACTGAAAGTGAGGAGCAGTATTACAAGTTAAAACGAACAGAAATTATTAAGCATTTCGTGGACTTACCTCCTCGTAATACCTCGCTCTTTACGCTTAAGTATTTTTAGTAATTTCAAATATTTATTCTATGGCCTTTGTGATTCAGGGGTCATTCTTAAGGAGTTGGGACAAAATTTAAGCTTTAGTGTAAAGAGCGAGGTATCGACGCAATAAAAATATATGCAATAAAAACATACGAATATAGAAGTTCGATACGTAAGTTAATTCGTAAGTTACGTATATTTTTTATTAATGAAAACGTTCGTAATTAATTAAAAGTTCTAGTTGCCTTTTTAAGTAATCAAAAAATTGGAGGGCATCTAGGCTTCCTCCCTCGCTCCTTTTTTCTCAAAATCTTCCGATTAAAGCTATTAAAAAGCCATTTAGCCAAAAAAAAAAAATCAATATGCAAATTTCGTTTTAATTATTTATATGCGGAGAGCCAAGATCAAAACATGAATTAATTTAAAAAGTACAGAAATTAAATAAAAAAAAACAAGTTTTTTTTAAACTGAAAGTAAGGAGCGACATTAAAACTTTAAAACAGAAAACTTTAAAACGACATTAAAACAGAAAGTACTCCGTATATGAAAGGGGATGTTCCCTTCTCAATCCCCCGCTCTTTACGCTAAAGTTTGACTCTCATTTTCAATTCTACTTTACTGAAGAGTAAAAAACTTTGGAGTAAAGAGCGGGGCGTTCAGAAGTTGTATAAAAATGATTGATTTCACTTCTTGATGATAGTCTATCATCCATCCTAGAGCAAAACTAAGGCCAATCGATTTCGGGCCATGCCCCATCTAGGCAATTCTAGGATCCTGATGTCCCGCACTCGTAACATTTAAAGTTTGTTATTAAAAATTTTACGCATGCTCACCTGATGGGAGTTTAAAAGACTATTAACTTATTATCTTTTTTGGGGTCGTCCCCTAGCTATAATTTATGCGAGTAAAAAATATTGTCTGAATATGACGCCTTTTTATACTATCATGTATCTTTTTTGCTCTGTAAATGAATTCAAATGTGATGTCTCATGAATTTAAAAGTTCTGCCCATGACCCACCAAAACATTGTCATGCCCCACAGGTGGGGCCTGTGCTCTACGTTGGGAATCATGTGCATAGAGTAAGGGTAATTCATAAGGGTTATTCAAATTGTCTGTCAGTTCTTTGAGCCATTGGAAGGCAATTGGAGACTAAAAATGATTCAAAGATTTATGACCGACCATGTCCACAGGACTTGCAGGCAAGTGGGTGACTGACATTGTTCATATGATATGAGTTTTTGTTCCTGGGAAACCTTGCCTACACTTAAATTGTATCAGTGGTGACTAAGATTTTTGGGTTAATTCTTGAAGGACAATGTCTACTGGACTTCTAGGCAAAGAAGAAAAAGTTGCAATCTTTTATATTTTATTTTTTATGTTGTTTGGCAGTGATGGTTTATGTTTAAAAAGAAGTATTTTGCCTGTTGCCATGACCCTTTCGCTTTTTACCAAAAATATCTATCTAGCTAGCCTACCTATATTTTCAGTTATTTTATTGTTAGTAGAAACAAGCATTTTTTTTAAGCAAGCAGTAATAGAGGTCGTTTGTCTTAAGAACATGTGTTTGTTGTTTTCTTTTAATTTCACAATGTAACCTTTATATGATAAAGCTTTTATTCTTTGAAATATTGTTTTGAAGGGTAAAGGAAGGGGCCTCGGTGATGGTGAGGCTTAGACTATATAAATAATGAACAATAACCTCCATCAATTACGACTTATTTGGTTACCTCCTTTAAACTATTAAGTAAAAACACTAGTTTTTTTAAACTGAAAGTAAGGAGCGACTTTAAAACTTAAAACGAGCAGAAATTACTCCGTATATGAAATGAGTTGTCCCCTCCTCAACGCCTCGCTCTTTTCGCTAAAGTTTTTAATTGTTTAAAAAAGTAGAATTGTGGCAAAGAGTCAAACTTTAGCGAAAAGAGCGAGGGATTGCGGAGGGGACAACCCATTTCATATACGGAGTAATTTCTGTTCGTTTTAAGTCTTAATGGCGCTCCTAACTTTCAGTTAAAAAAACTAGTTTTTTTTTATTTAATTTCTGAACGTTTTTGAATTAATTCATGTTTGATTTTGGCTCTCCTCACATAAATTATTAAAATGAAATTTGCATATTAATTCTTTTTGTGGCTAACTGACTTTCTCTTAGTTTTGATCAGACGATTTTTAGAAATAAGGGGTGGGGAAGGAGGCCTAGTTGCCCTTCAATATTTCGGTTTCTTAAAAAAGCAACTATAACTTTTAATTTTTAACGAAGGTTTTTATTAGTAAAGAATATACGTAACTTAAGAATTAACTTACGTAACAAACTTTTACATTGTAATATCTTATTATGTATATGAGGGGTTTGTCCCCTCGTTAATACCTCGCTCTTTACACTGAATCTTAAGTTTTGTCCCAATTCTTTAAGAATGACCCCTGAATCAGAAAGGCCGTGGAATAAATAGTGTAAATTACTAAAAATACTTAAGCATAAAGAGCGAGGTATTTATCTCCTCCTAAATACCTCGTTCTATATGCTAAAGAAATTTAATAAGCGACCCTATGCGTATCCTCAGTAAAATTGGAGATGAGGCCTTGGACTAAGACATGACAGTAAAACCCTCTTAGTCCATGATAATGCCGATTGGTTTCCTCAAGTCCTCGCCCTGTTTTGTTAAACCTATTCCTTCTGAAATTTCTTTGTCCTCGTTTAAACTATAACGCGTAACAATTTCTTCAAATTTAAAGTGAGATATCCACGTTAAGGACATAGTCAATTTTGCTAACGTGTCTATCGCCCTCTTTAAGCTCCTATATAAATTTAACGTCCCCTTCCACTCCTTAAGGACTGACACGTCTTTTGTCGCCCGCATCTCGAATTTGCTTGTCCAATTTGGTACCATTGTATCTCTCACGAAGAATCGGAAAAAGATGGCTCAATCCAAAAAAAGCCTTACAAATAATTTTCGACGAAGGCAAGGTACCTTACTCTCTGCTCCTTAGGAAATCTAGTTTGGAAACCCTTGAGCGAAAGAGGGTTTCGTTGTACCTCCGTTTTTCTGAGGGTGCTGCCAAGACTGTTGCACTTATTTGCTTGTTCTCCCCTCTGTTTTTTTACTTTCCCTTTTAATTTATATATATTTTATATTATGCTCTCTTTTTTTTGTGTTTATTCACTCATTCTTGTCCTCCCTTTTGACCAGTTTTTATCTCTTATCTCTTTATCTTTTACTGACTTTACGCAGTTTAATCATAGACACTTTTTTAGTTTTCCTGGTATATATATATATATATATATATATATATATATATATATATATATATATATATTGTTCTTTTTTGTATTTATTTGCTTATTTTGTCCCCCCTTCCCTTTTTTAATGACCCTTTTGATTTTTTTCTGACTTGTATTTGTTTAAGTTTGGTTTGACTCGTTTTTATCTTAGTAGCCTTTTAATTGACTTATTACAATTTAATTATTGAACCATAAATAATTATTCATAATGATTTTTCTTTTTTGTTGTTTTTTTTTTTTTGCATTTTTGCCAGTTTTAGTGCAACTATGTAATTTGTTGACTCCGAAGTCAACAAATTATCTTATCTAATCTTTGTATTATCTTTTATCTTTATCTTTTATATTAACTTTATCTTTTTATTCTAATTCTTTTATCTAATCTTATCTTAGTCATGGTGGTGGGGTGTTATTATATAGGGTGGGGGAGCCTAAAATGATGGAAAACGCTTAGATTGGAGGGATCGGGATGAAACTTGGTGGAAAAAATAAGCAGAAGCCTTAGATACGCGATTAACATAATTGGAAAGGATCTGCTCTATTGGGGGGGGGGGGGGTATTCTGAAAAATTTGAAAAAATGTCGTATTTTTAACTTCCGAAGGAGTGATCGGATGTTCATGAAACTTCATATTTAGAAGGACCACGTAACTCAGGTCTCTTATTTCAAATCTCAACCGGATCCAGCGTAATTGGGGGGGGGGGCAGTTGGGGGGAACTGGAAATCTTAGAAAATACTTAAAGTGGTGAGATCAGGATGAAACTGGATGGGAAGAGTAAAAATCTGTCTAAGATACATGATTGACATAAACGGAACGGATCCGCTCTCTTTGGGGTAGTTGGGGGGGGGGGGTTATTTCTGAAAAATTAGAAAAAATGAGGTATTTTTAACTTACGAACGGATGATCGTATCTCAATGAAATTTGATATTTAGAAGGATATCGTGTCTCAGAGCTCTAATTTAGATCCCAACCGAATCTGGTGACATTGGGGGGGGGGAGTTGGGAGGGGGAAAGCTAAAACTTGGAAAACACTTAGAGTGGAGGGATCGGGATGAAACTTGGTGGGAAAAATAAGCACAAGTCCTAGATACATGATTGACATAACTGGAACGGATCCGCTCTCTTTGGGGTAGTTGGGGGAGGGGCTAATTCTGAAAAATTAGAAAAAATGAGGTATTTTTAACTTACGGACGGGTAATCGGATCTCAATGAAATTTGATATTTAGAAGGATATCGTGTCTCAAAGCTCTTATTTTAAATCCTGACCGGATCTGGTGACATTGGGGGAAGTTTGGGATGGGGAATCTAAAATCATGAAAAATGCTTAGATTGAAGGGTCTTACATACCTGATTTACATAATTGGAACGGATCCGCTCTATTGGGGGGGGGGGGGGGTCAATTCTGAAAAATAAGAAAAATTACGTATTTTTAACTTACGAAGGAATGATCGGATCTTCATGACACTTCATCTTTAGAAGGACCTCGTAACTCAGATCTCTTATTTTAAATCTCAACCGGATCAAGCGTAATTGAGGGGGGGGGCAGTTGGGGGGACCGGAAATCTTAGAAAATACTTAAAGCGGTGAGATCAGGATGAAACTGGATGGGAAGAATAGAAACCTGTCTAAGATACGTGACTGACATAACTGGATCGGATCTGCTCTCTTTGGTGGAAGTGGGGGGGGGGTAATTTTAAAAATTGAGGTATTTTTAACTTACGAAAGGGTGACCAGATCTTAATGAAATTTGATATTTAGAAGGATCTTGTGCTTTAAAACTCTAATTTTAAATTCCAACCAGATCCTGTGACATTGGGGGGAGTTGGAGGGGGAAACCGGAATTCTTGGAAAACGTGAAAATTGGGGTATTTTTATCTTACGAATAAATAATAGGATCTTAATGAAATTTGATTTTTAGAAGGAATTCATGTCTCAGAGCTCTTATTTCAAATCCCGACCAGATCTTTTGACATTGGGGGGGAGTTGGAGGGGGAAATCTTGGAAAAACACTTGGAGTGGAGGAATCGGGATGAAGCTTGGTGGATAGAATAAACAAATGTCCTTGATACGTGATTGACAGAATCGTACTGGATTCGCTCTTTTTGGAGGAGTTTGGGGGGGAGGGGTTCAGTGATTTGGCGAGTTTGGTGGTTCTGGACGTGCTAGGAAGATGAAAATTGGTAGGCGTGTCAGGGAGCTGCACAATTTGACTTGATAAAGTCTTTTTCCCAGATTCGACCATCTGGGGGGCTAAAGGGAGAGGAAAAATTTGAAAAAATTTGGTATTTATAACTTACGAGTGGGTGATTGGATCTTAATGAATTTTGATATTTAGAAGGACATCGTGACTCAGAGCTCTTATTTTAATTCCTGACCGGCATTAACCCTCTTATTTTCCTTTTTAAGGCCATGTATATTTCTCGCCTCGTCACAAGTGTCATATGAGCTCTTAGCTCTTGTTACATCGGTAGTTACTAGGTTGTAAGAAATAATTGTGATTACTATTTTCTTCCGTAACACGAAAGCAACACGAAAGTCACATGTGGACCGAATTGTAATTACGCTTGACTTCAGCACCAATTATGTCAAATTTAACCAATCAAATTTAAGCCAATCAATCATCTTTACCAATCAAAGTTTAGATTTAAGGCAAAGTTTTTTGAAAATAGTAAATGCAGAATCTTCGAACAGTACTTTTCATATTTAATAGATAAAAATGGAAAGAGATGCAAATGCCTAGTATTCGTAAACAATACTACTACTTCTACTGACAACTTTCTGCAGCACCAAACCACCTAAGGCCAACATAGCTATGCACGCTCCTCCCATCCCTCTCTATTCAAAGCTTCCCTCTTTACAACCTCCCAGGAAGTTGCCTTTTCCCTTAAAGATTTCCTTAAGACATAATCATAACCTAAACGGGGACGATCTGCTTTCCATTTGGCCCTAGACGGTCGGTGGACAGGGAAAATCTTTGTTAATCTATCATCCGCAAAACGTGCCCTAGCCATCTCAACCGTTCTCTTATTATAGCCCTAGAAAGTAGGATTGAACCACACTTTTTGTGCAGCCTACTGTTTGAAATACCGGCTTTCAAATATCACTTTTTTTTTATTTTATTAAACCATACACACAGTGCATTTTGAATCACTTTTAAAGCACAATGGGCCAATTGCATAATTGTGGTGCGTTGTTATACCAAATATCCCTAGAGACATAGTTACGTAATTGTTCTACTCTTCTGATCAAAATGGATTCTCAAAATTATGACCGGATATGTTTGGAAAATGAATTTGCTTGGGAGGAGGGTCGCTTGCCCTCCAATCCCTTTTGAATCTTAAAAAGGGCACTAGAGCTTTTAATTTCCAATCGAATTAGCTCCTTTAAAAGTGTCAATGATAATTTCAGCTATTCTAGAGCAGCACCGCCTATGATATTACTTAAATGCTCTTTTGAAAACCGGCATACATATAGTTTTTTTGTTTAATTGAAACTCCCCCTAAACGTTCCCCAAAAGTTTCACCTTATTATCCTTAGCGTCATTATTTACAGTAACTGTAGTGGCATTATTAATAGTATGCTCTTAGTGCCTTCTGGCTAGTTCAAAATACGCCACAACATATTCTTAAAAGTCTAACTTAATAATTTAAGCTTTTCTTGAGATATTTCTTTGTCACCTTTTTGAAAATCTACATGCTCATAGTTGGTTTGGTTTAGTTCAAAATCACGTAAATATCCTTAATATGTATAGTAAAGCTGTAGTAGGGAGCATATTGGTGTCGGTACAAGCTTCTCAAGCCAGTTTTTCTATTCTTATTTTACGTTTCTTTGTGCAAATATGACGCAAGCAATGGTAGTAAAGACGTAAATAAAAGTAGCGTAGAAGCATGTCATTTTTAGTTCTGTTATATTTTAAGGCTGTTGTTTTTAATGCCTCTTCAATTGGTTGTAGTTACAATTCATTTTTTAATTTATGCATGCAAGAGTACAGTTTTTTCTTTCTTCGAAGGGGATCTGAGTTGCCTTTTTTCAGTGCAATGACATCTCGTTGTTATCTAAGTGAACATTGTAGTTTTTGAGAAACAACAAGAATATGTAAAATTCTATTTAATTGACTTCTTGCTATCTTGGAAAAGGGTTAGGTTAGGAAAATGAAACTTTCAGGTATGGGTCTACAGGCTAAAGTATGTCCTGGGAAGGCATTTTAAAGTACCCACCTCCACTCCTTCTCCCTCTAGAGGGCCCTGAAATTTGCCTTCATGACAGGTCTATACCTATTGAAATTTTGACAAAACAACATTTTACTTTAATTTTCAGTTACTAGTTGCTTTTTCTCTGCCTTTAGTTCTGAAAATGCAATTCCTGTTATTTGAGTTGAAAATGGAATTGAGCAAAGTTATGAAGCTGAAAACAATTTTGTTGTACTTCAATCTATGATCTATTTTGGTCTATTTTGCAAGGTTTCACTTTTATAACACATATTTTTAAAGGTCATCAAAGGTCAGAGCCCTCTAGAGGGAGAAGGAGTGGAGAAAAAGCAACTAGTAACTGGAAATTAAGGTAAAATGTTGTTTTGTCAATATTCCAATAGTTATAGACAGACCTGTTCTGTAGGCACATTTCACAGCCCTCTAGAGGGAGAAGGATTTTGATTGGTATAATTAAACTTGATGAAACTTATATATTTAAGATCAGCATAAAAATCTGATTCTTTTGATATATCTATTAGTATCAAAATTATTTATCGTTTCCTTTACTGTTGAGCCGGGTCGCTCCTTACTACAGTTCCTTACCATGAACTGTTTTATATATTTTAGCTAAGGACTTTGAAATTGAATGTCATGAGTTTTGTGCAAATTTTGTGATTTTGAATCTCCAAAGCTATTTTTATGTGGTAAATTTTCTCTATTAATTTCAATTTCAAACAGGTTTAGGGGATAGTAGTAGCACAATAGTATATTTGACTAAACATATAAAAATTAATCAACAAAACAAACAACCAAGCACATACAAAACTTTACATTTCATGACCTTAAGGCCGTGATTAAGTAAACTGATGGAACTCGAAAATCCCATGTTAAAATTTAAAATTTATATTTAAAAAGTACTCAAGTATTCATTGGCGGAAGATACCGCTTTTAATATCAGACCGTAGCTTCTTAAAGATGCTACAAATTGTTTGCTAGGATTTTGCTCTATTTCCTCTAATTGCTTAGAAATCATAGAAAATGTTTAGCTCTTTTTCGCAAGTGTACTCTTTGAAGGATATGGCTTTTAGAACAAAAACCATTTTTCGATGTATTTTCCTATTTCCGAACAGTCCCATAGAATATTTTCTGCTACCTGAAATTTTAGAAGTTTTTTGCCAGAAAGAATCGTTTCAGATGGACCAACAGACCAAATTGACAAGCTGGTATAATAAACCTGCTATTTCCACTAATGAATTAAGTGCTTTTTGAAGGTTTTTTTTACAGTCGACGGTCTCTAGAGAATAGAGACAGAAGGCTACCCGAACTTCAATTTTGAAGCTCGATGTTTTCAAGTTCACTTAATCACGGCCTTAATTTATCTCTTTTTTGTTAATTGGTTTTACTTCTTCAATAACAGTTAAAATAAAATTTTTCACACAACACAAAGAAAACAATATTATGTTTAAATAATATTTTGCAAAGGTGTGCCACTGAGCTCCATATGCAACTCCGATTTAAATTGATCAACATTTTCTAATTCCCATTTAAATGGAATAAGCTTGTCAAGCTTGGACTTAGGACTCTTAAGGTTAGGTGCTAGGTTAAACCTCCTACTTGAAGACAGGTGATGAACCTCTGTTATATCTCTAAATCTGTAGAACAGAATTTTATTATGCGTCAAAAAGTGAAGGACCAATCAGCTGTATACCAAAGATAATCAAGCAGGTTGTACTAAACAAGGACAACTAAAAGATGAACTGGATTAACCTTATGTAGTTTCACCAGCAGGGACTTTTGTTTGGATTTCAAGTCTTATATCTCCTTTTTCTATTTCCTCTGAAAAGAAAATGTAAGTTCAGATTTTAGTTAAGTCGATAATAAATTATAAAAAAAGACGAAAAAGAAATATTATTTGCACCTTAATTGCTATATAATTCAGTAGCCAATAGGAATATCACTTTGGATGAACTAAAGCCGAAACCTTGTTGTAGTTGTATAATTTGGAATTGTTTGTATATAGGGTACCAGGGTGCTAGTTTATGAAAATGTATGGAAGAAGAGAATGTACATTTTTAAAAGTATGGGGAGGGAGTAATTTTGTTATTCTTTCAGTTTCAAAAGAAAATGCCAAAAAGGGTTATTTTCAAGACCGGAAAGGATTTTTTCCGAAAACTCTTGGTCGATACGATGACCCCTGGAAAAAAAAAACAAAAAACAAAAAAATAAACACGCACCTGTGATTTGTCTTCTGGCAAAAAATACAAAATTCCACACTTTTGTAGATAGGAGCTTGAAACTTTTACACTAGGGTTCTCTGATACGCTGAATCTGATGGTGTGATTTTCGTTAAGATTTTATGACTTTTAGGGTGTGTTTCCCCCTATTTTCTTAAATAAGGCAAATTTTCTCAGGCTCGTAACTTTTGATGGGTAAGACTAAACTTGATGAAACTTATATATTTAAAATCAGCATTAAAATGCGATTCTTTTGGTGTAGTTATTGGTATCAAAATTCCATTTTTTTGAGTTTTGGTTACTATTGAGCCGGGTCGCTCCTTACTACAGTTCGTTACCACGAACTGTTTGAAAGATGTCCATCGAACTCGTCGCCTACTTCATTTTGCAACCTAGCCTTGTCTAAAGCATTTGACAGTCTTTGTCATACTAAAGCATGGACAGCATTATGCCAGAGAGGAGTAAATCCGTCGTGTGCTTCGTTTTTGGTATTCCCGTTCTTACCTTCGCCTTAAGTCATTAGATAATCCTTAGTTTGGTCATATCCCTGTTCGTTGCAGTGTAAGACAAGGGCGAGTTCTTTCTCCGTATATTTTTAATGCTTGTATTGAAAATGTATTATCAAAAATATTGACTACATGCCTATTAGGACCATCTGATATCTCGTATCTGGCTTATGCAGAAGACCTTCTGATTAGTCAAACTGAGTCTGGTCTTGCCCGTTCAGTGATTTCAGTTACTTTTGCTTCCCAGGATATCGGCCTTTACCTAAATTAAAAAAAAACAGTTTTTTTTTAACTGAGAGTAAGGAGCAACATTAAAACTTAAAACGAACAGAAAATACTCTGTGTATGTAAGGGAATGTTCCCTTCTCAACGCCCCGCTCTATACTCTAAAGTTTTTTACTCTTTGGTAAAGTAGAATTGAAAGAAAGAGTCAAACATTAGCGTAAAGTGCGGGTCGTTGAGAAGGGAAGATCCCCTTTCGCACACGGAGTAATTTCTGTTCGTTTTAAGTTTTAATGTCGCTCCTTACTTTCAGTTAAAAAAACTTGTTTTTTTTTATTTAATTTCTAGACATTTTTGAATTAATGCATGTTTTGATCTTGGCTCTCTGCATATAAATCATTAAAACGAAATTTGCATATTGATTTTTTTTTGGCTAAATAGCTTTCTCATAGTTTTCATTGGAAGATTTTGAAAAAAAAGAGCGAGGGAGGATGCATAGTTGCCCTCCAATTTTTTGATTACTTAAAAAGGCAACTAGAACTTTTAATTAATTACGAACGTTTTCATTAGTAAAAAATATACATAACTTACGTAACGAACTTCTATATTCGTATGTTTTTATTGTATATATGAGGGGGTTCACCCCTCGTCGATACATCGCTCTTTACACTAAAGCTTAAATTTTGTCCCAATTCCTTAAGAATGACCCCTGAATCACAAAGGCCGTAGAATAAATAGTTGAAATTACTAAAAATACTTAAGCGTAAAGAGCGAGGTATTACGAGGAGGTAAGCCCATCAAATGCGTAATAATTTTTGTTTGTTTTAACTTTCAGTAGTTTCAGTAGAAAAAACTTTTTAAATTTATTTTTCATTGTTTTTGTAAATAATCCTAGAAAATCCTGCGCAAATTTTCTCAAGACTAATCTTGATGAAACTCATATATTTAAAATCAGCATTAAAATGCGATTCTTTTGATGTAACTATTGGTATCAAAATTCAATTTTTTAGAGTTTTGGTTACTATTGAGCCTGGTCGCTCCTTACTACAGTTCGTTACCACGAACTGTTTGATATTGACAAGTGCGAGTTTCTTGTTTTCAACTCTAATAATTGTTCAGAATCACTATATTGCGATGGGTTTAGTATTCCCTATGTTAAATCGTGTCGTTGGCTTGGTATAACAGTTTGCGATTCTATGAATGCTCTCCGGTCTCGTGCTGTCAAAGATATTTAGTGATAAGCTGAGGCTCGGTTGCTCTAAGATTGTGGCAAATCGTGGACACTATAAGAGAAGAGCGAAATCTTTTTTAAGTGGACTTTAATGATCAGCCATTTTTTTTTTCTTATGAGCATCCTGAAAAAACAAGAAAACTTCCAGGTTCTAACAGGAAAAGAAACCTTCATGGTTCTAGTTTTGGTAGTAGATTATGTCTGTTACATTTACCTTCTTGGCATGATAAAAATGAAATAAAAGTTAAATTAATATTTTTACGAGAATAAACAATAATTATAAATCAAATAAACCTATGTAACAAACTGTTTTTCTTCCTGGCCAAACTTAGCCTTTGATATTTTAGGCCCTACGAATAGAGATATGCAAGATGGTGGGACAGAAAAAACTCTATTAACCCATGGAATCGGATAAATCTCACTCCTGAACAATTTAGGGAATTGGAAGAAGTGTTCGAAGAGACTCGCTTTCCAGATTCCGAAACTATAAGTGAATTAAGTGTGCAGCTTAATCAAAGTAAAACACGGATCCAAGTAAGCTTAATCTTATCTTACTGTTTTTTAGATATATTGTAATTGTATCTTTGTGGATGTATTTAGATATATCCATGCCATCTTATTTATTATCAGATTCATTTACACGTAATAGCCTTTTGTGGGGCGAATATTGTCCTTAATTAATACCTTAATTAAAAGTCCCTGTAGTTATTTTAGTCAACATTTTGAGTCTTGTATTAAGAACGACTCCTGAAACACAATGGCCGCTTAATTAGAACAATAAAAACTTTTTAAAATCATTAAAAAACTTTACCATGAAGAATAAGGTACTTAGGAGGGGTAAAACCCCCCTCATACACTTATAATCTTACACAACTTTTAATCTTACACAACATGTTTTCTTAGGAGACAGAAACATCACTGGAAAAACAGGAACAGAAAAATAAAAATGTGTTATTATTATTATTAATCAGAATTGGTTCCTTGCACAGGGTTGGTTTTAAGGTTTTGTAGATACGACAAAGCAATTTTGATATCATTCTCATTCTCCCTTCACCCTTCATTCTCCTACTGTTGAAAAAAAACGAACAGGTAAATATCATGGAAACCAAATAAGGTAGCTATTAGATAAATCATCTTGTAACCAAAAGTAACAAGATAAATCCACTGAACCAAGCTATATAGTTTGCTTAGATTTTGCAGGTAAGCTGTAAATCTGTAAGTTTTTCAGATCATATAACGATGAATAACTCAAATGTATGATTAGGTAAAAATTTTACATTGAAGGGTCGTTTGACTGATTGGAAGGGATTTTGTCCCTCTATCAAAAACTAGTATCTTGACCTGCCATGTTTTCATGAAATTTACTAAATAGTGATTTTTCTTCATTTTTGGACCTAAAGAAATAGATGGGGATGCGTGTATTTGCCAACAGGTATGCGGAACTCCATTATCTTCCCATTGTTGCCACTCTCTTTTCTGCTAGACATAGATTCTTGGTTTTGTAATCCTATTATGGCCATAATAGGTTTTGGGTGAGAAATAAACTAAAATAAGAACATTTCCCTTCTACTACAACTAATACAATATGTTTTTACATCTGTAGTTACTAGGTTGTATCTCATAAAGCATAGAAAAATTCTGATTACGTTTTTACGCTCCCCTTGTCGGGTTAATAAGGAAGGGGGGGGGGGGTCAATTTTTAATTCAAAATTAAACTATTATGTAGATAGTAGGTTTTGGCATAGGAGGGTCTATATCATATTTTGACTTCTAATATCATTAAGTCTAATGTCTATTGTAGTTAATATATATATATATATATATATATATATATATATATATATATATATATATATATATATATATATATATATATATATATATATATATATATATATATATATATATATATATATATATATATATATATATATATATATATATATATATATATATATATATATATATATATATATATATATATATATATATATATATATATATATATATATATATATATATATATATATATATATATATATATATATATATATTTGGGTAAAGTTGACATCTTAAGATTTTCTGGCCTAAAAATCGATCTATATAGGTCACGAGTTTCAGAAAATTCGTCCAGAGCCTTAATTTTTGGGGAAAAGATATGTGAATGACGTCATTATTGTATACATCAGTATCTTAATGACTTCATCCACTAATATAAAAGGCTGCATTCATATTACATCCCTAAATGACGTCACATGAAATTTCTTACCATAATCTATTTCAGTGACGTCATTCATAGCATAAAAACAAGCGTTGTCTAGGAAGATCCATCAGTCTACTTTTGAAAAGCAAGTAGTAATATAAGTATTCTAATAACAAGTACAAGTATAAACAGCCAGCATTATACCTTTAGTGATATGGCACTAAGTTTTGGAAACTTTGATCTTGACCCAGATTCCCAGCTTATGACTGGAATGACCGATTTTACATACCAAGAAGACTTACAACTGGACTGCCAAAAACAAATTCCTTTGAAGCACAGATTGGCTAGGCATATGAGAACTCAAAATGGAAAAAAATACTATGAATGTGAAGAATGCAAAAAGAAATTTTCTTTCAAGTCCAATTTGGCTGTGCATATGAGAATTCACAGTGGAGAAAAACCGTATGAATGTGAAACATGCAAAAGTAAATTTTCTACCAAGTCCCATTTGGCTGTGCATATGAGAACTCACAGTGGTGAAAAACCATATGAATGTGAAACATGCAAAAAGAAATTTTCTGCCAAGTGGAATTTGCCTGCGCATATGAGAATTCACAGTGGTGAAAAACCATATGAATGTGAAATATGCAGAAAGAAATTTTCTATCAAGTCCCATTTGGCTGTGCATATGAGAATTCACAATGGTGAAACACCATATGAATGTGAAACATGCAAAAGAAAATTTTCTGACAAGTCCAATTTGGCTGTGCATATGAGAATTCACAGTGGAGAAAAACCGTATGAATGTGAAACATGCAAAAGTAAATTTTCTATCAAGTCCCATTTGGCTGTGCATATGAGAATTCACAGTGGTGAAAAACCATATGAATGTGAAACATGCAAAAGGAAATTTTCTACCAAGACCCATTTGGCTTTGCATATGAGAATTCACAGTGGTGAAAAACCATATGAATGTGAAACATGCAAAAGGAAATTTTCTATTAAGAACAATTTAACTAGGCATATGAAAACCCACGCTGATGAAAAACCATATGAATTTGAAGAATTAAAAAGTGATACGAGGTGTTAGCCCTACTGATTGCTCTTTTTTTTTCAAAATTGGCATTTGATTGATTTAAATTTCTGTTTGTTTTAAGTTTTAATAAAATTTCATAATTTAACCTTCGTTCGTCTTTGGATTTAATGTAGCTCCGCTTTTATTTGATTTTTTTCTATAATTACTCAATAATATATGAGCCTGAAAAACACGCCAACCTTTTCAAAAAGAGGGAGAAACCCTCCAAAAAAATATAATGATCTCGCCAATGTCTACTATTCTGCCTAGTAAAGAGAGGACCTCGACACATAGTACCCTATAATCAATTGTTTTGACAATATATCGAATCGAAATCAAGTCACCATTAGAATCGCCTCTGGCTCGGAAAAGATAAATATATATTCTAGAAAAAGAATATATATTCGGAGAAAAATAAATACAAGTCCTAGATAAGTCATTGACATAACCGGAACGGATCCGCTCTCTTTGGGGGAGTTGGGGGGTGGGGTTGATTCTGAAAAATTAGAAAAATGAGGTATTTTCAAATTACGAAGGAGTGATCGGACCTTAATGAAATTTAATATTTGGAAGGATATCATGTCTCAGAGCTTTTATTTTAAGTCCTGACCGGATCCGGTGAGACCGAAGTCGGAAGGGCGGTACCTAAAATCTGGGATAATTCTTAGAGTGGAGGGATAAGGATGAAACTCGGTGGAAAAAATAAGTACAAGTCCTAGATACGGGATTGGTCATATCCTAAACGGATCTGCTCTTTTTGGAGGAGTTGGGGGGGGTTAATTCTTAAAAATTAGAAAAAATGAGGTGTTTTTAACTTACGAAAGAGTGACCGTATCTTAATGAAATTTCATACTTAGAAGGACCTCGAAACTTCTTTTAAATCCTGACCGGATCCAGTGTCATTAGGGGGGGGGGGATCTTGGAAAACGCTTAAAGCGGAGAGATCAGGATGAAACTTGGTGGGAAGAATAAGCACAAGTCCGAGATAGGTGACTGACATAACCAGACAGGATCCGCTTTCTTTGGCGGAGTTGGGGGGGGGGGACATAATGTGAGAAAATGCTGCCTGATCTGCTTTCAGTGACTTGACATTCATTATAGGGAATTGCACTAATATAGTTATGGTCAGAATTGTGAAAATCAGTCGGAATTTCAAAGGGACACGCCCACCACAGAAGTTACTGTTTTTGCTCCTGTCCAGTATGAATCGGTCAGTTTTTGTAGTTTGAACACAATATTAAATTTTTTTACTACCTACATCTTAAATTTCTTCATAACTGTATCTAAATATTTCTTTCTAGTCTGGGTTGAGACATTGGAAGTTTCGCCACCATTTTTGCATTAGAATGGTTACTTCTCCTATTTTAGTATTTGGATATGTCTCAAGGGAATTTATGCAGGATACAGCTCTAACAACTAAGCCGTTCTTTATTAGCTGATCCCTCCGCAATCCCTCGCTCTTTACGCTAAAGTTTGACTCTGCTACAATTCTACTTTTAAAACAATTAAAAATTGTAGCCTAAAGAGCGAGGCGTTGAGGAGGGGACAACCCATTTCATATACGGAGTAATTTCTGTTCGTTTTAAGCTTTAATGTTGCTCCTTACTTTCAGTTAAAAAAACTAGTTTTTTTATGGCACTTGGTATTAACCAAGTGACATATAGCAATCGCAAATTCTGTCGGTCTGTCGGTCCCGGTTTTGCTACTTTAGGCACTTCCAGGTAAGCTATGACGGTGAAATTTGGCAGGCATATCAGGGACCGGACCAGATTAAATGAGAAATAAGCGTTTTCCCGATTTGACCATCTGGTGGGGAGTGGGGGGCCTGTTAATTCGGAAAAAATAGAAAAATTGAAGTATTTTTAACTTACGAACGGTTGATTAGATCATAATAAAATTTGATATTTAGAATGATATCGTGTCTCAGAGCTCTTATTTTAAATCCCGACTGTATCTGGTGACATTGGGGGGGGGAGTTGGGAAGGGGAACCTAAAATCTTGGAAAACACTTAGAGTGGAGGGATCGGGATGAAACTTGGTGGGAAAAATAAACACAAGTCCTAGATACATGATTGACATAACTCTCTTTGGGGTAGTTGGGGGGGGGGGGGTAATTCTGAAAAATTAGAAAAAATGAGGTATTTTTAACTTACGAACAGGTGATCGGATCGCAATGAAATTTGATATTTAGAAGGAAATCATGTCTGAGAGCTTGGGATTAAACTTGGTGGGAAAAATAAGCACAAGTACTAGATACATGATTGACATAACCGGAACGGATCCGCTCTCGTTGGGGTAGTTGGGGGGGGTAATTCTGAAAAATTAGAAAAAATGATGTATTTTTAACTTACGACGGAGTGATCGGATCTTCATGAAACTTCATATTTAGAAGGACTTCATAACTCAGATCTCTTATTTTAAATCTCAACTGGGTCCAGATTTTTTTTGGGGGGGGGGTAGTTGGGGGGGACCGGAAATATTAGAAAATACTTAAATGCGGAGAGATCAGGATGGAACTGGATGGGAAGAATAAAAACCTGTCTAAGATACGTGACTTACATAACCGGACCAGATCTGCTCTCTTTGGTGGAGTTGGGGGGGGGGGGTAATTTGAAAATTGACGTATATTTAACTTACGAAAGGGTGACCAGATCTTAATGAAAATTGATATCTAGAAGGATCTTGTGCTTTTAATTTTAAATTCCGACCAGATTCTTTGACATTTGGGGGAGTTGGAGGGGGAAACCGGAATTCTTGGAAAACGTGAAAATTGGGGTATTTGTATCTTACGAATAGGCGATCGGATATTTGTGAAATTTGATGTTTAGAAGGAATTCACGTCTCAGAGCTCTTATTTCAAATCCCGACCAGATCTTTTGACATTGGGGGGAGCTTGAGGGGGAAATCTTGGAAAATACTTGGAGTGGAGGAATCGGGATGAAGCTTGGTGGATAGAATAAGTAAGTGTCCTTGATACGTGATTGACGTAACCGTACTGGCCTCACTCTTTTTGGGGGAGTTGGGGGGAGGGGTTCAGTGATTTGGCGAGTTTGGTGCTTCTGGACTTGCTAGGACGATGAAAATTGGTAGGCGTGTCAGGGAGCTGCACAAATTGACTTGATAAAGTCGTTTTCCCAGATTCGACCATCTGGGGGGCTAAAGGGAGAGGAAAAATAAAAAAAAATTAGTTATTTGTAACCTACGAGTGGGTTATCGGATCTTAATGAATTTTGATATTTAGAAGGACATTGTGACTCAGAGCTTTTATTTTGAATCCTGACCGGCATTAAGCCTCTGACTTTCCTTTTAAATCAATCTATTGATTCTTAGGATTTTGTTAGAGGTCATACCATATGAGCTCTTGTCTCTTAGCTCTTCTTGCGTCGTCACAAGTGCCATATGAGCTCTTAGCTCTTGTTTTATTTAATAGTTTAAAGAAGGTTACCAAATAAGTCGTAATTGATTGAGGTTATTGTTCATTATTTATATAGTCTAAGCCTCGCCATCACCGTGGCCCCTTCCTTTACTGTTCAAAACAATATTTCAAAGAATAAAAGCTATATCATATAAAGATTACATTGTCAAATTAAAAGAAAACAACAAGCAAAGGCTCTTAGGACAAACAACTTCTATTACTGCTTGCTTAAGAAAAAGCTTCTTTCTACTAAGAATAAGACTATCTAAGATAGACTATCATCAAGAAGTGAAATTAATCATTTTTATACAACTCTGAAAAAGTTCCGCTGGCTTTGCCTCTCGTACAGACTACCTGCCACCAACTACCCAGTTTTAAAATATATGTAATTTTACAATGTATGTAAAAATACAGACTACCCAATTTTACGGACAGGCAGAGTAAGACAACTCCAATGCGCCGACTGAATCCATCTGTGAAGCAGAATTCTTTTATGTAGTAAATAGCTCAGTCGTATTACTGGCAAATCAGGTCCCAAAAAGGTAATTGCAGACGCCTTAGTACACCAGAAAACATATTCGTCCATTCTATTAAAAAAAAAAAAATTTAGTCGACATTTTTTAAACTTATTTTTAAGTAAAAGTTAAAATTTTTAAACAGTTAGGAGTTTGAAGTATTCCTACCATTTGAAGACAAAAAAATATTAGCCTATGTCCCTTTTCACGATACGGCTAGTGATCATTTCAGTTACACTACAAAAAAAAATCGCAGAGCTTTTAAAAATAAAAATAGTTTATATGTTTTTAGCTCAAATTGTACGGAATTGAATGCACTTTCTTTTCGAATTTGAAAAAAAAAATTGTTACCTTGAAGAAATTTCGAGTTTTTAGCTTTTCTTTGAGATATTTGTTGAATTTTACAGCACTTATTTTGAAACTGCAGTAAATAGAGAAAAAAATAGTGTTTTTTTTTTCAATTTAAAAATCATGTTCTTATAGATCTAGATCTCTTCTTTTGATTGATATAACATTACGCCAGATTCCTCTTCCCAATAAGTCGCAAAAAAATCCTGAATCACACTTATTTATAGGCTAAATTTGGCGTTTTTGGCCTATGTCTCAGAAACGCCCCAACGGCGAACATGCGCCCTACGATATTCGTTTTCAGCATGGTCGACTACCCTTAGATCCGTCCTGTTAGATCCGTTCCGGCATGGGTCGGTGTACGATACAGAATCTGGCGCTCTGACTATTATACATATTCCAATAATTTCTTATTACTAGTTGCCAGAGTCCACTTAAAGATCGTTAAAAACGTCTTAAATCCAAACAGGTCTAAATAGACGTACACATTTTGACTCGCATCGATATAAATTCTCATCATTATAGCGAATTGCACAGTTATGGTCAAGGTCGGAATTGTCAAAATCAGTCAGAATTCCAAAGCGACACGTCCACCTTAGAAGTTACTGTTTTGTTCGTGTAACGGAACCATGCATTCAGTGCATTGAAGGAAATACCATATAAAACAAAAGATGACGATTTCCGATGCCTTCTCCGAAATTTATGGTGCTTATTGTGGCGAGAAAATTATTTAGACCCTTTCTAGACAGATCTTAAATCCAAACAGGTCTAATTAGACGTACACAATTTGGACTCACATCGATATAATAATAATAATAATAATAATTTATCTGTCACCCACTTCACAAAACAGAGGTTAAGTGGAGTAGATACAAAAGAAAAACAGCAAAAGTAAAACCAGAAACAAATTTAAACACATAAAGAAAAAAGACGGATAAAGCGATGAAAACATCCTAGCCTATAAAGCGCTTCAATAGCTAGCTTGGCAGATAATTTTTCTAAAACATCAGTAATATCTGTCGCACAATACTTTTTAGCCAGTTTTGTATTCCGGTAAGAACGAGGTAGATATAAAAGAAATTTGCAGTACCGGTAATAATTTATACGAATACGTTTTAAACCACCAGTCAACAGAAGTGACCTAATACCAGAACAGAAGAGTGCAGAATGATAACAAAAATTTGAGTAAAGCCGAGTTAACGCTCTTCTTCTATAGTGTCCACGATTTGCCACAATCTTAGAGCAACCGAGCCTCAGCTTATCACTAAATATCTTTGACAGCACGAGACTGGAGAGCATTCATAGAATCGCAAACTGTTATACCAAGCCAACGACACGATTTAACACGAGGAATACTAAACCTATCGCAGTATAGTGATTCTGAACAATTATTACCGTTGAAAACAAGAAACTCGCACTTGTCAATATCAAACAGTTCGTGGTAATGAACTGTAGTAAGGAGCGACCCGGCTCAATAGTAACCGAAACTCTAAAAAATGGAATTTGTATACCAATAGTTACATCAAAAGAATCGCATTTTAATGCTTATTTTAAATATATAAGTTTCATCAAGATTAGTCTTGAGAAAATTGGCGTTATTGCAGAAAATATGGGATCCCCCCTAAAAGTCATACAATCTTAACGAAAATCACACCATCAGATTCAGCGTATCAGAGAACCTTTTTGTAGAAGTTTCAAGCTCCTATCTACAAAAATGTGGAATTTCGCATTTTTTGCCAGAAGACAAATCACGGATGCGTGTTTATTTTATTTTTTTTTCTTTTCCAGGAGTGATCGTATCGACTAAGTGGCCCTATAATGTCGCAAGAGGGCTCTTTCTAACGGAAACTAAAAGTTATAGTGCCCTTATTAAGTAACCCAAAAATTGGAGGGCACCTAGGCCTCCTTCCACGCTCATTTTTCTACAAAGTCACCGGATAAGAATTCTGAGATTGCCATTTTATTCACCATCGTCGAAAAACCTAATAACTATGTCTTTGGGGACGACTTTCTCCCCCGCAGTCCCCGTGGAGAGGGGCTTCAAGTTACGAACTTAGACCTGTGTTTACATATAGCAATGGTTACCGGGAAGTGTACAGATATTTTCAGGGAAATTTTTTGGTTTAGGGGGAGAGATTTGAGGGGAGGGGGGGGGGTTACGTGAGAGGATCTTTCCATGAAGGAACTCTCATAGGGGAAGACTTTCAATGAAGGGGGCGCAGGATTTTCTAGCATTATTTAAAAAAAACAATGAAAAAATAAATTTAAAAAGTTTTTTCTACTGAAAGTGAGGAGCAGTATTACAAGTTAAAACGAACAGAAATTATTAAGCATTTCGTGGACTTACCTCCTCGTAATACCTCGCTCTTTACGCTTAAGTATTTTTAGTAATTTCAAATATTTATTCTATGGCCTTTGTGATTCAGGGGTCATTCTTAAGGAGTTGGGACAAAATTTAAGCTTTAGTGTAAAGAGCGAGGTATCGACGCAATAAAAATATATGCAATAAAAACATACGAATATAGAAGTTCGATACGCAAGTTAATTCGTAAGTTACGTATATTTTTTATTAATGAAAACGTTCGTAATTAATTAAAAGTTCTAGTTGCCTTTTTAAGTAATCGAAAAATTGGAGGGCATCTAGGCTTCCTCCCTCGCTCCTTTTTTCTCAAAATCTTCCGATTAAAGCTATGAAAAAGCCATTTAGCCAAAAAAAAAGCAATATGCAAATTTCGTTTTAATTATTTATATGCGGAGAGCCAAGATCAAAACATGAATTAATTTAAAAAGTACAGAAATTAAATAAAAAAAACAAGTTTTTTTTAAACTGAAAGTAAGGAGCGACATTAAAACTTTAAAACAGAAAAATTAAATTAAATTTCTTTAGCATATAGAACGAGGTATTTAGGAGGAGATAAATACCTCGCTCTTTATGCTTAAGTATTTTTAGTAATTTACACTATTTATTCCACGGCCTTTCTGATTCAGGGGTCATTCTTAAAGAATTGGGACAAAACTTAAGATTCAGTGTAAAGAGCGAGGTATTAACGAGGGGACAAACCCCTCATATACATAATAAGATATTACAATGTAAAAGTTTGTTACGTAAGTTAATTCTTAAGTTACGTATATTCTTTACTAATAAAAACCTTCGTTAAAAATTAAAAGTTCTAGTTGCTTTTTTAAGAAACCGAAAAATTGAAGGGCAACTAGGCCTCCTTCCCCACCCCTTATTTCTAAAAATCGTCTGATCAAAACTAAGAGAAAGCCAGTTAGCCACCAAAAGAATTAATTAATAAAATAAGAGATCTGAGTTATGAAGTCCTTCTAAATATGAAGTTTCATGAAGATCCGATCACTCCGTCGTAAGTTAAAAATACATCATTTTTTCTAATTTTTCAGAATTACCCCCCCCCCAACTACCCGTAACCGTACTGGCCTCACTCTTTTTGGGGGAGTTGGGGGGAGGGGTTCAGTGATTTGGCGAGTTTGGTGCTTCTGGACTTGCTAGGACGATGAAAATTGGTAGGCGTGTCAGGGAGCTGCACAAATTGACTTGATAAAGTCGTTTTCCCAGATTCGACCATCTGGGGGGCTAATGGGAGAGGAAAAATAAAAAAAAATTAGTTATTTATAACCTACGAGTGGGTTATCGGATCTTAATGAATTTTGATATTTAGAAGGACATTGTGACTCAGAGCTTTTATTTTGAATCCTGACCGGCATTAAGCCTCTGACTTTCCTTTTAAATCAATCTATTGATTCTTAGGATTTTGTTAGAGGTCATACCATATGAGCTCTTGTCTCTTATCTCTTCTTGCGTCGTCACAAGTGCCATATGAGCTCTTAGCTCTTGTTTTATTTAATAGTTTAAAGAAGGTAACCAAATAAGTCGTAATTGATTGAGGTTATTGTTCATTATTTATATAGTCTAAGCCTCGCCATCACCGTGGCCCCTTCCTTTACTGTTCAAAACAATATTTCAAAGAATAAAAGCTATATCATATAAAGATTACATTGTCAAATTAAAAGAAAACAACAAGCAAAGGCTCTTAGGACAAACAACTTCTATTACTGCTTGCTTAAGAAAAAGCTTCTTTCTACTAAGAATAAGACTATCTAAGATAGACTATCATCAAGAAGTGAAATTAATCATTTTTATACAACTCTGAAAAAGTTCCGCTGGCTTTGCCTCTCGTACAGACTACCTGCCTTGGCTGTTACCCAATTTTACGGACAGGCAGAGTAAGACAACTCCAATGCGCCGACTGAATCCATCTGTGAAGCAGAATTCTTTTATGTAGTAAATAGCTCAGTCGTATTACTGGCAAATCAGGTCCCAAAAAGGTAATTGCAGACGCCTTAGTACACCAGAAAACATATTCGTCCATTCTATTAAAAAAAAAAAAAAATTTAGTCGACATTTTTTAAACTTATTTTTAAGTAAAAGTTAAAATTTTTAAACAGTTAGGAGTTTGAAGTATTCCTACCATTTGAAGACAAAAAAATATTAGCCTATGTCCCTTTTCACGATACGGCTAGTGATCATTTCAGTTACACTACAAAAAAAAATCGCAGAGCTTTTAAAAATAAATTTAGTTTATATGTTTTTAGCTCAAATTGTACGGAATTGAATGCACTTTCTTTTCGAATTTGAAAAAAAAAATTGTTACCTTGAAGAAATTTCGAGTTTTTAGCTTTTCTTTGAGATATTTGTTGAATTTTACAGCACTTATTTTGAAACTGCAGTAAATAGAGAAAAAAATAGTGTTTTTTTTCAATTTAAAAATCATGTTCTTATAGATCTAGATCTCTTCTTTTGATTGATATAACATTACGCCAGATTCCTCTTCCCAATAAGTCGCAAAAAAATCCTGAATCACACTTATTTATAGGCTAAATTTGGCGTTTTTGGCCTATGTCTCAGAAACGCCCCAACGGCGAACATGTGCCCTACGATATTCGTTTTCAGCATGGTCGACTACCCTTAGATCCGTCCTGTTAGATCCGTTCCGGCATGGGTCGGTGTACGATACAGAATCTGGCGCTCTGACTATTATACATATTCCAATAATTTCTTATTACTAGTTGCCAGAGTCCACTTAAAGATCGTTAAAAACGCCTTAAATCCAAACAGGTCTAAATAGACGTACACATTTTGACTCGCATCGATATAAATTCTCATCATTATAGCGAATTGCACAGTTATGGTCAAGGTCGGAATTGTCAAAATCAGTCAGAATTCCAAAGCGACACGTCCACCTTAGAAGTTACTGTTTTGTTCGTGTAACGGAACCATGCATTCAGTGCATTGAAGGAAATACCATATAAAACAAAAGATGACGATTTCCGATGCCTTCTCCGAAATTTATGGTGCTTATTGTGGCGAGAAAATTATTTAGACCCTTTCTAGACAGATCTTAAATCCAAACAGGTCTAATTAGACGTACACAATTTGGACTCACATCGATATAATAATAATAATAATAATAATTTATCTGTCACCCACTTCACAAAACAGAGGTTAAGTGGAGTAGATACAAAAGAAAAACAGCAAAAGTAAAACCAGAAACAAATTTAAATACATAAAGAAATAAGACGGATAAAGCGATGAAAACATCCTAGCCTATAAAGCGCTTCAATAGCTAGCTTGGCAGATAATTTTTCTAAAACATCAGTAATATCTGTCGCACAATACTTTTTAGCCAGTTCTGTATTCCGGTAAGAACGAGGTAGATATAAAAGAAATTTGCAGTACCGGTAATAATTTATACGAATACGTTTTAAACCGCTAGTCAACAGAAGTGACCTAATACCAGAACAGAAGAGTGCAGAATGATAACAAAAATTTGAGTAAAGCCGAGTTAACGCTCTTCTTCTATAGTGTCCACGATTTGCCACAATCTTAGAGCAACCGAGCCTCAGCTTATCACTAAATATCTTTGACAGCACGAGACTGGAGAGCATTCATAGAATCGCAAACTGTTATACCAAGCCAACGACACGATTTAACACGAGGAATACTAAACCTATCGCAGTATAGTGATTCTGAACAATTATTACCGTTGAAAACAAGAAACTCGCACTTGTCAATATCAAACAGTTCGTGGTAATGAACTGTAGTAAGGAGCGACCCGGCTCAATAGTAACCGAAACTCTAAAAAATGGAATTTGTATACCAATAGTTACATCAAAAGAATCGCATTTTAATGCTTATTTTAAATATATAAGTTTCATCAAGATTAGTCTTGAGAAAATTGGCGTTATTGCAGAAAATATGGGATCCCCCCTAAAAGTCATACAATCTTAACGAAAATCACACCATCAGATTCAGCGTATCAGAGAACCTTTTTGTAGAAGTTTCAAGCTCCTATCTACAAAAATTTGGAATTTCGCATTTTTTGCCAGAAGACAAATCACGGATGCGTGTTTATTTTATTTTTTTTTTTTCTTTTCCAGGAGTGATCGTATCGACTAAGTGGCCCTATAATGTCGCAAGAGGGCTCTTTCTAACGGAAACTAAAAGTTATAGTGCCCTTATTAAGTAACCCAAAAATTGGAGGGCACCTAGGCCTCCTTCCACGCTCATTTTTCTACAAAGTCACCGGATAAGAATTCTGAGATTGCCATTTTATTCACCATCGTCGAAAAACCTAATAACTATGTCTTTGGGGACGACTTTCTCCCCCGCAGTCCCCGTGGGAGGGGCTTCAAGTTACGAACTTAGACCTGTGTTTACATATAGCAATGGTTACCGGGAAGTGTACAGATATTTTCAGGAAAATTTTTTGGTTTAGGGGGAGAGATTTGAGGGGAGGGGGGGGGGGGGGTTACGTGAGAGGATCTTTCCATGAAGGAACTCTCATAGGGGAAGACTCAATGAAGGGGGCGCAGGATTTTCTAGCATTATTTAAAAAAAACAATGAAAAAATAAATTTAAAAAGTTTTTTCTACTGAAAGTGAGGAGCAGTATTACAAGTTAAAACGAACAGAAATTATTAAGCATTTCGTGGACTTACCTCCTCGTAATACCTCGCTCTTTACGCTTAAGTATTTTTAGTAATTTCAAATATTTATTCTATAGCCTTTGTGATTCAGGGGTCATTCTTAAGGAGTTGGGACAAAATTTAAGCTTTAGTGTAAAGAGCGAGGTATCGACGCAATAAAAATATATGCAATAAAAACATACGAATATAGAAGTTCGATACGCAAGTTAATTCGTAAGTTGCGTATATTTTTTATTAATGAAAACGTTCGTAATTAATTAAAAGTTCTAGTTGCCTTTTTAAGTAATCAAAAAATTGGAGGGCATCTAGGCTTCCTCCCTCGCTCCTTTTTTCTCAAAATCTTCCGATTAAAGCTATGAAAAAGCCATTTAGCCAAAAAAAAAAAAAAAATCAATATGCAAATTTCGTTTTAATTATTTATATGCGGAGAGCCAAGATCAAAACATGAATTAATTTAAAAAGTACAGAAATTAAATAAAAAAAAAACAAGTTTTTTTAAACTGAAAGTAAGGAGCGACATTAAAACTTTAAAACAGAAAACTTTAAAACGACATTAAAACAGAAAGTACTCCGTATATGAAAGGGGATGTTCCCTTCTCAATCCCCCGCTCTTTACGCTAAAGTTTGACTCTCATTTTCAATTCTACTTTACTGAAGAGTAAAAAACTTTGGAGTAAAGAGCGGGGCGTTCAGAAGTTGTATAAAAAATGATTGATTTCACTTCTTGATGATAGTCTATCATCCATCCTAGAGCAAAACTAAGGCCAATCGATTTCGGGCCATGCCCCATCTAGGCAATTCTAGGATCCTGATGTCCCGCACTCGTAACATTTAAAGTTTGTTATTAAAAATTTTACGCATGCTCACCTGATGGGAGCTTAAAAGACTATTAACTTATTATCTTTTTTGGGGTCGTCCCCTAGCTATAATTTATGCGAGTAAAAAATATTGTCTGAATATGACGCCTTTTTATACTATCATGTATCTTTTTTGCTCTGTAAATGAATTCAAATGTGATGTCTCATGAATTTAAAAGTTCTGCCCATGACCCACCAAAACATTGTCATGCCCCACAGGTGGGGCCTATGCTCTACGTTGGGAATCATGTGCATAGAGTAAGGGTAATTCATAAGGGTTATTCAAATTGTCTGTCAGTTCTTTGAGTCATTGGAAGGCAATTGGAGACTAAAAATGATTCAAAGATTTATGACCGACCATGTCCACAGGACTTGCAGGCAAGTGGGTGACTGACATTGTTCATATGATATGAGTTTTTGTTCCTGGGAAACCTTGCCTACACTTAAATTGTATCAGTGGTGACCAAGATTTTTGGGTTAATTCTTGAAGGACAATGTCTACTGGACTTCTAGGCAAAGAAGAAAAAGTTGCAATCTTTTATATTTTATTTTTTGTGTTGTTTGGCAGTGATGGTTTATGTTTAAAAAGAACTATTTTGCCTGTTGCCATGACCCTTTCGCTTTTTACCAAAAATATCTATCTAGCTACCTATATTTTCAGTTATTTTATTGTTAGTAGAAACAAGCATTTTTTTTAAGCAAGCAGTAATAGAGGTCGTTTGTCTTAAGAACATGTGTTTGTTGTTTTCTTTTAATTTCACAATGTAACCTTTATATGATAAAGCTTTTATTCTTTGAAATATTGTTTTGAAGGGTAAAGGAAGGGGCCTCGGTGATGGTGAGGCTTAGACTATATAAATAATGAACAATAACCTCCATCAATTACGACTTATTTGGTTACCTCCTTTAAACTATTAAGTAAAAACACTAGTTTTTTTAAACTGAAAGTTAGGAGCGACTTTAAAACTTAAAACGAGCAGAAATTACTCCGTATATGAAATGAGTTGTCCCCTCCTCAACGCCTCGCTCTTTTCGCTAAAGTTTTTAATTGTTTAAAAAAGTAGAATTGTGGCAAAGAGTCAAAGCGAAAAGAGCGAGGGATTGCGGAGGGGACAACCCATTTCATATACGGAGTAATTTCTGTTCGTTTTAAGTCTTAATGGCGCTCCTTACTTTCAGTTAAAAAAACTAGTTTTTTTTTATTTAATTTCTGAACGTTTTTGAATTAATTCATGTTTGATTTTGGCTCTCCTCACATAAATTATTAAAATGAAATTTGCATATTAATTCTTTTGGTGGCTAACTGGCTTTCTCTTAGTTTTGATCAGACGATTTTTAGAAATAAGGGGTGGGTTTCTTAAAAAAGCAACTAGAACTTTTAATTTTTAACGAAGGTTTTTATTAGTAAAGAATTTACGTAACTTAAGACTTAACTTACGTAACATACTTTTACATTGTAATATCTTATTATGTATATGAGGGGTTTGTCCCCTCGTTAATACCTCGCTCTTTACACTGAATCTTAAGTTTTGTCCCAATTCTTTAAGAATGACCCCTGAATCAGAAAGGCCGTGGAATAAATAGTGTAAATTACTAAAAATACTTAAGCATAAAGAGCGAGGTATTTATCTCCTCCTAAATACCTCGTTCTATATGCTAAAGAAATTTAATAAGCGACCCTATGAGTATCCTCAGTAAAATTGGAGATGAGGCCTTGGACTAAGACATGACAGTAAAACCCTCTTAGTCCATGATAATGCCGATTGGTTTCCTCAAGTCCTCGCCCTGTTTTGTTAAACCTATTCCTTCTGAAATTTCTTTGTCCTCGTTTAAACTATAACGCGTAACAATTTCTTCAAATTTAAAGTGAGATATCCACGTTAAGGACATAGTCAATTTTGCTAACGTGTCTATCACCCTCTTTAAGCTCCTATATAAATTTAACGTCCCCTTCCACTCCTTAAGGACTGACACGTATTTTGTCGCCCGCATCTCGAATTTGCTTGTCCAATTTGGTACCATTGTATCTCTCACGAAGAATCGGAAAAAGATGGCTCAATCCAAAAAAAGCCTTACAAATAATTTTCGACGAAGGCAAGGTACCTTACTCTCTGCTCCTTAGGAAATCTAGTTTGGAAATCCTTGAGCGAAAGAGGGTTTCGTTGTACCTCCGTTTTTCTGAGGGTGCTGCCAAGACTGTTGCACTTATTTGCTTGTTCTCCCCTCTATTTTTTTACTTTCCCTTTTAATTTATATATATTTTATATTATGCTCTCTTTTTTTTGTGTTTATTCACTCATTCTTGTCCTCCCTTTTGAGGGAGGACATATCATATGAACAATGTCAGTCACCCACTTGCCTGCAAGTCCTGTGGACATGGTCGGTCATAAATCTTTGAATCATTTTTAGTCTCCATTTGCCTTCCAATGACTCAAAGAACTGACAGACAATTTGAATAACCCTTATGAATTACCCTTACTCTATGCACATGATTCCCAACGTAGAGCATAGGCCCCACCTGTGGGGCATGACAATGTTTTGGTGGGTCATGGGCAGAACTTTTAAATTCATGAGATATCACATTTGAATTCATTTACAGAGCAAAAAAGATACATGATAGTATAAAAAGGCGTCATATTCAGACAATATTTTTTACTCGCATAAATTATAGCAAGGGGACGACCCCAAAAAAGATAATAAGTTAATAGTCTTTTAAGCTCCCATCAGGTGAGCATGCGTAAAATTTTTAATAACAAACTTTAAATGTTACGAGTGCGGGACATCAGGATCCTAGAATTGCCTAGATGGGGCATGGCCCGAAATCGATTGGCCTTAGTTTTGCTCTAGGATGGATGATAGACTATCATCAAGAAGTGAAATCAATCATTTTTATACAACTTCTGAACGCCCCGCTCTTTACTCCAAAGTTTTTTACTCTTCAGTAAAGTAGAATTGAAAATGAGAGTCAAACTTTAGCGTAAAGAGCGGGGGATTGAGAAGGGAACATCCCCTTTCATATACGGAGTACTTTCTGTTTTAATGTCGTTTTAAAGTTTTCTGTTTTAAAGTTTTAATGTCGCTCCTTACTTTCAGTTTAAAAAAAACTTGTTTTTTTTTATTTAATTTCTGTACTTTTTAAATTAATTCATGTTTTGATCTTGGCTCTCCGCATATAAATAATTAAAACGAAATTTGCATATTGCTTTTGCTAAATGGCTTTTTCATAGCTTTAATCGGAAGATTTTGAGAAAAAAGGAGCGAGGGAGGAAGCCTAGATGCCCTCCAATTTTTCGATTACTTAAAAAGGCAACTAGAACTTTTAATTAATTACGAACGTTTTCATTAATAAAAAATATACGTAACTTACGAATTAACTTGCGTATCGAACTTCTATATTCGTATGTTTTTATTGCATATATTTTTATTGCGTCGATACCTCGCTCTTTACACTAAAGCTTAAATTTTGTCCCAACAAAATTCTGATTCAGGTCTGACATTGGGGGAATTTTGGGATGGGAATCTAAAATCATGAAAAATGCTTAGATTGAAGGGTCTTACATACCTGATTTACATAATTGGAACGGATCCGCTCTATTGGGGGGGGGGGGGGTCAATTCTGAAAAATAAGAAAAATTACGTATTTTTAACTTACGAAGGAGTGATCGGATCTTCATGACACTTCATCTTTAGAAGGACCTCGTAACTCAGATCTCTTATTTTAAATCTCAACCGGATCAAGCGTAATTGAGGGGGGGGGGCAGTTGGGGGGACCGGAAATCTTAGAAAATACTTAAAGCGGTGAGATCAGGATGAAACTGGATGGGAAGAATAGAAACCTGTCTAAGATACGTGACTGACATAACTGGATCGGATCTGCTCTCTTTGGTGGAAGTGGGGGGGGGGGTAATTTTAAAAATTGAGGTATTTGTAACTTACGAAAGGGTGACCAGATCTTAATGAAATTTGATATTTAGAAGGATCTTGTGCTTTAAAACTCTAATTTTAAATTCCAACCAGATCCTGTGACATTGGGGGGAGTTGGAGGGGGAAACTGGAATTCTTGGAAAACGTGAAAATTGGGGTAATTTTTATCTTACGAATAAATAATAGGATCTTAATGAAATTTGATTTTTAGAAGGAATTCATGTCTCAGAGCTCTTATTTCAAATCCCGACCACATCTTTTGACATTGGGGGGGAGTTGGAGGGGGAAATCTTGGAAAAACACTTGGAGTGGAGGAATCGGGATGAAGCTTGGTGGATAGAATAAACAAATGTCCTTGATACGTGATTGACAGAATCGTACTGGATTCGCTCTTTTTGGAGGAGTTTGGGGGGGAGGGGCTCAGTGATTTGGCGAGTTTGGTGGTTCTGGACGTGCTAGGAAGATGAAAAATTGGTAGGCGTGTCAGGGAGCTGCACAATTTGACTTGATAAAGTCGTTTTCCCAGATTCGACCATCTGGGGGGCTAAAGGGAGAGGAAAAATTTGAAAAAATTTGGTATTTATAACTTACGAGTGGGTGATTGGATCTTAATGAATTTTGATATTTAGAAGGACATCGTGACTCAGAGCTCTTATTTTAATTCCTGACCGGCATTAACCCTCTTATTTTCCTTTTTAAGGCCATGTATATATCCATAGAATTTTGTTAGAGCTCATACCATATGATCTCTTGGCTCTTAGCTCTTCTCGCCTCGTCACAAGTGTCATATGAGCTCTTAGCTCTTGTTACATCGGTAGTTACTAGGTTGTAAGAAATAATTGTGATTACTATTTTCTTCCGTAACACGAAAGCAACACGAAAGTCACATGTGGACCGAATTGTAATTACGCTTGACTTCAGCACCAATTATGTCAAATTTTCAAAATTGGCATTTGATTGATTTAAATTTCTGTTTGTTTTAAGTTTTAATAAAATTTCATAATTTAACCTTCGTTCGTCTTTGGATTTAATGTAGCTCCGCTTTTATTTGATTTTTTTCTATAATTACTCAATAATATATGAGCCTGAAAAACACGCCAACCTTTTCAAAAAGAGGGAGAAACCCTCCAAAAAAATATAATGATCTCGCCAATGTCTACTATTCTGCCTAGTAAAGAGAGGACCTCGACACATAGTACCCTATAATCAATTGTTTTGACAATATATCGAATCGAAATCAAGTCACCATTAGAATCGCCTCTGGCTCGGAAAAGATAAATATATATTCTAGAAAAAGAATATATATTCGGAGAAAAATAAATACAAGTCCTAGATAAGTCATTGACATAACCGGAACGGATCCGCTCTCTTTGGGGGAGTTGGGGGGTGGGGTTGATTCTGAAAAATTAGAAAAATGAGGTATTTTCAAATTACGAAGTAGTGATCGGACCTTAATGAAATTTAATATTTGGAAGGATATCATGTCTCAGAGCTTTTATTTTAAGTCCTGACCGGATCCGGTGAGACCGAAGTCGGAAGGGCGGTACCTAAAATCTGGGATAATTCTTAGAGTGGAGGGATAAGGATGAAACTCGGTGGAAAAAATAAGTACAAGTCCTAGATACGGGATTGGTCATATCCTAAACGGATCTGCTCTTTTTGGAGGAGTTGGGGGGGGGGTTAATTCTTAAAAATTAGAAAAAATGAGGTGTTTTTAACTTACGAAAGAGTGACCGTATCTTAATGAAATTTCATACTTAGAAGGACCTCGAAACTTCTTTTAAATCCTGACCGGATCCAGTGTCATTAGGGGGGGGGGGATCTTGGAAAACGCTTAAAGCGGAGAGATCAGGATGAAACTTGGTGGGAAGAATAAGCACAAGTCCGAGATAGGTGACTGACATAACCAGACAGGATCCGCTTTCTTTGGCGGAGTTGGGGGGGGGGGGACATAATGTGAGAAAATGCTGCCTGATCTGCTTTCGGTGACTTGACATTCATTATAGGGAGTTGCACTAATATAGTTATGGTCAGAATTGTGAAAATCAGTCGGAATTTCAAAGGGACACGCCCACCACAGAAGTTACTGTTTTTGCTCCTGTCCAGTATGAATCGGTCAGTTTTTGTAGTTTGAACACAATATTAAATTTTTTTACTACCTACATCTTAAATTTCTTCATAACTGTATCTAAATATTTCTTTCTAGTCTGGGTTGAGACATTGGAAGTTTCGCCACCATTTTTGCATTAGAATGGTTACTTCTCCTATTTTAGTATTTGGATATGTCTCAAGGGAATTTATGCAGGATACAGCTCTAACAACTAAGCCGTTCTTTATTAGCTGATCCCTCCGCAATCCCTCGCTCTTTACGCTAAAGTTTGACTCTGCTACAATTCTACTTTTAAAACAATTAAAAATTGTAGCCTAAAGAGCGAGGCGTTGAGGAGGGGACAACCCATTTCATATACGGAGTAATTTCTGTTCGTTTTAAGTTTTAATGTCGCTCCTTACTTTCAGTTAAAAAAACTAGTTTTTTTTATGGCAATTGGTATTAACCAAGTGACATATAGCAATCGCAAATTCTGTCGGTCTGTCGGTCCCGGTTTTGCTACTTTAGGCACTTCCAGGTAAGCTATGACGGTGAAATTTGGCAGGCATATCAGGGACCGGACCAGATTAAATGAGAAATAAGCGTTTTCCCGATTTGACCATCTGGTGGGGAGTGGGGGGCCTGTTAATTCGGAAAAAATAGAAAAATTGAAGTATTTTTAACTTACGAACGGTTGATTAGATCATAATAAAATTTGATATTTAGAATGATATCGTGTCTCAGAGCTCTTATTTTAAATCCCGACTGTATCTGGTGATATTGGGGGGGGAGTTGGGAAGGGGAACCTAAAATCTTGGAAAACACTTAGAGTGGAGGGATCGGGATGAAACTTGGTGGGAAAAATAAACACAAGTCCTAGATACATGATTGACATAAATCTCTTTGGGGTAGTTGGGGGGGGGGGGGTAATTCTGAAAAATTAGAAAAAATGAGGTATTTTTAACTTACGAACAGGTGATCGGATCGCAATGAAATTTGATATTTAGAAGGAAATCATGTCTGAGAGCTTGGGATTAAACTTGGTGGGAAAAATAAGCACAAGTACTAGATACATGATTGACATAACCGGAACGGATCCGCTCTCGTTGGGGTAGTTGGGGGGGGGGGTAATTCTGAAAAATTAGAAAAAATGATGTATTTTTAACTTACTTCGGAGTGATCGGATCTTCATGAAACTTCATATTTAGAAGGACTTCATAACTCAGATCTCTTATTTTAAATCTCAACTGGGTCCAGATTTTTTTTGTTGGGGGGGGGTAGTTGGGGGGGACCGGAAATATTAGAAAATACTTAAATGCGGAGAGATCAGGATGGAACTGGATGGGAAGAATAAAAACCTGTCTAAGATACGTGACTTACATAACCGGACCAGATCTGCTCTCTTTGGTGGAGTTGGGGGGGGGGGTAATTTGAAAATTGACGTATATTTAACTTACGAAAGGGTGACCAGATCTTAATGAAAATTGATATCTAGAAGGATCTTGTGCTTTTAATTTTAAATTCCGACCAGATTCTTTGACATTTGGGGGAGTTGGAGGGGGAAACCGGAATTCTTGGAAAACGTGAAAATTGGGGTATTTGTATCTTACGAATAGGCGATCGGATATTTGTGAAATTTGATGTTTAGAAGGAATTCACGTCTCAGAGCTCTTATTTCAAATCCCGACCAGATCTTTTGACATTGGGGGGAGCTTGAGGGGGAAATTTTGGAAAATACTTGGAGTGGAGGAATCGGGATGAAGCTTGGTGGATAGAATAAGTAAGTGTCCTTGATACGTGATTGACGTAACCGTACTGGCCTCACTCTTTTTGGGGGAGTTGGGGGGAGGGGCTCAGTGATTTGGCGAGTTTGGTGCTTCTGGACTTGCTAGGACGATGAAAATTGGTAGGCGTGTCAGGGAGCTGCACAAATTGACTTGATAAAGTCGTTTTCCCAGATTCGACCATCTGGGGGGCTAAAGGGAGAGGAAAAATAAAAAAAAAATTAGTTATTTGTAACCTACGAGTGGGTTATCGGATCTTAATGAATTTTGATATTTAGAAGGACATTGTGACTCAGAGCTTTTATTTTGAATCCTGACCGGCATTAAGCCTCTGACTTTCCTTTTAAATCAATCTATTGATTCTTAGGATTTTGTTAGAGGTCATACCATATGAGCTCTTGTCTCTTAGCTCTTCTTGCGTCGTCACAAGTGCCATATGAGCACTTAGCTCTTGTTTTATTTAATAGTTTAAAGAAGGTTACCAAATAAGTCGTAATTGATTGAGGTTATTGTTCATTATTTATATAGTCTAAGCCTCGCCATCACCGTGGCCCCTTCCTTTACTGTTCAAAACAATATTTCAAAGAATAAAAGCTATATCATATAAAGATTACATTGTCAAATTAAAAGAAAACAACAAGCAAAGGCTCTTAGGACAAACAACTTCTATTACTGCTTGCTTAAGAAAAAGCTTCTTTCTACTAAGAATAAGACTATCTAAGATAGACTATCATCAAGAAGTGAAATTAATCATTTTTATACAACTCTGAAAAAGTTCCGCTGGCTTTGCCTCTCGTACAGACTACCTGCCACCAACTACCCAGTTTTAAAATATATGTAATTTTACAATGTATGTAAAAATACAGACTACCCAATTTTACGGACAGGCAGAGTAAGACAACTCCAATGCGCCGACTGAATCCATCTGTGAAGCAGAATTCTTTTATGTAGTAAATAGCTCAGTCGTATTACTGGCAAATCAGGTCCCAAAAAGGTAATTGCAGACGCCTTAGTACACCAGAAAACATATTCGTCCATTCTATTAAAAAAAAAAAAAAAATTAGTGGACATTTTTTAAACTTATTTTTAAGTAAAAGTTAAAATTTTTAAACAGTTAGGAGTTTGAAGTATTCCTACCATTTGAAGACAAAAAAATATAAGCCTATGTCCCTTTTCACGATACGGCTAGTGATCATTTCAGTTACACTACAAAAAAAAATCGCAGAGCTTTTAAAAATAAAAATAGTTTATATGTTTTTAGCTCAAATTGTACGGAATTGAATGCACTTTCTTTTCGAATTTGAAAAAAAAAATTGTTACCTTGAAGAAATTTCGAGTTTTTAGCTTTTCTTTGAGATATTTGTTGAATTTTACAGCACTTATTTTGAAACTGCAGTAAATAGAGAAAAAAATAGTGTTTTTTTTTTCAATTTAAAAATCATGTTCTTATAGATCTAGATCTCTTCTTTTGATTGATATAACATTACGCCAGATTCCTCTTCCCAATAAGTCGCAAAAAATCCTGAATCACACTTATTTATAGGCTAAATTTGGCGTTTTTGGCCTATGTCTCAGAAACGCCCCAACGGCGAACATGCGCCCTACGATATTCGTTTTCAGCATGGTCGACTACCCTTAGATCCGTCCTGTTAGATCCGTTCCGGCATGGGTCGGTGTACGATACAGAATCTGGTGCTCTGACTATTATACATATTCCAATAATTTCTTATTACTAGTTGCCAGAGTCCACTTAAAGATCGTTAAAAACGTCTTAAATCCAAACAGGTCTAAATAGACGTACACATTTTGACTCGCATCGATATAAATTCTCATCATTATAGCGAATTGCACAGTTATGGTCAAGGTCGGAATTGTCAAAATCAGTCAGAATTCCAAAGCGACACGTCCACCTTAGAAGTTACTGTTTTGTCCGTGTAACGGAACCATGCATTCAGTGCATTGAAGGAAATACCATATAAAACAAAAGATGACGATTTCCGATGCCTTCTCCGAAATTTATGGTGCTTATTGTGGCGAGAAAATTATTTAGACCCTTTCTAGACAGATCTTAAATCCAAACAGGGCTAATTAGACGTACACAATTTGGACTCTCATCGATATAATAATAATAATAATAATAATTTATCTGTCATCCACTTCACAAAACAGAGGTTAAGTGGAGTAGATACAAAAGAAAAACAGCAAAAGTAAAACCAGAAACAAATTTAAACACATAAAGAAAAAAGACGGATAAAGCGATGAAAACATCCTAGCCTATAAAGCGCTTCAATAGCTAGCTTGGCAGATAATTTTTCTAAAACATCAGTAATATCTGTCGCACAATACTTTTTAGCCAGTTTTGTATTCCGGTAAGAACGAGGTAGATATAAAAGAAATTTGCAGTACCGGTAATAATTTATACGAATACGTTTTAAACCACCAGTCAACAGAAGTGACCTAATACCAGAACAGAAGAGTGCAGAATGATAACAAAAATTTGAGTAAAGCCGAGTTAACGCTCTTCTTCTATAGTGTCCACGATTTGCCACAATCTTAGAGCAACCGAGCCTCAGCTTATCACTAAATATCTTTGACAGCACGAGACTGGAGAGCATTCATAGAATCGCAAACTGTTATACCAAGCCAACGACACGATTTAACACGAGGAATACTAAACCTATCGCAGTATAGTGATTCTGAACAATTATTACCGTTGAAAACAAGAAACTCGCACTTGTCAATATCAAACAGTTCGTGGTAATGAACTGTAGTAAGGAGCGACCCGGCTCAATAGTAACCGAAACTCTAAAAAATGGAATTTGTATACCAATAGTTACATCAAAAGAATCGCATTTTAATGCTTATTTTTAATATATAAGTTTCATCAAGATTAGTCTTGAGAAAATTGGCGTTATTGCAGAAAATATGGGATCCCCCCTAAAAGTCATACAATCTTAACGAAAATCACACCATTAAATTCAGCGTATCAGAGAACCTTTTTGTAGAAGTTTCAAGCTCCTATCTACAAAAATGTGGAATTTCGCATTTTTTGCCAGAAGACAAATCACGGATGCGTGTTTATTTTATTTTTTTTTCTTTTCCAGGAGTGATCGTATCGACTAAGTGGCCCTATAATGTCGCAAGAGGGCTCTTTCTAACGGAAACTAAAAGTTATAGTGCCCTTATTAAGTAACCCAAAAATTGGAGGGCACCTAGGCCTCCTTCCACGCTCATTTTTCTACAAAGTCACCGGATAAGAATTCTGAGATTGCCATTTTATTCACCATCGTCGAAAAACCTAATAACTATGTCTTTGGGGACGACTTTCTCCCCCGCAGTCCCTGTGGGAGGGGCTTCAAGTTACGAACTTAGACCTGTGTTTACATATAGCAATGGTTACCGGGAAGTGTACAGATATTTTCAGGGAAATTTTTTGGTTTAGGGGGAGAGATTTGAGGGGAGGGGGGGGGGGTTACGTGAGAGGATCTTTCCATGAAGGAACTCTCATAGGGGAAGACTTTCAATGAAGGGGGCGCAGGATTTTCTAGCATTATTTAAAAAAAACAATGAAAAAATAAATTTAAAAAGTTTTTTCTACTGAAAGTGAGGAGCAGTATTACAAGTTAAAACGAACAGAAATTATTAAGCATTTCGTGGACTTACCTCCTCTTAATACCTCGCTCTTTACGCTTAAGTATTTTTAGTAATTTCAAATATTTATTCTATGGCCTTTGTGATTCAGGGGTCATTCTTAAGGAGTTGGGACAAAATTTAAGCTTTAGTGTAAAGAGCGAGGTATCGACGCAATAAAAATATATGCAATAAAAACATACGAATATAGAAGTTCGATACGCAAGTTAATTCGTAAGTTACGTATATTTTTTATTAATGAAAACGTTCGTAATTAATTAAAAGTTCTAGTTGCCTTTTTAAGTAATCGAAAAATTGGAGGGCATCTAGGCTTCCTCCCTCGCTCCTTTTTTCTCAAAATCTTCCGATTAAAGCTATGAAAAAGCCATTTAGCCAAAAAAAAAAAAAAGGAATATGCAAATTTCGTTTTAATTATTTATATGCGGAGAGCCAAGATCAAAACATGAATTAATTTAAAAAGTACAGAAATTAAATAAAAAAAAACAAGTTTTTTTTAAACTGAAAGTAAGGAGCGACATTAAAACTTTAAAACAGAAAACTTTAAAACGACATTAAAACAGAAAGTACTCCGTATATGAAAGGGGATGTTCCCTTCTCAATCCCCCGCTCTTTACGCTAAAGTTTGACTCTCATTTTCAATTCTACTTTACTGAAGAGTAAAAAACTTTGGAGTAAAGAGCGGGGCGTTCAGAAGTTGTATAAAAATGATTGATTTCACTTCTTGATGATAGTCTATCATCCATCCTAGAGCAAAACTAAGGCCAATCGATTTCGGGCCATGCCCCATCTAGGCAATTCTAGGATCCTGATGTCCCGCACTCGTAACATTTAAAGTTTGTTATTAAAAATTTTACGCATGCTCACCTGATGGGAGCTTAAAAGACCATTAACTTATTATCTTTTTTGGGGTCGTCCCCTAGCTATAATTTATGCGAGTATAAAATATTGTCTGAATATGACGCCTTTTTATACTATCATGTATCTTTTTTGCTCTGTAAATGAATTCAAATGTGATGTCTCATGAATTTAAAAGTTCTGCCCGTGACCCACCAAAACATTGTCATGCCCCACAGGTGGGGCCTATGCTCTACGTTGGGAATCATGTGCATAGAGTAAGGGTAATTCATAAGGGTTATTCAAATTGTCTGTCAGTTCTTTGAGTCATTGGAAGGCAATTGGAGACTAAAAATGATTCAAAGATTTATGACCGACCATGTCCACAGGACTTGCAGGCAAGTGGGTGACTGACATTGTTCATATGATATGAGTTTTTGTTCCTGGGAAACCTTGCCTACACTTAAATTGTATCAGTGGTGACCAAGATTTTTGGGTTAATTCTTGAAGGACAATGTCTACTGGACTTCTAGGCAAAGAAGAAAAAGTTGCAATCTTTTATATTTTATTTTTTATGTTGTTTGGCAGTGATGGTTTATGTTTAAAAAGAACTATTTTGCCTGTTGCCATGACCCTTTCGCTTTTTACCAAAAATATCTATCTAGCTACCTATATTTTCAGTTATTTTATTGTTAGTAGAAACAAGCATTTTTTTTAAGCAAGCAGTAATAGAGGTCGTTTGTCTTAAGAACATGTGTTTGTTGTTTGTTTGTTGTTCATTTGTTCAGTTATTTTATCAAACAGTTCGTGGTAACGAACTGTAGTAAGGAGCGACCCGGCTCAATAGTAACCAAAACTCTAAAAAATGGAATTTTGATACCAATAGCTATATCAAAAGAATCGCATTTCAATGCTGGTTTTAAATATATAAGTTTCATCAAGTTTAGTCTTACCCATCAAACGTTACGAGCCTGAGAAAATTTGCGTTATTTTAGAAAATAGGGGGAAACGCCCCCTAAAAGTCATAGAATCTTAACGAAAATCACGCCATCAGATTCAGCGTATCAGAGAACTCTATTGTAGAAGTTTCGAGCTTTTATCTACAAAAATGTGGAATTTTGCATTTTTTGCCAGAAGGTAGATCACGGATGCGTGTTTATTTGTTTTTTTGTTTTTTTGTTTGTTTTTTTTTTTTCCCAGGGGTGATCGTATCGACCCAGTTGTCCTAGAATGTTGCAAGAGGGCTCATTCTAACGGAAATGAAAAGTTCTAGTGCCCTTTTTAAGTGACCGAAAAAATTGGAGGGCACCTAGGCCCCCTCCCACGCTAATTATTTTCCCAAAGTCAACGGATCAAAATTCTGAGATAGCCATTTTATTCACCGTAGTCGAAAAACCTTATAACTATGTCTTTGGGGACGACTTACTCCCCCACAGTCCCCGTGGGAGGGGCAACAAGTTACAAACTTTGACCTGTGCTTACATATAGTAATGGTTATTGGGAAGTATACAGGCGTTTTCAGGAGGATTTTTTTGGTTTGGGGGAGGGGTTGAGAAGAGGGGGATATGCTGGGGGAACTTTCCTTCGAGAATTTGTAATGGGAGAAGAAAATTTCCATGAAGGGAGAGCAGGATTTACTAGCATTATTTGGTAGGTCAGTTTAGATATAAAAGTTTAAATATTTCAACTTTGGGCCAATCTATGGCGAACATACAGATGGAAGCTCCAAAAATCACCCCGAAAATTGACCACATGCCTGAAATTAGATTGTGCATATTAAAATGTGCATATTTGTTCAGTTGAACATCACTTTCATGATGCCCCGGAAATTTCACCTTGACACGTTAAGCCGTTCCAAAAATATTGTTGATGTGTGCATTTGACACCCTTTTCATCTTAATACTCTAAGCTTTACATGTGAAATTAGCTACACTTTGATTTATGATAATATTTGCTTGTGTTAATTTTGAGATGATTATTGATCTTAATTTTTTTACTTAATTATTACTAACAATTAATAATTAATTATTCATGAATTAATTATTGTGGAGAGACAAAATAAAACATGCATTAATTCAAAAACGTTCAGAAATTAAATAAAAGAAAAATTAAACGGAAAGTAAGGAGCGACATTAAAACTTAAAGCGAACAAAATTATTCCGTAAAGGAAAGAGGTTGTCCCCTGCGCAACTCCTCACTCTTTACACTAAAGTATTTTTTTAATTTAAAAAGTACAGCTGGAAAATAATAACATGCATTACTTCAAAAACGTTCAGAAATTAAATAAAAAAAACAAGTTTTTTAAACTGCAAGTAAGGAGCGACAGTAAAACTTAAAACGAACAGAAATTACTTCGTATATGAAAGAGGCTGCTTCCTCATCAACGCCCCGCTCTTTACGCTAAAGTTTGACTCTTTCTCTCAATTCTTCTTTCTAAAACAGTAAAAAACTTTAGCGTAAAGAGCGGGGCGTTGATGAGGAAGCAGCCTCTTTCATATACGAAGTAATTTCTGTTCGTTTAAGTTTTAATGTCGCTCCTTACTTTCAGTTGAAAAAACTTGTTTTTTTTATTTAATTGTTAGTAGAAACAAGCATTTTTTTTAAGCAAGCAGTAATAGAGGTCGTTTGTCTTAAGAACATGTGTTTGTTGTTTTCTTTTAATTTCACAATGTAACCTTTATATGATAAAGCTTTTATTCTTTGAAATATTGTTTTGAAGGGTAAAGGAAGGGGCCTCGGTGATGGTGAGGCTTAGACTATATAAATAATGAACAATAACCTCCATCAATTACGACTTATTTGGTTACCTCCTTTAAACTATTAAGTAAAAACACTAGTTTTTTTAAACTGAAAGTAAGGAGCGACTTTAAAACTTAAAACGAGCAGAAATTACTCCGTATATGAAATGAGTTGTCCCCTCCTCAACGCCTCGCTCTTTTCGCTAAAATTTTTAATTGTTTAAAAAAGTAGAATTGTGGCAAAGAGTCAAACTTTAGCGAAAAGAGCGAGGGATTGCGGAGGGGACAACCCATTTCATATACGGAGTAATTTCTGTTCGTTTTAAGTCTTAATGGCGCTCCTTACTTTCAGTTAAAAAAACTAGTTTTTTTTTATTTAATTTCTGAACGTTTTTGAATTAATTCATGTTTGATTTTGGCTCTCCTCACATAAATTATTAAAATGAAATTTGCATATTAATTCTTTTTGTGGCTAACTGGCTTTCTCTTAGTTTTGATCAGACGATTTTTAGAAATAAGGGGTGGGGAAGGAGGCCTAGTTGCCCTTCAATTTTTCGGTTTCTTAAAAAAGCAACTAGAACTTTTAATTTTTAACGAAGGTTTTTATTAGTAAAGAATATACGTAACTTAAGAATTAACTTATGTAACAAACTTTTACATTGTAATATCTTATTATGTATATGAGGGGTTTGTCCCCTCGTTAATACCTCGCTCTTTACACTGAATCTTAAGTTTTGTCCCAATTCTTTAAGAATGACCCCTGAATCAGAAAGGCCGTGGAATAAATAGTGTAAATTACTAAAAATACTTAAGCATAAAGAGCGAGGTATTTATCTCCTCCTAAATACCTCGTTCTATATGCTAAAGAAATTTAATAAGCGACCCTATGAGTATCCTCAGTAAAATTGGAGATGAGGCCTTGGACTAAGACATGACAGTAAAACCCTCTTAGTCCATGATAATGCCGATTGGTTTCCTCAAGTCCTCGCCCTGTTTTGTTAAACCTATTCCTTCTGAAATTTCTTTGTCCTCGTTTAAACTATAACGCGTAACAATTTCTTCAAATTTAAAGTGAGATATCCACGTTAAGGACATAGTCAATTTTGCTAACGTGTCTATCACCCTCTTTAAGCTCCTATATAAATTTAACGTCCCCTTCCACTCCTTAAGGACTGACACGTCTTTTGTCGCCCGCATCTCGAATTTGCTTGTCCAATTTGGTACCATTGTATCTCTCACGAAGAATCGGAAAAAGATGGCTCAATCCAAAAAAAGCCTTACAAATAATTTTCGACGAAGGCAAGGTACCTTACTCTCTGCTCCTTAGGAAATCTAGTTTGGAAACCCTTGAGCGAAAGAGGGTTTCGTTGTACCTCCGTTTTTTCTGAGGGTGCTGCCAAGACTGTTGCACTTATTTGCTTGTTCTCCCCTCTGTTTTTTTACTTTCCCTTTTAATTTATATATATTTTATATTATGCTCTCTTTTTTTTGTGTTTATTCACTCATTCTTGTCCTCCCTTTTGACCAGTTTTTATCTCTTATCTCTTTATCTTTTACTGACTTTACGCAGTTTAATCATAGACACTTTTTTAGTTTTCCTGGTAATATATATATATATATATATATATATATATATATATATATATATATATATATATATATATATATATATATATATATATATATATATATATATATATATATATATATTGTTCTTTTTGTATTTATTTGCTTATTTTGTCCCCCCTTCCCTTTTTTAATGACCCTTTTGAATTTTTTCTGACTGGTATTTGTTTAAGTTTGGTTTGACTCGTTTTTATCTTAGTAGCCTTTTAATTGACTTATTACAATTTAATTTTTGAACCATAAATAATTATTCATAATGATTTTTCTTTTTTGTTGTTTTTTGTTTTTTTGCATTTTTGCCAGTTTTAGTGCAACTATGTAATTTGTTGACTCCGAAGTCAACAAATCATCTTATCTAATCTTTGTATTATCTTTTATCTTTATCTTTTATATTAACTCTATCTTTTTATTCTAATTCTTTTAACTAATTTTATCTTAGTCATGGTGGTGGGGTGTTATTATATAGGGTGGGGGAGCCTAAAATGATGGAAAACGCTTAGATTGGAGGGATCGGGATGAAACTTGGTGGAAAAAATAAGCAGAAGCCTTAGATACGCGATTAACATAATTGGAAAGGATCTGCTCTATTGGGGGGGGGGGTATCCTGAAAAATTTGAAAAAATGTCGTATTTTTAACTTCCGAAGGAGTGATCGGATGTTCATGAAACTTCATATTTAGAAGGACACGTAACTCAGGTCTCTTATTTCAAATCTCAACCGGATCCAGCGTAATTGGGGGGGGGCAGTTGGGGGGAACTGGAAATCTTAGAAAATACTTAAAGTGGTGAGATCAGGATGAAACTGGATGGGAAGAGTAAAAATCTGTCTAAGATACATGATTGACATAAACGGAACGGATCCGCTCTCTTTGGGGTAGTTGGGGGGGGGGGGGTTATTTCTGAAAAATTAGAAAAAATGAGGTATTTTTAACTTACGAACGGATGATCGTATCTCAATGAAATTTGATATTTAGAAGGATATCGTGTCTCAGAGCTCTAATTTAGATCCCAACCGAATCTGGTGACATTGGGGGGGGGGAGTTGGGAGGGGGAAAGCTAAAACTTGGAAAACACTTAGAGTGGAGGGATCGGGATGAAACTTGGTGGGGAAAATAAGCAAAAGTCCTAGATACATGATTGAAATAACTGGAACGGATCCGCTCTCTTTGGGGTAGTTGGGGGAGGGGCCAATTCTGAAAAATTAGAAAAATGAGGTATTTTTAACTTACGGACGGGTAATCGGATCTCAATGAAATTTGATATTTAGAAGGATATCGTGTCTCAAAGCTCTTATTTTAAATCCTGACCGGATCTGGTGACATTGGGGGAATTTTGGGATGGGAATCTAAAATCATGAAAAATGCTTAGATTGAAGGGTCTTACATACCTGATTTACATAATTGGAACGGATCCGCTCTATTGGGGGGGGGGGTCAATCTGAAAAATAAGAAAAATTACGTATTTTTAACTTACGAAGGAGTGATCGGATCTTCATGACACTTCATCTTTAGAAGGACCTCGTAACTCAGATCTCTTATTTTAAATCTCAACCGGATCAAGCGTAATTGAGGGGGGGGGGCAGTTGGGGGGACTGGAAATCTTAGATAATACTTAAAGCGGTGAGATCAGGATGAAACTGGATGGGAAGAATAGAAACCTGTCTAAGATACGTGACTGACATAACTGGATCGGATCTGCTCTCTTTGGTGGAAGTGGGGGGGGGGGGGGGTAATTTTAAAAATTGAGGTATTTGTAACTTACGAAAGGGTGACCAGATCTTAATGAAATTTGATATTTAGAAGGATCTTGTGCTTTAAAACTCTAATTTTAAATTCCAACCAGATCCTGTGACATTGGGGGGAGTTGGAGGGGGAAACCGGAATTCTTGGAAAACGTGAAATTGGGGTATTTTTATCTTACGAATAAATAATAGGATCTTAATGAAATTTGATTTTTAGAAGGAATTCATGTCTCAGAGCTCTTATTTCAAATCCCGACCAGATCTTTTGACAATGGGGGGGAGTTGGAGGGGGAAATCTTGGAAAAACACTTGGAGTGGAGGAATCGGGATGAAGCTTGGTGGATAGAATAAACAAATGTCCTTGATACGTGATTGACAGAATCGTACTGGATTCGCTCTTTTTGGAGGAGTTTGGGGGGGAGGGGCTCAGTGATTTGGCGAGTTTGGTGGTTCTGGACGTGCTAGGAAGATGAAAATTGGTAGGCGTGTCAGGGAGCTGCACAATTTGACTTGATAAAGTCGTTTTCCCAGATTCGACTATCTGGGGGGCTAAAGGGAGAGGAAAAATTTGGTATTTATAACTTACGAGTGGGTGATTGGATCTTAATGAATTTTGATATTTAGAAGGACATCGTGATTCAGAGCTCTTATTTTAATTCCTGACCGGCATTAACCCTCTTATTTTCCTTTTTAAGGCCATGTATATATCCATAGAATTTTGTTAGAGCTCATACCATATGATCTCTTGGCTCTTAGCTCTTCTCGCCTCGTCACAAGTGTCATATGAGCTCTTAGCTCTTGTTACATCGGTAGTTACTAGGTTGTAAGAAATAATTGTGATTACTATTTTCTTCCGTAACACGAAAGTCACATGTGGACCGAATTGTAATTACGCTTGACTTCAGCACCAATTCTGTCAAATTTAACCAATCAAATTTAAGCCAATCAATCATCTTTACCAATCAAAGTTTAGATTTAAGGCAAAGTTTTTTGAAAATAGTAAATGCAGAATCTTCGAACAGTACTTTTCATATTTAATAGATGAAAATGGAAAGAGATGCAAATGCCTAGTATTCGTAAACAATACTACTACTTCTACTGACAACTTTCTGCAGCACCAAACCACCTAAGGCCAACATAGCTATGCACGCTCCTCCCATCCCTCTCTATTCAAAGCTTCCCTCTTTACAACCTCCCAGGAAGTTGCCTTTTCCCTTAAAGATTTCCTTAAGACATAATCATAACCTAAACGGGGACGATCTGCTTTCCATTTGGCCCTAGACGGTCGGTGGACAGGGAAAATCTTTGTTAATCTATCATCCGCAAAACGTGCCCTAGCCATCTCAACCGTTCTCTTATTATAGCCCTAGAAAGTAGGATTGAACCACACTTTTTGTGCAGCCTACTGTTTGAAATACCGGCTTTCAAACAGTAAAGTTTTTTACTCTTTGGTAAAGTAGAATTGAAAGAAAGAGTCAAACATTAGCGTAAAGTGCGGGTCGTTGAGAAGGGAAGATCCCCTTTCGCACACGGAGTAATTTCTGTTCGTTTTAAGTTTTAATGTCGCTCCTTACTTTCAGTTAAAAAAACTTGTTTTTTTTTATTTAATTTCTGGACATTTTTGAATTAATGCATGTTTTGATCTTGGCTCTGCATATAAATCATTAAAACGAAATTTGCATATTGATTTTTTTTTTTTTGGCTAAATAGCTTTCTCATATTTTTCATTGGAAGATTTTGAAAAAAAAAGAGCGAGGGAGGATGCATAGTTGCCCTCCAATTTTTTGATTACTTAAAAAGGCAACTAGAACTTTTAATTAATTACGAACGTTTTCATTAGTAAAAAATATACATAACTTACGAATTAACTTACGTAACGAACTTCTATATTCGTATGTTTTTATTGTATATATGAGGGGGTTCACCCCTCGTCGATACATCGCTCTTTACACTAAAGCTTAAATTTTGTCCCAATTCCTTAAGAATGACCCCTGAATCACAAAGGCCGTAGAATAAATAGTTGAAATTACTAAAAATACTTAAGCGTAAAGAGCGAGGTATTACGAGGAGGTAAGCCCATCAAATGCGTAATAATTTTTGTTTGTTTAACTTTCAGTAGTTTCAGTAGAAAAAACTTTTTAAATTTATTTTTCATTGTTTTTGTAAATAATCCTAGAAAATCCTGCGCAAATTTTCTCAAGACTAATCTTGATGAAACTCATATATTTAAAATCAGCATTAAAATGCGATTCTTTTGATGTAACTATTGGTATCAAAATTCAATTTTTTAGAGTTTTGGTTACTATTGAGCCTGGTCGCTCCTTACTACAGTTCGTTACCACGAACTGTTTGATATTGACAAGTGCGAGTTTCTTGTTTTCAACTCTAATAATTGTTCAGAATCACTATATTGCGATGGGTTTAGTATTCCCTATGTTAAATCGTGTCGTTGGCTTGGTATAACAGTTTGCGATTCTATGAATGCTCTCCGGTCTCGTGCTGTCAAAGATATTTAGTGATAAGCTGAGGCTCGGTTGCTCTAAGATTGTGGTAAATCGTGGACACTATAAGAGAAGAGCGAAATCTTTTTTAAGTGGACTTTAATGATCAGCCATTTTTTTTTTCTGATGAGCATCCTGAAAAAACAAGAAAACTTCCAGGTTCTAACAGGAAAAGAAACCTTCATGGTTCTAGTTTTGGTAGTAGATTATGTCTGTTACATTTACCTTCTTGGCATGATAAAAATGAAATAAAAGTTAAATTAATATTTTTACGAGAATAAACAATAATTATAAATCAAATAAACATATGTAACGAACTATTTTTCTTCCTGGCCAAACTTAGCCTTTGATATTTTAGGCCCTACGAATAGAGATATGCAAGATGGTGGGACAGAAAAAACTCTATTAACCCATGGAATCGGATAAATCTCACTCCTGGACAATTTAAGGAATTGGAAGAAGTGTTCGAAGAGACTCGCTTTCCAGATTCCGAAACTATAAGTGAATTAAGTGTGCAGCTTAATCAAAGTAAAACACGGATCCAAGTAAGCTTAATCTTATCTTACTGTTTTTTAGATATATTGTAATTGTATCTTTGTGGATGTATATAGATATATCCATGCCATCTTATTTATTATCAGATTCATTTACACGTAATAGCCTTTTGTGGGGCGAATATTGTCCTTAATTAATACCTTAATTAAAAGTCCCTGTAATTATTTTAGTCAACATTTTGAGTCTTGTATTAAGAACGACTCCTGAAACACAATGGCCGCTTAATTAGAACAATAAAAACTTTTTAAAATCATTAAAAAACTTTACCATGAAGAATAAGGTACTTAGGAGGGGTAAAACCCCCCTCATACACTTATAATCTTACACAACTTTTAATCTTACACAACATGTTTTCTTAGGAGACAGAAACATCACTGGAAAAACAGGAACAGAAAAATAAAAATGTGTTATTATTATTATTAATCAGAATTGGTTCCTTGCACAGGGTTGGTTTTAAGGTTTTGTAGATACGACAAAGCAATTTTGACATCATTCTCATTCTCCATTCACCCTTCATTCTCCTACTGTTGAAAAAAAACGAACAGGTAAATATCATGGAAACCAAATAAGGTAGCTGTTAGATAAATCATCTTGTAACCAAAAGTAACAAGATAAATCCACTGAACCAAGCTATATAGTTTGCTTAGATTTTGCAGGTAAGCTGTAAATCTGTAAGTTTTTCAGATCATATAACGATGAATAACTCAAATGTATGATTAGGTAAAAATTTTACATTGAAGGGTCTTTTGACTGATTGGAAGGGATTTTGTCCCTCTATCAAAAACTAGTATCTTGACCTGCCATGTTTTCATGAAATTTACTAAATAGTGATTTTTCTTCATTTTTGGACCTAAAGAAATAGATGGGGATGCGTGTATTTGCCAACAGGTATGCGGAACTCCATTATCTTCCCATTGTTGCCACTCTCTTTTCTGCTAGACATAGATTCTTGGTTTTGTAATCCTATTATGGCCATAATAGGTTTTGGGTGAGAAATAAACTAAAATAAGAACATTTCCCTTCTACTACAACTAATACAATATGTTTTTACATCTGTAGTTACTAGGTTGTATCTCATAAAGCATAGAAAAATTCTGATTACGTTTTTACGGTCCCCTTGTCGGGTTAATAAGGAAGGGGGGGGGGGGTCAATTTTTAATTCAAAATTAAACTATTGTGTAGATAGTAGGTTTTGGCATAGGAGGGTCTATATCATATTTTGACATCTAATGTCATTAAGTCTAATGTCTATTGTAGTTAATATATATATATATAATATATATATATATATATATATATATATATATATATATACGTATATATATATATATATATATTTATATATATATATAATATATATATATATATATATATATACATATATATATATATATATATATATATATATATATATATATATATATATATACATATATATATATATATATATATATATATATATATATTTGGGTAAAGTTGACAACTTAAGATTTTCTGGCCTAAAAATCGATCTATATATGTCACGAGTTTCAGAAAATTCGTCCAGAGCCTTAATTTTTGGGGAAAAGATATGTGAATGGCGTCATTATTGTATACATCAGTATCTTAATGACTTCATCCACTAATATAAAAGGCTGCATTCATATTACATCCCTAAATGACGTCACATGAAATTTCTTACCATAATCTATTTCAGTGACGTCATTCATAGCATAAAAACAAGCGTTGTCTAGGAAGATCCATCAGTCTACTTTTGAAAAGCAAGTAGTAATATAAGTATTCTAATAACAAGTACAAGTATAAACAGCCAGCATTATACCTTTAGTGATATGGCACTAAGTTTTGGAAACTTTGATCTTGACCCAGATTCCCAGCTTATGACTGGAGTGACCGATTTTACATACCAAGAAGACTTACAACTGGACTGCCAAAAACAAATTCCTTTGAAGCACAGATTGGCTAGGCATATGAGAACTCAAAATGGAAAAAAATACTATGAATGTGAAGAATGCAAAAAGAAATTTTCTTTGTCCAATTTGGCTGTGCATATGAGAATTCACAGTGGAGAAAAACCGTATGAATGTGAAACATGCAAAAGTAAATTTTCTACCAAGTCCCATTTGGCTGTGCATATGAGAATTCACAGTGGTGAAAAACCATATGAATGTGAAACATGCAAAAAGAAATTTTCTGCCAAGTCCAATTTGCCTGCGCATATGACAATTCACAGTGGTGAAAAACCATATGAATGTGAAACATGCAAAAAGAAATTTTCTATCAAGTCCCATTTGGCTGTGCATATGAGAATTCACAATGGTGAAAAACCATATGAATGTGAAACATGCAAAAGAAAATTTTCTGACAAGTCCAATTTGGCTGTGCATATGAGAATTCACAGTGGAGAAAAACCGTATGAATGTGAAACATGCAAAAGTAAATTTTCTATCAAGTCCCATTTGGCTGTGCATATGAGAATTCACAGTGGTGAAAAACCATATGAATGTGAAACATGCAAAAGGAAATTTTCTATGAAAAACAATTTAACTAGGCATATGAAAACCCACGCTGATGAAAAACCATATGAATTTGAAGAATTAAAAAGTGATACGAGGTGTTAGCCCTACTGATTGCTCTTTTTTTTCAAAATTGGCATTTGATTGATTTAAATTTCTGTTTGTTTTAAGTTTTAATAAAATTTCATAATTTAACCTTCGTTCGTCTTTGGATTTAATGTAGCTCCGCTTTTATTTGATTTTTTTCTATAATTACTCAATAATATATGAGCCTGAAAAACACGCCAACCTTCTCAAAAAGAGGGAGAAACCCTCCAAAAAAATATAATGATCTCGCCAATGTCTACTATTCTGCCTAGTAAAGAGAGAACCTCGACACATAGTACCCTATAATCAATTGTTTTGACAATATATCGAATCGAAATCAAGTCACCATTAGAATCGCCTCTGGCTCGGAAAAGACAAATATATATTCTAGAAAAAGAATATATATTCGGATAAAAATAAATACAAGTCCTAGATAAGTCATTGACACAACCGGAACGGATCCGCTCTCTTTGGGGGGGTTGGGGGGAGGGGTTAATTCTGAAAAATTAGAAAAATGAGGTATTTTCAAATTACGAAGGAGTGATCGGACCTTAATGAAATTTGATATTTGGAAGGATATCATGTCTCAGAGCTTTTATTTTAAGTCCTGACCGGATCCGGTGAGACCGAAGTCGGAAGGGCGGTACCTAAAATCTGGGATAATTCTTAGAATGGAGGGATAAGGATGGAACTCGGTGGAAAAAATAAGTACAAGTCCTAGATACGGGATTGGTCATATCCTAAACGGATCTGCTCTTTTTGGAGGAGTTGGGGGGGGGGGGGTTAATTCTTAAAAATTAGAAAAAATGAGGTGTTTTTAACTTACGAAAGAGTGACCGTATCTTAATGAAATTTCATACTTAGAAGGACCTCGAAACTCAGATCTCTTCTTTTAAATCCTGACCGGATCCAGTGTCATTAGGGGGGGGGGATCTTGGAAAACGCTTAAAGCGGAGAGATCAGGATGAAACTTGGTGGGAAGAATAAGCACAAGTCCAAGATACATGATTGACATAACTCTCTTTGGGGTAGTTGGGGGGGGGGGGGGTAATTCTGAAAAATTAGAAAAAATGAGGTATTTTTAACTTACGAACAGATGATCGGATCGCAATGAAATTTGATATTTAGAAGGAAATCATGTCTGAGACCTTGGGATTAAACTCGGTGGGAAAAATAAGCACAAGTACTAGATACATGATTGACATAACCGGAACGGATCCGCTCTCTTTGGGGTAGTTGTGGGGGGGGGGGGGTAATTCTGAAAAATTAGAAAAAATGATGTATTTTTAACTTACGACGGAGTGATCGGATCTTCATGAAACTTCATATTTAGAAGGACTTCATAACTCAGATCTCTTATTTTAAATCTCAACTGGGTCCAGATTTTGGGGGGGGGGGTAGTTGTGGGGGGACCGGAAATATTAGAAAATACTTAAAAGCGGAGAGATCAGGATGGAACTGGATGGGAAGAATAAAAACCTGTCTAAGATACGTGACTTACATAACCGGACCAGATCTGCTCTCTTTGGTGGAGTTGGGGGGGGGGGGTAATTTTGAAAATTGACGTATATTTAACTTACGAAAGGGTGACCAGATCTTAATGAAATTTGATATCTAGAAGGATCTTGTGCTTTTAATTTTAAATTCCGACCAGATTCTGTGACATTTGGGGGAGTTGGAGGGGGAAACCGGAATTCTTGGAAAACGTGAAAATTGGGTTATTTGTATCTTACGAATAGGCGATCGGATATTAGTGAAATTTGATATTTAGAAGGAATTCATGTCTCAGAGCTCTTATTTCAAATCCCGACCAGATCTTTTGACATTGGGGGGAGCTTGAGGGGAAATCTTGGAAATACTTGGAGTGGAGAATCGGGATGAAGCTTGGTGTATAGAATAAGTAAATGTCCTTGATACGTGATTGACGTAACCGTACAGGCCTCACTCTTTTGGGGGAGTTGGGGGGAGGGGTTCAGTGATTGGCGAGTTTAGTGCTTCTGGACTTGCTAGGACGATGAAAATTGGTAGGCGTGTCAGGGAGCTGCACAAATTGACTTGATAAAGTCGTTTTCCCCAGATTCGACCATCTGGGGGCTAAAGGGAGAGGAAAAATTAAAAAAAATTAGTTATTATAACCTACGAGTGGGTTATCGGATCTTAATGAATTTTGATATTTAGAAGGACATTGTGACTCAGAGCTTTTATTTTGAATCCTGACCGGCATTAAGCCTCTGACTTTCCTTTTAAATCAATCTATTGATTCCTTAGGATTTTGTTAGAGGTCATACCATATGAGCTCTTGGCTCTTAGCTCTTCTTGCGTCGTCACAAGTGCCATATGAGCTCTTAGCTCTTGTTTATTTAATAGTTTAAGAAGGTTACCAATAAGTCGTAATTGATTGAGGTTATTGTTCATTATTTATATAGTCTAAGCCTCACCATCACCGTGGCCCCTTCCCTTACTGTTCAAAACAATATTTCAAAGAATAAAAGCTATATCATATAAAGATTACATTGTCAAATTAAAAGAAAACAACAAGCAAAGGTTCTTAGGTACAAACAACTTCTATTACTGCTTGCTTAAGAAAAGCTTCTTTCTACTAAGAATAAAAGAACTGAAACTATAGGTAGCTAGATAGATAGTTTTGGTAAAAAGCGAAAGGTTCATGACAACAGGCAAAATACTTCTTTTTAAACATAAACCATCAATGCCAGAACACATAAAAAATAAAATAGAAAAGATTGCAACTTTTTCTTCTTTGCCTAGAAGCCCAGTAGATATTGTCCTTCAAGAGTTAACCCAAAAATTTGGTCACCACTGATACAATTTAAATGTAGGCAAGGTTTTTCAGTAGGAAAAACTCATATCATATGAACAATATCAGTCACCCACTTGCCTGTAAGTCCTGTGGACATGGTTGGTCATAAATCTTTGAATCATTTTTAGTCTCCAATTGCCTTCCAATGGCTCAAAGAACTGACAGACCATTTGAATAACCCTTATAAATTACCCTTACTCTATGTACATGATTCCCAACGTAGAGCACAGGCCCCACCTGTGGGGCATGACAATGTTTTGGTGGGTCATGGGCAGAACTTTTAAATTCATGCCGACATCACATTTAAATTCACTTACAGAGCAAAAAAGACGCATGATAGTATAAAAAGACGTCATATTCAGACAATATTTTTCATTCGCATAAATTATGCCTAGGGGACGACCCCAAAAAAGATGATAAGCTAATAGCCTTTTAAACTCCCATCAGGTGAGCATGCGTAAAATTTTTAATAACAAACTTTAAATATTACGAGTGGAGGACATCAGGATCCTAGAATTGCCTAGATGGGCATGGCCCGAAATCGATTGGCCTTAGTTTTGCCCTAGGATGGATGATAGACTATCATCAAGAAGTGAAATTAATCATTTTTATACAACTCTTAAAAAGTTCCGCTGGCTTTGCCTCTCGTACAGACTACCTGCCTTGGCTGTTACCCAATTTTACGGACAGGCAGAGTAAGACAACTCCAATGCGCCGACTGAATCCATCTGTGAAGCAGAATTCTTTTATGTAGTAAATAGCTCAGTCGTATTACTGGCAAATCAGGTCCCAAAAAGGTAATTGCAGACGCCTTAGTACACCAGAAAACATATTCGTCCATTCTATTAAAAAAAAAAAATTTTTTTAGTCGAGATTTTTTAAACTTATTTTTAAGTAAAAGTTAAAATTTTTAAACAGTTAGGAAGTTTGAAGTATTCCTACCATTTGAAGACAAAATAATATTAGCCTATGTCCCTTTTCACGATACGGCTAGTGATCATTTCAGTTACACTACAAAAAAAAATCGCAGAGCTTTAAAAAATAAAAATAGTTTATATGTTTTTAGCTCAAATTGTACGGAATTGAATGCACTTTCTTTGAGATGTTTGTTGAATTTTACAGCACTTATTTTGAAACTGCAGTAAATAGAGAAAAAAATAGTGTTTTTTTTTCAATTTAAAAATCATGTTCTTATAGATCTAGATCTCTTCTTTCGATTGATATAACATTACGCCAGATTCCTCTTCCCAATAAGTCGCAAAAAAAATCCTGAATCACACTTAGTTTTTAATTGTTTTAAAAAGTATAATTATGGCAAAGAGTCAAACTTTAGTGTAAAGAGCGAGGGATTGCGGAGGGGACAACTCATTTCATATACGGAGTAATTTCTGTTCGTTTTAAGTTTTAATGTCGCTCCTTACTTTCAGCTAAAAAATTAGATTTTTTTATTTAATTTCTGAACGTTTTTGAATTTATGCATGTTTGGTTTTGGCTCTCCGCACATAAATTATTAAAATGAAATTTGTATATTAATTCTTTTTTTGGCTAAATGGCTTTCTCTTAGTTTTGATCAGACGATTTTGAGAAATAAGGGATGGAGAAGGAGGCCTAGTTGCCTTCCAATTTTTCGGTTACTTAAAAGGCAACTAGAACTTTTAATTTTTAACGAACGTTTTTATTAGTAAAAAATACACGTAACTTAAGAATTAACTTACGTAACAAACTTTCATAACCTTATATTTTTATTATGTATATGAGGGGGTTTATAACCTCTTTAATACCTCGCTCTTTACTCTAAATCGTAAGTTTTGTCCTAATTCTTTAAGAATGACCCCTGAATCAGAAAGGCCGTAGAATAAATAGTTGAAATTACTAAAAATACTTTTGCATAAAGAGCAAGGTATTTATCTTCTCCTAAATACCTGGCTCTTTATGCTAAAGTATTTTTAGAACCCCTCATATGCGTAATAGTCTCTGTTCGTTTTAAGTTTCAATGCTACTTCTTCCTTTCATTTGGAAAAACGTTTTCATGTTTATTTTTCATTGTTTTCTTGTAGTAATGCTAGAAAATCCTGCGCCCTTTTCATTGAATTTTTCTTCCCCCATGACAGATTCCTCCAAGCAAAGATCCTCCAACATAGCCCCCTCTTCTCAGTCCCACCCCCACACAAAATAAAATCCCCCTGAAAACGTCTTTACACTTCCCAAGTTTTTCTCACAGTTACTTCGTTATGCAAGGATTTGTAGTAATTATATTGATTTTAAAAATAGATGTAAAATCTTAAGCCAAAAATTGATATCAAGAGGTTTTTCTGCAAATAAATTAACTTGGCAATTTAAAAAATTTAGTTTTCATTATACCGAACTTTTAAATAAATATCAAAAGAATTATCTAGAAATACTTAAAGAAATTTTTAACTAATTTCGGAGGTTCGAGAAATGTTGTCACAGCGCCATTTATTTTGAATTGTGTTTCTAATTGAGCGGATTTTTTAAAAAATTAGCCACATGGTAAAGATGAATTCTATAATTGTTTAGTTCATTCAGGTTTTTTGCAATGTGTTAATATTTGTGATTTGGTAAAATTTATAATATTTAGTTTACCTATTGTTGCTAAAGGGAGGGATATATTAACAGGATAAGCTTGTTTTGGTTTTACTTGGTTGTTTTACATTTGCTGTTTTTTTTTTCATAGGCATGTATTTTGGGGGTGATACCTGACGCGGGGATGCCATGGATATTCTGTGGTAGCCACAACACTGTGCTGGGTAGAGAATTTAGAGTGGCGAAACCCTATATAGGCCAGTGTATTCTCCTGATGAGCCCTTATGTTGGGTGTTGCCTCTGAATTATTTGTCTATATTATTTTTTCTATTGTTCGGTAAATGACGACTTATACTTATTGACGACATGACTGCCTGTCCATGGATTATTCTTTATGGTTGATTGTGTGTGGCTATGCTGTTTGACCTATGTGATTGTATGGATGAGTAGGGTTAAAGCCTCATTCAAGTGCTGGTCTATATTAATCACTAATTTAGGAAAACAGTCTTCCTTTTCTCCTTCTGTCTCTTTTTTTTTTTTTTTTTTTTTTTTTTTTTTTTTTTTTTTTTTTTTTTTGTGTGTGTGTGTTTGTGCTGTAGCATTGGTGATTTCTCTTTTCATGATATATTAAATAAAAAAAACTAGTTTTTTAACTGAAAGTAAGGAGCGACATTAAAACTTAAAACGAACAGAAATTACTCCGTATATGAAATGGGTTGTCCCCTCCGCAGTCCCTCGCTCTTTACGCTAAAGTTTGACTCTTTGCCACAATTCTACTTTTTAAAACAATTAAAAACTTTAGCGTAAAGAGCGTGGGACTGCGGAGGGGACAACCCATTTCATATACGGAGTAATTTCTGTTCGTTTTAAGTTTTAATGTCGCTCCTTACTTTCAGTTAAAAAAACTAGTTTTTTTTATTTAATTTCTGAACGTTTTTGAATTAATGCATGTTTGATTTTGGCTCTCCGCACATAAATTATTGAAATGAAATTAGTATATTAATTTTTTTTTTGGCTAAATGGCTTTCTCTTAGTTTTGATCAGACGATTTTGAGAAATAAGGGGTGGGGAAGGAGGCCTAGCTGCCCTCCAATTTTTCGGTTACTTAAAAAGGCTACTAGAACTTTTAATATTCAACGAACGTTTTTATTAGTAAAAAATATACGTAACTTAAGAATTAACTTACGTAACAAACTTTTATATTCTTATATTTTTATTATGTGTACGAGGGGGTTTGTACCCTCGTTAATACCTCGCTCTTTACACTAAATCGTAAGTTTTGTCCCAATTCTTTAAGAATGACCCCTGAATCAAAAAGGCCGTAGAATAAATAGTTGAAATCACTAAAAATATTTTAGCATCAAGAGCGAGGTATCTATCTCCTCCTAAATACCTCGCTCTTTATGCTAAAGTATTTTTAGAACCCCTCATATGCGTAATAATCTCTGTTCGTTTTAAATTTCAATGCTATTCCTTACTTTCATTTGAAAAAACGTTTTCATGTTTATTTTTTCATTGTTTTTTTTATAGTAATGCTAGAAAATCCTGCGCCCTTTTCATTGAATTTTTCTTCCCCCGTGACATATTCCTCAAAGGAAAGATCCTCCCACAAAGCCCTCTCCCATCAACCCCACCCCCCAAACCAAAAAATCCCCATGAAAACGTCTGTACACTTCCCAATAACCATTACTATATGTAAACACTGGTCAAAGTTTGTAACTTGCAGCCCCTCCCTCAGGGATTGTGGGGGAGTAAGTCATTCCCAAAGACATAGTTATTATGGTTTTCGACTATGTTGAACAAAACGGCTATCTTAAAATTATAATCTGTTGACTTTTGGAAAAAAATGAGCATGGGAGGGGGCCTATTTGCCCTCCAATTTTTTGGTCACTTAAAAAGGGCACTAGAACTTTTCATTTCCGTTAGAATGAGCCCTCTCGCGACATCCTAGGACCACTTGGTCGATAAGATGACCCCTGGGAAAAAAACAAAAAAAAAAAACAAACAAATAAATAAACACGCACCCGTGATTTGTCTTCTGGCAAAAAATACAAAATTCCACATTTTTTAGATAGGAGCTTGAAATTTTTGCTATAGAGTTCTCTGATATACCGAATGCGATAGTGTGATTTTCGTTATGATTCTGTGACTTTTAATGGATGTTTCCCCCTTTTTTCCAAAATAGGGCAAATTTTCTCAGGCTCGTAACTTTTGATGACAAAGACTAAATTAATTGAAACTTAATATTTAGAATCAGCGTAAAAATTCGAATCTTTTGATGTATCTTTTAGCATCAAAATTCCGTTTTTTAGAGTTTCGTTTACTATTGAGCCGGGTCGCCCCTTACTACAGTTCCTTACCACGAAGTGTTTGAAAAGAAAATAATTCGGTATTTCGGGGCTTCTGACATTATTACTCCTTTGCGGAAGTTAGGCTCAAAATTGAAAAAGGATTATATTTTTTCTCTGGGCCCCTTCCACCTCTTAGTTCGTTTATTTTCCCGTTAGTTTTCACCTGTTTTCGCTTTATAGTTGTGTTATCTCTTAGCAGTTCTTTCGTTAGTTGAGTTATGGTTGTGGTATACATGTTTTATCGCTCGTATAGTTGTGTTATTTTCAAATTATACTCCATAATAGAGAGGCTCCGAACACCCAGCATTGTATATTAAGCTCTTAATTTGACATTTTTTTCTAACGTGACCAGATTCGTCCTGCGCCCTTTTCATTGAATTTTCTTCCCCCATGGCATATTTCTCCAAGGAAAGATCCTCCCACATAGCCCCCTCCCTCAACCCTACCCCCAAAACCAAAAAAATCCCCCTGAAAACGTCTGTACACTTTCCAATAACCATTATTATATGTAAACACTGGTTGAAGTTTGTAACTTGCAACCCCTCCCCCAGGGGCTGTGGGGGAGCAAGTCATCCCCAAAAACATAGTTATTATGATTTGCGACTATGCTAAACAAAATGGCTATCTCAAAATTTTGATCCGTTGACTTTGGGAAAAAATGAGCGTGGGAGGGGGCCTAGATGCCCTCCAATTTTTTTGGTCACTTAAAAAGGGCACTAGAACTTTTCATTTCCGTTAGAATGAGCCCTCTTGCGACATTCTAGGACCACTTGGTCGATACGATGACCCCTGGGAAAAAAAAAAACAAAAAAAAAAAAAAAAAACAAATAAACACGCACCCGTGATTTGTCTTCGGGCAAAAAATGCAAAATTCCACATTTTTGTAGATAGGAGCTTGAAACTTCTACAGTAGGGTTCTCTGATACGCTGAATCTGATGGTGTCATTTTCATTAAGATCCTACGACTTTTAGGGGGTGTTTCCCCCTATTTTCCTAAATAAGGCAAATTTTCTCAGGCTCGTAACTTTTGATGGCTAAGACTAAACTTGATGAAACTTATATATTTAAAATCAGCATTAAAATGCGATTCTTTTGATGTAGCTATTGATATCAAAATTCAATTTTTTAGAGTTTTGGTTACTATTGAGCCGGATCGCTCCTTACTATAGTTCGTTACCACGAACTGTTTGATAAACACTGGTCAAAGTTTGTAATTTGCAGCCCCTCCCCCAGGGATTATGGGGAGTAAGTCATCCCCTAAGACATAGTTATTAAGGTTTTTGACTATGCTGAACAAAATGGCTATCTCAAAATCTTGATCTGTTGACTTTCGGAAAAAAATGAGCGTGGGAGGAGGCCTAGATGCCCTCCAATTTTTTGGTCACTTAAAAAGAGCACTAGAACTTTTCATTTCCGTTAGAATGAGCCCTCTTGTGACATTCTAGGACCCCTTGGTCGATACGATGACCCCTGGGAAAAAAAACAAAAAAAAAACAAACAAATAAACACGCAGCCGTGATTTGTCTTCTGGCAAAAAATACAAAATTCCACATTTTTGTAGATAGGAGCTTGAAACTTCTACAATAGGGTTATCTGATACGCTGAATCTGATGGTGTCATTTTCGTTAAGATCCTACGACTTTTAGGGGGTGTTTCCCCCTATTTTCCTAAATAAATTTCATTTTTTAGAGTTTTGGTTACTATTGAGCCGGGTCGCTCCTTACTACAGTTCGTTACCACGAACTGTTTGACTGTTTTGTTCTTGTAACGGAACCATGCATTCGGTGCATTGAAGGAAATACCATATAAAACAAAAGATGACGATTTCCAGTGCCTTCTCCGAAATTTATGGTGCTTATTGTGGCGAGAAAATTATTTAGACCCTTTCTAGACAGATCTTAAATCCAAACAGGTCTAATTAGACGTACACATTTTGACTCGCATCGATATAAATTCTCATCATTATAGGGAATTGCACAGTTATGGTCAAGGTCGGAATTGTCAAAAGCGCTTCAATAGCTAGCTTGGCAGATAATTTTTCTAAAACATCAGTAATATCTGTCGCACAATACTTTTTAGCCAGTTTTGTATTCCGGTAAGAACGAGGTAGATATAAAAGAAATTTGCAGTACCGGTAATAATTTATACGAATACGTTTTAAACCACCAGTCAACAGAAGTGACCTAATACCAGAACAGAAGAGTGCAGAATGATAACAAAAATTTGAGTAAAGCCGAGTTAACGCTCTTCTCCTATAGTGTCCACGATTTGCCACAATCTTAGAGCAACCGAGCCTCAGCTTATCACTAAATATCTTTGACAGCACGAGACTGGAGAGCATTCATAGAATCGCAAACTGTTATACCAAGCCAACGACACGATTTAACACGAGGAATACTAAACCTATCGCAGTATAGTGATTCTGAACAATTATTACCGTTGAAAACAAGAAACTCGCACTTGTCAATATCAAACAGTTCGTGGTAACGAACTGTAGTAAGGAGCGACCCGGCTCAATAGTAACCGAAACTCTAAAAAATGGAATTTGTATACCAATAGTTACATCAAAAGAATCGCATTTTAATGCTTATTTAAATATATAAGTTTCATCAAGATTAGTCTTGAGAAAATTGGCGTTATTGCAGAAAATATGGGAACCCCCCTAAAAGTCATACAATCTTAACGAAAATCACACCATCAGATTCAGCGTATCAGAGAACCTTTTTGTAGAAGTTTCAAGCTCCTATCTACAAAAATGTGGAATTTTTTTTTCCCAGGAGTGATCGTATCGACTAAGTGGTCCTAGAATGTCGCAAGAGGGCTCTTTCTAACGGAAACTATAAGTTATAGTGCCCTTATTAAGTAACCCAAAAAATTGGAGGGCACCTAGGCCTCCTTCCAAGCTCATTTTTCTCCAAAGTCACCGCATAAGAATTCTGAGATTGCCATTTTATTCACCATCGTCGAAAAACCTAATAACTATGTCTTTGGGGACGACTTTCTCCCCCGCAGTCCCCGTGGGAGGGGCTTCAAGTTACGAACTTAGACCTGTGTTTACATATTGCAATGGTTACCGGGAAGTATACAGATGTTTTCAGGGACATTTTTTGGTTTAGGGGGGGAGAGTTGAGGGGAGGGGGGGTTACGTGGGAGGATCTTTCCATGAAGGAACTCTCATAGGGGAAGACTTTCAATGAAGGGGGCGCAGGATTTTCTAGCATTATTTAAAAAACAATGAAAAAATAAATTTAAAAAGTTTTTTCTACTGAAAGTGAGGAGCAGTATTACAAGTTAAAACGAACAGAAATTATTAAGCATTTCGTGGACTTACCTCCTCGTAATACCTCGCTCTTTACGCTTAAGTATTTTTAGTAATTTCAAATATTTATTCTATGGCCTTTGTGATTCAGGGGTCATTCTTAAGGAGTTGGGACAAAATTTAAGCTTTAGTGTAAAGAGCGAGGTATCGACGCAATAAAAATATATGCAATAAAAACATACGAATATAGAAGTTCGTTACGTAAGTTAATTCGTAAGTTACGTATATTTTTTACTAATGAAAACGTTCGTAATTAATTAAAAGTTCTAGTTGCCTTTTTAAGTAATCAAAAAATTGGAGGGCATCTAGGCTTCCTCCCTCGCTCCTTTTTTCTCAAAATCTTTCGATTAAAACTATGAAAAAGCCATTTAGCCAAAAAAAAAAAAATCAATATGCAAATTTCGTTTTAATTATTTATATGCGGAGAGCCAAGATCAAAACATGAATTAATTTAAAAATGTAAAAACCTTGCCTACACTTAAATTTTATCAGTGGTGACCAAGATTTTTGGGTTAATTCTTGAAGGACAATGTCTACTGGACTTCTAGGCAAAGAAGAAAAAGTTGCAATCTTTTCTATTATATTTTTTATGTGCTTTGGCAGTGATGGTTTATGTTTAAAAAGAAGTATTTTGCCTGTTGCCATGACCCTTTCGCTTTTTACCAAAAATATCTATCTAGCTACCTATATTTTCAGTTATTTTATTCTTAGTAGAAACAAGCATTTTTTTTAAGCAAGCAGTAATAGAGGTCGTTTGTCTTAAGAACATGTGTTTGTTGTTTTCTTTTAATTTCACAATGTAACCTTTATATGATAAAGCTTTTATTCTTTGAAATATTGTTTTGAAGGGTAAAGGAAGGGGCCTCGGTGATGGTGAGGCTTAGACTATATAAATAATGAACGATAACCTCCATCAATTACGACTTATTTGGTTACCTCCTTTAAACTATTAAGTAAAAAACACTAGTTTTTTTAAACTGAAAGTAAGGAGCGACTTTAAAACTTAAAACGAGCAGAAATTACTCCGTATATGAAATGAGTTGTCCCCTCCTCAACGCCTCGCTCTTTTCGCTAAAGTTTTTAATTGTTTAAAAAAGTAGAATTGTAGCAAAGAGTCAAACTTTAGCGAAAAGTGCGAGGGATTGCGGAGGGGACAACCCATTTCATATACGGAGTAATTTCTGTTCGTTTTAAGTCTTAATGGCGCTCCTTACTTTCAGTTAAAAAAACTAGTTTTTTTTATTTAATTTCTGAACGTTTTTGAATTAATTCATGTTTGATTTTGGCTCTCCTCACATAAATTATTAAAATGAACTTTGCATATTAATTCTTTTTGTGGCTAACTGGCTTTCTCTTAGTTTTGATCAGACGATTTTTAGAAATAAGGGATGGGGAAGGAGGCCTAGTTGCCCTTCAATTTTTCTGTTTCTTAAAAAAGCAACTAGAACTTTTAATTTTTAACGAAGGTTTTTATTAGTAAAAAATATACGTAACTTAAGAATAAACTTACGTAACAAACTTTTACATTGTAGTATCTTATTATGTATATGAGGGGTTTATCCCCTCGTTAATACCTCGCTCTTTACACTAAATCTTAAGTTTTGTCCCAATTCTTTAAGAATGACCCCTGAATCAGAAAGGCCGTGGAATAAATGGTGTAAATTACTAAAAATACTTAAGCATAAAGAGCGAGGTATTTATCTCCTCCTAAATACCTCGTTCTATATGCTAAAGAAATTTAATAAGCGACCCTATGAGTATCCTCAGTAAAATTGGAGATGAGGCCTTGGACTAAGACATGACAGTAAAACCCTCTTAGTCCATGGTAATGCCGATTGGTTTCCTCAAGTCCTCGCCCTTTTTTGTTAAACCTATTCCTTCTGAAATTTCTTTGTCCTCGTTTAAACTATAACGCGTAACAATTTCTTCAAATTTAAGGTCAGTTCAACGTTAAGGACATAGTCAATTTTGCTAACGTGTCTATCGCCCTCTTTAAGCTCCTATATAAATTTAACGTCCCCTTCCACTCCTTAAGGACTGACACGTCTTTTGTCGCCCACATCTCGAATTTGCTTGTCCAATTTGGTACCATTGTATCTCTCACGAAGAATCGGAAAAAGAAGGCTCAATCCAAAAAAAGCCTTACAAATAATTTTCGACGAAGGCAAGGTACCTTACTCTCTGCTCCTTTGGAAATCTAGTTTGGAAACCCTTGAGCGAAGGAGAGTTTTGTTGTACCTCCGTTTTTCAAAAAAATGTAATAACAAACCCTTCGACGGCAAGTATTTTCCCCAAATGTCACTCCCCATCCAGATTAAAGCCGACTTGAGCTTTTTCTGAGTCCATCCCTATTTTGTCCCCCATTCGATGCGTTACTCCCAGATCTGAAAAAAACTTTCCCCCATATATCATAGGAAAAATGAATAAAATATCCCACTAGTTTCTCCCTTCTGTTTCTCTCTTTTTATTATTGGCTGATGGTGCTGCCAAGACTGTTTTACTTATTTGCTTGTTCTCCCCTCTGTTTTTTTTAGTTTCCCTTTTAATTTATATATATTTTATATTATGCTCTCTTTTTTTTTGTGTTTATTCACTGATTCTTGTCCTCCCTTTTGACCAGTTTTTATCTCTTATCTCTTTATCTTTTACTGACTTTACGCAGTTTAATCATAGACACTTTTTTAGTTTTCCTGGTATACTATATATATATATATATATATATATATATATATATATATATATATATATATATATATATAGTATTTATTTGCTTATTTTGTCCCCCCCCCCTTCCCTTTTTTAATGACCCTTTTGATTTTTTTCTGACTTGTATTTGTTTAAGTTTGGTTTGACCCGTTTTTATCTTTGTAGCCTTTTAATTGACTTATTACAATTTAATTATTGAACCATAAATAATTATTCATAATGATTTTTCTTCTTTTTTTTTTTTTTTTTTTGTATTTTTGCCAGTTTTAGTGCAACTATGTAATTTGTCGACTCCGAAGTCAACAAATCATCTTATCTAATATTTTATTATCTTTTATCTTTATCTTTTATATTATATTTATCTTTTTATTCTAATTCTTTTATCTAATCTTATCTTATTCATGGTGTTGGGGTGTTATTATATTGGGTGGGGGAGCCTAAAATGATAGAAAACGCTTAGATTGGAGGGATTGGGATGAAACTTGGTGGAAAAAATATGCAGAAGCCTTAGATACGCGATTAACATAATTGGAAAGGATCTGCTCTATTTGGGGGGGGGGGATTATTCTGAAAAATTACGTATTTTTAACTTCCGAAGGAGTGATCGGATGTTCATGAAACTTCATATTTAGAAGGACCACGTAACTCAGATCTCTTATTTCAAATCTCAACCAGATCCAGCGTAATTGGGGGGGGGGAGTTGGGGGGAACCGGAAATCTTAGAAAATACTTAAAGCGGTGAGATCAGGATGAAACTGGATGGGAAGAATAAAAATCTGTCTAAGATACATGATTGACATAAACGGAACGGATCCGCTCTCTTTGGGGTAGTTGGGGGGGGGGGCTATTTCTGAAAAATTAGAAAATTTGAGGTATTCTTAACTTACGAACGGGTTATCGGATCTCAATGAAATTTGATATTTAGAAGGATATCGTGTCTCAGAGCTCTAATTTAGATCCCAACCGGATCTGGTGACATTGGGCGTGGGGAGTTGGGAGGGGAAAACCGAAACTTGGAAAACACTTAGAGTGAAGGGATCGGGATGAAACTTGGTGGGAAAAATAAGCACAAGTCCTAGATACAAGATTGACATAACTGGAACGGATCCGCTCTCTTTGGGGTAGTTGGGGGAGGGGCTAATTCTGAAAAATCAGAAAAAATTAGGTATTTTTAACTTACGAACGGGTAATCGGATCTCGATGAAATTTGATATTTAGAAGGATATCGTGTCTCAAAGCTCTTATTTTAAATCTTGACCGGATCTGGTGACATTGGGGGAAGTTTGGGGTGGGGAACCTAAAATCATGGAAAACACTTAGATTGAAGGGTCTTACATACGTGATTTACATAATTGGAACAGATCCGCTCTATTGGGGGAGGGTCAATTCTGAAAAATAAGAAAAAATTACGTATTTTTAACTTACGAAGGAGTGATCGGATCTTCATGATACTTCATCTTTAGAAGGACCTTGTAACTCAGATCTCTTATTTTAAATCTCAACCGGATCAAGCGTAATTGGGGGGGGGCAGTTGGGGGGACCGGAAATCTTAGAAAATACTTAAAGCGGTGAGATCAGGATTAAACTGGATGGGAAGAATAGAAACCTGTCTAAGATACGTGACTGACGTAACCGGACCGGATCTGCTCTCTTTGGTGGAATTGGGGGGGGGGGTAATTTTGAAAATTGAGGTATTTGTAACTTACGAAAGGGTGACCAGATCTTAATGAAATTTGATATTTAGAAGGATCTTGTGCTTTAAAGTTCTAATTTTAAATTCCGACCAGATCCTGTGACATTGGGGGGAGTTGGAGGGGGAAACCGGAATTCTTGGAAAACGTGAAAGTTGGGGTATTTTTATCTTACGAATAGATGATCGGATCTCAATGAAATTTGATTTTTAGAAGGAATTCATGTCTCAGAGCTCTTATTTCAAATCCCGACCAGATTTTTTGACATTGGGGGGAGTTGGAGGGGGATATCTTGGAAAAACACTTGGAGTGGAGAAATCAGGATGAAGCTTGGTGGATAGAATAAACAAATGTCCTTGATACGTGATTGACAGAATCGTACTGGATTCGCTCTCTTTGGAGGAGTTGGGGGGAGGGGTTCAGTGATTTGGCGAGTTTGGTGCTTCTGGACGTGCTAGGACGATGAAAATTGGTAGGCGTGTCAGGGAGCTGCACAATTTGACTTGATAAAGTCGTTTTCCCAGATTCGACCATCTGGGGGGCTAAAGGGAGAGGAAAAATTCGAAAAAATTAGGTATTTATAACTTACGAGTGGGTGATTGGATCTTAATGAATTTTGATATTTAGAAGGAGATCGTAACTCAGAGCTCTTATTTTAAATCCTGACCGGCATTAAGCCTCTTATTTTCCTTTTTAAGTCCATGTATATATTCATAGAATTTTGTTAGAGCTTATACCATATGATCTGTTGGCTCTTAGCTCTTCTCGCCTCGTCACAAGTGCCATATGAGCTCTTAGCTCTTGTTACATCGGTAGTTACTAGGTTGTATCTCATAAAGCATTGAAAAATTCTGATTACGTTTTTACGCTTCCCTTGTCGGGTTAATAAGGAAGGGGGTGGGTCACTTTTTAATTCAAAATTAAACTATTGTGTGGATAGTAGGTTTTGGCATAGGAGGGTCTATATCATATTTTGACTTCTAATGTCATGAAGTACAATTGAGTTTATTTGATGAAGAATTGTTTTTCAGCCTTGCTCTGATTGTAGTACCGCTGGTCTACAATGTATGCCTTTGGTTTTCACATTTGACATGAAAGAGTTTCAAAAGCGTTGTGTAGTGTGGGTTGTCAAGAATCTAGGGAAGTTACCTGTATCGAAGCACTTTGCGTCTTTACCTCAGGAGGTTAAACTAAAACTAACACTACTAACAACTAATCGCAGCCCTTACTTGCCTAAATCTAACACAGGGCAAAGCTATGTTCTTTTCTTGGCTGTAATCAACTCATGTTCCACTCTCCTTGAAAGATTAGAAAGTTTCTAGAATGTTCCCCCCAAAAAGTCAGGCTCTCCAAATTTTCCTAGAAAATGAAGTTGAGGAAAATTAACTATCTGAATTTCTTGTTAGCATTTGAGTATTTATGAGCATTAATTTTAGGGAAGATTTCGGAAAACTAAATTTTGTGTCGGCGATATTTGGAGAATACCCGAATTTTTGTGCTCAAGAGGAAGCACCGATATCGCCCAAAGATCGCCACTCCTCGATATACCATCCCTAGCAACAGGAAGGATGGATCCAATATCCCCATAATCTCCATGCGTGGTTTTATCTATTGTGCTATCACAACATTCCTACAGATAAGAAATAATTCTGATTACTATTTTCTTCCGTAACACGAAAGCAACACGAAAGTCGCATGTGGACCGAATTGAAATTACGCTTGACTTCAGCACCAATTATGTCAAATTTAACCAATCAAAGTTAAGCCAATCAATCATGTTTACCAATCAAAGTTTAGATTTAAGGCAAAGTTTTTTGAGAATAGTAAATGCGGAATCTTCGAACGGTAGTTTTCATATCTAATAGATGAAAATGGAAAGAGATGCAAATGCCTAGTATTCGTAAACAATACTACTACTTCTACTGACAACTTTCTGCAGCACCAAACCACCTAAGGCCAACATAGCTATGCACGCTCCTCCCATCCCTCTCTATTCAAAGCTTCCCTCTTTACACCCTCCCAGGAAGTTGCCTTTTCCCTTAAAGATTTTCTTAAGACATAATCATAACCTAAACGGGGACGATCTGCTTTCCATTTGGCCCTAGACGGTCGGTGTACAGGGAAAATCTTTGTTAATCTATCATCCGCAAAACGTGCCCTAGCCATCTCAACCGTTCTCTTATCATAGCCCTAGAAAGTAGGATTGAACCACACTTTTTGTGCATTCTACTGTTTGAAATACCGGCTTTCAGTCGGGTACCCGAAACGATCCATATGCAATTTCTCTTGAAAACATCAAGCAAAACTTCCTCCGGTTATTGGAGCACCCAGGCTTCGGAAATATAATTGACCAAGGTCATCACCGCAGCTTCAGATATTCTAATCTTGGTGAATACACTTATTTTCCGGTTTTTCTAATCTTTTTTCAACTAACAAAAAAAAACATCCCGGCCTTGGCTATTCTCCTTTTAACATCTTCACTGCACCATCCGTCATTACTAATAATTAATTTGAAAAAAAAATTCCACGAAGTAAGTTTTTCAAAGAAAAGTAAAGAGCTCCCCGAACAAAAAATCAGCAGAAATATGGTCAAAATAATCTTCCAAGCGTAGAACTACCACAAACCACTATTAATGAATAAATGAAACCTACAACGAACAGAAACTACAAAATATAACTGAGTCAAACTAAAATCGAGTTGAGAGAATTTTTGCTTTAAAGTTTAGCTTGCTTTTTTTATGTTGGAGAAACTTTTTCAACAATTTTTAATCCTGTCGCAAATAATATTATTTAATTTAGCTATATACCTCCTCTAGTTGACCTGAAAAATAGAACTTAATATCGTTCCCGAAAAATCCTATTTATGCTCTTTGAAAACCTGGATACACTTACATTCTTTTGATTTATTTAAGTTGTAAGAGCAGAATTAGTGATAGTAATACCCCGAAAGTTTCATCTTAATACCCCAGTCGTTTGCGATATATCTCTGAGGTGTCTTATTGGATTTATTAAACCATACACACAGTGCATTTTGAATCAGTTTTAAAGCACAATTGGCCAATTGCATAATTGTGGTGCGTTGTTATACCAAATATCCCTAGAGACATAGTTACGTAATTGTTCTACTCTTCTGATCAAAATGGATTCTCAAAATTATGACCGGATGTGTTTGGAAAATGAATTTGCTTGGGAGGAGGGCCGCTTGCCTCCAATCCCTTTTGAATCTTAAAAAGGGCACTAGAGCTTTTAATTTCCAATCGAATTAGCTCCTTTAAAAGTGTCAATGATAATTTCAGCTATTCTAGAGCAGCACCGCCTATGATATTACTTAAATGCTCTTTTGAAAACCGGCATACATATAGTTTTTTTGTTTAATTGAAACTCCCCCTAAACGTTCCCCAAAAGTTTCACCTTATTATCCTTAGCGTCATTATTTACAGTAACTGTAGTGGCATTATTAATAGTATGCTCTTAGTGCCTTCTGGCTAGTTCAAAATACGCCACAACATATTCTTAAAAGTCTAACTTAATAATTTAAGCTTTTCTTGAGATATTTCTTTGTCACCTTTTTGAAAATCTACATGCTCATAGTTGGTTTGGTTTAGTTCAAAATCACGTAAATATCCTTAATATGTATAGTAAAGCTGTAGTAGGGAGCATATTGGTGTCGGTACAAGCTTCTCAGGCCAGTTTTTCTATTCTTATTCTACGTTTCTTTGTGCAAATATGACGCAAGCAATGGTAGTAAAGACGTAAATAAAAGTAGCGTAGAAGCATGTCATTTTTAGTTCTGTTATATTTTAAGGCTGTTGTTTTTAATGCCTCTTCAATTGGTTGTAGTTACAATTCATTTTTTAATTTATGCATGCAAGAGTACAGTTTTTTCTTTCTTCGAAGGGGATCTGAGTTGCCTTTTTTCTAGTGCAATGACATATCGTTGTTATCTAAGTAAACATTGTAGTTTTTGAGAAACAACAAAAATAGGTAAAATTCTAGTTAATTGACTTCTTGCTATGTTGGAAAAGGTTTAGGTTAGGAAAATGAAACTTTCAAGGATGGGTCTACAGGCCAAAGTATGTCCTGGGAAGGCATTTTAAAGTACCCCTCTCCACTCCTTCTCCCTCTAGAGGGCCCTGAAATTTGCCTACATGACAGGTCAATACCTATTGAAATTTTGACAAAACAACATTTTACTTTAATTTTCAGTTACTAGTTGCTTTTTCTCTGCCTTTAGTTCTGAAAATGCAATTCCTGTTATTTGAGTTGAAAATGGAATGGAGCAAAGTTATGAAGCTGAAAACAATTTTGTTGTACTTCAATCTATGATCTATTTTGGTCTATTTTGCAAGGTTTCACTTTTATAACACATATTTTTAAAGGTCATCAAAGGTCAGAGCCCTCTAGAGGGAGAAGGAATGGAGAAAAAGCAACTAGTAACTGGAAATTAAGGTAAAATGTTGTTTTGTCAATATTTCAATAGGTATAGATAGACCTGTTCTGTAGGCACATTTCACAGCCCTTTAGAGGGCTGCTTATGGTAAAAAAAAAAATGTAGTTAATCTTATAACTTAACTTGTGATTTTTTTTGTGGGGGGGGGGGGAGTGTAGATGCTATTTATACCTTTTAAACAGTCTGATTAGCTGCCTCTTATTTTTTTTGTCCCTGTGTTTCGGTACTAATTGGCTAAAATTGTTTTTTCGTGGCCGAAAATGTTGCTCTGTTGAAGCACGTTCACTTTAAGGTAATATAATGTTTAATTTTGGTTCAAACGAGCTTAGAAGATTGTTCTTATATTGTCTAAGAACTCTTGTTTAGTGCGATGTCCCTAAAGGAAAAATGATTCATGCTACCTATGATTCAAAAAAAGAATTTTCAAACAGAGCATTATAAACCCTCCGTTAAAGGTTTTTGACTGTGACGAATCGATTGGTTTTTCCAGAATTTATGTTTTTGAACATTTATCCAATTTTGTTCAAAATTTATGTATTGTGGCGAAAATTAGTAGATAACTGCACCTTTTGTATTGGGCTTTCTTTCGTCACTTAAAAAGGACACTGAATATTTTGATTTTCGTTCAAATGAAGGTTGTTTTTTTTTCAAATAATCTATGACAGCTTTTTTTTCAATTTATGTGTGCTATTTTAAATTTTTTTATGACGTTTAGTTCCTATCATTTATTTAATCACTTATTGAGATTTTTTATCTTTAGCAGTTCTTTACGTATGGTGACCCAAAAAAACAAAGTCGGTTTTTTTACATTTTGGAAGTTATTTTGCCAAAAAAAATCGCTGTCTAAGCCTTACAAACCATGTATTTACAAATATAAACTATTTAAAACATGTTATATTTTGAAACGTGGTCCATTCTGGTTTTAATTGGTTTAAGTTCTGATTATAGTGAACTTATTTTTCATGCTCTTTTGGGTTGTTCGTTTGGGGTGGGATTTTATTTATTTATTTATTTATTTTTTGTAAAACATGTTAGTTCTTATGGATTTTTCTTTTCAGAGCAAGCTGAGATTGGTTAAAAATTTGCTGCAACAAGTAAGAAAACCGCCATAAAGGATTTTGGCAAAACAGTCAAGTCTCAACACTGGAAATTATTAGAAAGATACGATCAAGATTCAATTTTTCAAGATGCGGGTTTCTTTCTAATAGAAGAAGAAGGCTCGTCAAAAGTTGCATCACATACTATTGAGGCATAGTTTCTTTATAAACTAAATTATTTTTTATACCAATTGGCTTAGTAACCCCTCTAGTTACGTGATGATATTTTATTTATGTAATTGTTATTCACGGTACACGTTAAGGGGTCACAGAACGGCCACGTGGAACTAATAAAGTACCATGTCATCATTGGTAACTGATGTATTGTGAAGTCATTCAAGTGCCGTGGTAGCTGTTCCTCCTTTGTAAGATGCCCCACGGTACATGATAAGCTTTCTCAGAATGTTCAACTAAGAAGGTACCCTGTCATCATTGGTGACTGATGTGTTGCAAAGCCATTCAAGTGTGGCAGCGTAATGCTATGGTAGCGCATTAACGCCTAACTCGATGGTGTCTGCGTCCTTTCCTTTTTCTCTTCAGAAACGACTAAGATATTCCAATCTAGGCTAAAGTAAAGTAGCTATTCTTAGAATGTACTAATGTAAGTCGGGTTGTTGGTCTTCTGGAATTTTACAATACTCTTTTTCTGGCTTAAAATGATTTTAGGCTGTTGGAATAGATAGGGAGAAAAAGGAATCGATTATTCGATTGTTCTTTATTATTGAAGGTTTGACAAATGGATGAGGGGCTAATCCTTTTTCCAGTAAAGTAAAAAAAGATAGAAGCTAAACCCCTCCAATTGGTGACTTGCAACTTTGTTGACGATTCAAAACCTTATTGGGATGTAAAATGTACGGTTCCCCATAGTGTCTGTTCGTTCAAGTCACTTCTTTCACTTCTATTCTTCCCAATATTAATTTACTCCAAATTCATAGAAGTCAAATAGGACTTCTTTACTAATTCACGTATGGTGGGTCCTTCAAGAAGGGCAATAGTTTTTACATTAAAACAATCAAAGCGTCAAAATCCTGACCCCTTGCAATAGCTAAAAAGATTGACGTAATTATTTTCTTTTGAATATATAATAAGTTCAAGTGAAAAGAGACCCCCCCTCCTCTAATTAATGTTTATGTTGATGTAACCCCCTTCTTTCACTTCTAATCTTCCAATTAATGAGTTAATCAGACTTCCTAGTAGTCAAGTGTATCGTGGATGTTTGAGGACGGTCTTCCCATATTATTACATCCTCCGTAGGCTTAAAGGGTGGGACTTTTTTACTAAGTCACGCGTGCCGCTCTCTATAAGAAGGTGGCAGGATAAACATGACCCAAGGCTCCTGTTTGTCCCATCTTTGACGTTGGGAAGCCTCAACAGTTACAGGACTGTGGAAGGAAGCTACTACAGTTTGATTGAAATGTATTTAAGAAGGGGGTCCAATACTTGGTGAAAGAATAACTGGTAGTTGTTACTGTTTTTGTATATTTGTTTTTTTTTTCCGGCGAGTCTCGCAATCAACCTCTTTTCTATAAAGTAAATAGGCAGGAATAATGGGACCGAACTTCTCATTAAAATAATTATAATGGGGATCTACTGTTTAAACTTAGTTAGCTAATTAAGGGTTCCTTAAGAATAGCAATCTGAAGTGCTAGGGAACTTAATTAAGACTGGGCTTTTTCAACCAAGGACAGAATCAGGGGTTTAGAGAAAGACGTTGGTCTTCGCAGACTGGGAAAGCTTGAAACTCATCAAAGTTGTTCGTCCGATTGTCATTAACAAAGAATCCCCTTTTCTCAGAGGTGATCCTACAAATGATTTCCTCCTGCCATTTGATGAATCTGTTCCAGCTCTCTATGTCAAAATCAGCCAATCTCATTGTTTCTTTTTCTACTCTACACGTCTTCATTTATGTCTTCGTCTTTCTTTTGTATAAAGAAATACATAAAATTCAACTGACCTTGCTATTAGAGTACACCTTTACATGTTTTATGTCTAAATGAAACAATCTTTAATCTATAATTCCTCCACTGTGTGTTTCTTGGATATAGAACTACGTCTTGACAGAGGCCTCACCTCTGCATTGAAAAATTTTAGGTATACTATTCCTACTGCTACCAAAAACTACCGGCAGTGTCAAGCCACCTTTGGCCAACACAGCTACGGACGCTCCTCCTCTCTATCTTCCATTTAGAATACAGATCCTCAGTAAACTACCTACTGGAATTTTAGTATGCCGATCCTTGGCTTCAAGGGTCAAATTCACGGTTTGCACCCAGCTGCACTTTCAAAATGAAGAAACATTACTGCATTTACGTTGAATACACAAGGGAAATGAAACAAAAATACCTGCTATGAAGGTTATTACGTCTGTTCAGCTTGGCCGGGTTAAATTTTGTTGCGGTTCTTACATGTTTTTTGTGCAGAAACAAACTGGGTTTAAAACCCCTCCTTGAATAAATTAGCCTATAATTTGGGCCAAAAGACAACAATTTGGAATATGGGGGCCCTTCGTTGGACATTAAAAACCAATCAGATTGTCAAAATGATGGCCCCTCGCAAAAAGTAAAATATTAAAGGCAGTTATTTATTTTTGAATATGTAAGGTGTTCAACTGAAAGGCATCCCCTCTCCCCTATGTAATCTTTATTGGGATATAATCTAATCATATATGAAACACTGCCTTATTAGTGCACTCCTGGCTCAATGATTATGCGATCTCTGAGATGTTTCGACAGTTGCTGAACAAACATTCTTTATTTAAACTGATTTAATTACGCTTGTTATTCTCAGCATTTGTTAGAAAAGTATCGCATCTATAACGCCAAATTAGGCGTATAATACTGCACTGTGCGTGCATAATTGCAACCCAAGTCAATGGACCTTATTTCTTCCAACTATCTATAAAACTTAAAGACCATGGGGGCTTCATGGCATAACATGGTTTAAAAATAGCATCACAAGCTGTATAGCACTCATAGGTCTACCAAATTGACATTTTAGGGGGGGGGGGCAAAACAAAAGCATATTTTTTGCCACTCTTCCAATTTCCCCGTGAATTAGGGAAGGCTTTTTTGAAAAACCATGGGCATGCATTAATGTTGTAACCCATGCTAATAGCTTTATTTCTTATAGCCTCCAAATAAAATTTGAGAAGGGGATCTGAAATAAAAATATAATTTTACCTCACTCTTCCAATTTTCCTGTGATTTCGGGAATGTTCTCTTGAAGAAACCTTGGGCGTGCTCAAGTTTACTGGGGAAGGGGATTTCTGCTGAGTTTTGTTCAGGCAAGAACTTAGTGGTGAGAACCAATACTTTTTTCAGCTCAATTTTTGCAAACCATGGGCGTGCTCAAGTTTACTGGGGCAGGGGATTTCTGCTGAGTTCTGTTCAGGCAAGAACTTAGTGGTGAGAACCAATACCTTTTTAAGCTCAATTTTTGCAAAATTCATGAGTTGTAAATTTCCGTGAGGTTATTTTGCTGCAGCTCTTGTTCGAGGAATTTTGCTAATAATTGTGAGACTTTCAACGAAGATCAGTGATGGCATCCATCACTAAACTGGTGTAAATATTAAATTAGGGTAGGGTTGATTTGCTGCTATTTTTTATCCTCCTTTGTTTAAATTTTCAAGTTTCCCCTTCCTTTTTACAATGGAAAAACCCTTGGCGTGCAATTTGTGATGGATTCTGTTACAGCAAGAATTTAGGTGTGAGAGCCTACACCATTGTAAACTAAGTTTTGCAAAACTCCCGAGATGTGATATTTTGGCGCAATTTTTTTTTGCAGCAGCAGCTCTTGTTCCAATAATTCTGTTGATAATTGTGTGGCTTTCAGCGAATATTAATAATTTATATTGTCAGTAAGCTGGTGGAAATACTAAATTTGGCTGGAATACTTTCTATTAGTTTCTATTTTATTATTGAAAATCATAAATTTTCCCCCTCCTTTTTTATCAATAACCGCAGAGACTTTTTAGGAGGTTGCTTAAAGTATAATTTTATCGAATTGAGTGTATTTATTTCAGTCTCTACTTTTTTTATCAATAGCCGCAGAGCCTTTTTAAGAGGTTGATCAACGTCTGATTTTATCAAACGTTTGATTTTCAGTCGCTATTAATTTCACTTCGCTATGTTTTAAGTCGACTATGCTCATTCCGTTTTATTCATTTCAGGTTCGAAAAGCTTTAACTACCCAAGAACGTTATAAATCTTACAAGCAAGCAAGGACTTGCAAAGAATGGGAACTTGATAATAATCGAGATGTTAGAGGTGAATATAAAGTAATAAGTCAAAATGATATGACAAGTCAGTCACCAGAAACTAAAAAAGGATTTCTTGAACAATTTATACCACCGAAATCTACGATGCTTGAACAGAAGCAAAGGACTATTAATCTGCATAGCAAAAAGAAGGGAAATTTAAGTCTAATCGAGCTCAGGAAAAACAAAAGCTTCTCAAAGACACAAAAGGTATCAAATTTCAAAGGTGGGGTTAATATTCAATCTGCCCACAATCTGGATCCCGAGATGGAAACCTTTCGTGAAGCTGGATCAACTGTCAGTCATGATGATGCATTGCTTGACACGATCAGTGACGCTAAATTTAAAGAGCTAGAAATTGATCAAGCTACCCCACCTGTTTCTCATGGCTGTGAGCCTCAGTACAAAGCTGAAGAGGGGGGTGCTTGTGAGTGCACCAAAGAACAGTCTTCTAGCTATCATTCAGGAAATTTGCAATATATATCTGAGACTAAGGAGAACGATTTAGACGTAGCTGGCCCTTCGAAGCACCTTGAAAATGAGCTGTCAGACAATGAAATTAAAGAGGAGTGATGAATTTGGTTTTTCAAAGTAAGTGACACACACAACTAACAACCCAAAGAGTTAGTTTTCACAACTCAAGAGCCAAAGGTGAAAAATTTTGGATAGCAACCGCAACATTCACCCATAAATCTACATAGTTGTCGTACATAGTCACAGTGTAATTGACCATCTCAGCAAATTCTGTGATAGTGAAGTTTAAACTCAAAATGAAACGAGGTACCAACAATAATTTTAGAAAGTAGATTATTATAAATGTATTCTAGTTATTAACCATATTTAGCATTTGAGACGGTGTTTGTTATCCAGTTAGACTATAATCATATCCTCAAAATCCTAAGGGTTTTCTTCGGAAATCGGTGGATATTTCTATAAGACAATTTGATAGTATGGATCTATTAAAATCTTTATCGTCTCTTTGAACAATCTCGTCTACTTGAAGGAAGTCAACTAAAGGAAAATCCATTTTCTTGTATGTTAATCTCATAAACTGTAATGTTGTCTATATATCTCATATTTATTTTGTGATAATAAAGTAAAAGTAATAGAAAATGTAACTACATAAGTCAATGCTGGACAGGCTTAGGCGCAAACCTCTTAAGAAAGGGCCCATGTGTTTTTGTTTTGTTTTTTGACGAAATTAATTTAAACTTAAGCCTCTGAGTATCCGGGCCCAGGAGACCCTAGTATTGAATAAAAAATCTGTTTTTGGTCATTAGAGCCCCAAAACGGAGTTAGAAAAGATACCAAAAATTCCTCTTTCGTTTGATTCTAAAGTTACATATTTCAATTCTTGGCCCATGGGGACTAATAGGCTCCGTAAATAATTAACTGGTCCCTCTTCTCCCGAAATAGGACACAAACAAGGTTAACAATATCTTTTTCCAAATGGCTTGAAATTTTTGTCTACAAGTTCTGAAAACGGGTTGGGAACATACCCTCTCCAAAACAATTGTTGTATTCTTTCTCCTATGAGGGAGAGGGGGCTTGTCCCCTCCAAAAATTTTTTTGATCGGCTTAAAACTTGTAACGAAAAATTTTTAGGACGCCAAAAAAAAAAAAGAAAGACAAAAAAAATATTGGTACCGGATTTTTTATTTATTTATTTATTTAGTGCTTTACAACCGTAAGTCACCGGGCCAAAGGAACTGTAATGCTTTGGATAATCTTAGGGCCTTAACCAAGGTTAACCTACTCAATAACAAAAATTGGATGGGCTTATATGAACCCTTAAAATGTGGAGGGAGGTAAAAAACGAGTTAAAATTTCTTTGATCAACTTGGACATTGAAGCTTCTGGGCTAAGGGAAAAGAATTAATTGGATTAGCCTGGAAAAGCGCCGAAAAACCTTTTTCCAAATGGTCTCAAAACTGTATTCTTAAGTGCCTGAGCTAAGGGGTACAAATTTGAAAAAAATAATTTGACTGTGTTACTGAAACGTCCTCAAGTCCTGAAAAGCAAATGACGACATTAAATGAAAAATTAACATTGGTTTACTGAAAATGGTGCCCATATATAGTGTAATCTTTTTTAAGTGGCTTTAATCATGCAAAGTTAATCTCTAGAGCAATTGGAATTTTTTATTGTTTTTGTAAAACCCCGCGGCATTTACTATAAGTAACCAGACTTTGAGTAAGATCTTTTAGTCTCTGCAATTGCCAATTGTACGGAGAGTTTTGACCCGTATAGTTTGTAAAATACCTCCCCATTTACGTCTTTGTTTATTTTTAATTTAGAAATACCCTTGCCCCTTTCCTCCTTCTAATATATAAAACTTTTTTGGATTCTTCCCTGATCTGAGGTGACCTCTCGTTTTGTTGGAAGGGCATAGAGTGCTAAGGGACGTGACAGTGGGTCGAATATTTTATTTTCTCTGATCGATTCGAAAGTACCTACCCCCATATTCTAGGACCAAGGTACCCTACCTGATAATGTGGCTCAGAACTGGGCAGAATTTTTTCTAGGTCAGCTTGAGAGTTTAAATGACAAATCTTTGGAAAAAGAACTCCAATCCCCAAAATCAATGAAAATATATTGGTTGGCCAGAAAAGCAGCAAAAACCTTAATTCCGGAAATATCTCGAAACTATCTCCGTAAATGTTATCGAAGGGTCCTGAAAGCACTGGATACAAAATTGAAAAGCGATTAGTATGGTCATTGTAGAGTCTACACGATCCTCATTAGCATAACCCGTTTACTTAGCCAGCATATCGGGTAAATGACCTACATATTCCTGTCAGAACTTGATTAACATATATACAACCTTCACTGAATAAGAGGAATGACAATTTTAGTAATACCTGTCTTGGACACGATTAGCATGTATTTTTCCTTCACTGAATTAGAGGTATAAACACTTTAGTAAACCAATTTATATTAATTCAAATGGGATGGTAAAAGTCTGCTAGTCTTTTTCTTATGACGATCGCTTGGGTAAAGTAAACCGGAAAACTTATGTGTCCCACTGAATCAATTGCTATGGCTTTTTTTTTACAGGGAACTTATGGTTATCTATATCCAACCTCGAAGGGTGTACTCAGTCAGCAACTAAGACTCGGAATTTGCCTACTACCCTAGTTTGTTCTGTGCAAATGTGCTTTTTTATTAACTTTTTGATAATCAGTCACCAATTAAAAGACTCAGAATTTATCAAGTAGCTGAATTTGTGGTCGTCAGAAGTGCTTTTATTGATGTTTATGGTACTTGGGACCGGGCCAGATTAATTTATAAATAGTCGTTTTCCCGATTTTACTATCTGGGGGGGGGGACGGTTAATTCGGGAAAATGAAATATTTATAACTTAGGAACGGGTGATGAGATCTTAATGAAATTTGATGTTTGGAAGGATATCGTGTTTCAGAGCTGTTATTTTAAATCCCGACTAGATCCGGTGACGTTGGGGGGAAATGGAGGGGGGAACCTAAAATCGTGGAAAACGCTTAGAGTGGAGGAATCAGGATGAAACATGGTGGGAAAAATAAGCAGAAGTCCCAGATACGTTATTGACATAACCGGAACGGATCTTTTCTGTTTGGAGGAGTGGGGGGGGGGGGCGAATCCTGAAAAATTAGAAAAAATGAGGAGTTTTTAACTTACGAAGGAGTGATCGGATCTTACTGAAATTTAAAGTTTGGAAGAATATCATGTCTCAGAGCTCTTATTTTAAATTCTGACCAGATCCGGTGAAGGGGAAGTTGGGAGGGGGTGGAACCTAAAATCTTGGAAAATGCTTAGTGGAGGGATCGGGATGAAACTTGGTGGGGAACATAAGCACAAGTCCTAGATACGAGATTAACATAACCGGAACGGATCTGCTCTCTTTGGGGGAATTGGGAGGGAGGGTTAATTCAAAAAAAAAAATAGAAAAAATAACACATTTTTAACTTACGAAAGAGTGATCGTATCTAAAGGAAATTTCATATTTAAAAGGACCTCTAAACTCTGATCTCTTATTTTAAAACCCGACCGGATCCAGTTTCATTAGGGGGGGGGACCGGAAATCTTGGAAAATGCTTAAAGCGGAATGATCGGGATGAAACTTGGTGGGAAGAAGAAGCACAAGTCCAAGATACGTGACTGACATAACTGGACCGGATCCGCTCTCATTGGTGGATTTAAGGGGGGGTTAATTTGGAAAAATTAGAAAAAACGAGGTATTTGTAACTTACGAGTGGGTGATCAGATCTTAATGAATTTTAATATATAGAAGGACCTCGTGGACCTCGTCAGAGCTTTTATTTTAAATCCCAATCGGCATTAAGCCTCTGATTTTCCTTTTAAAGCAATCTATTCATTCTTCGAATTTTGGTAGAACTCATACCATATGAGCTTTTGGCTCTTGGATCTTCCGACCTCGTCACAAGTTCCATATGAGCTCTTAGCTCTTGTTTTGTTATCCAGCTTTCATGTAAACACTCTGAATCTATCAACTTACGTAGTTTATTGTGTAGTCGAAAGTGCTTTTTATTTAATTTTTGATTATCAGTCAGCAACTAAGACACTCGGAATTTGCCTACTAGCAGATTTTGGTGTATATGAATGTACTTTTTCATTATTTTTTTAATTCTCAGTCATCAACTAAAAGACTTGAAATTTACCAAGTAGCTGAGTTTTTTGTAATCAAAAGTGATTTTATTAATTATTTGTTGCTTAGCCAGAAACTAAAACTTGGAATTTGTAAATTCTCTCAGTTTATTGTAGTCAAAAGTTCTTTATTAAATTTTTGAAGCTCAATCAGCAACTACGACACTCGGAATATACCTAATAGCTGAGTTTGTTCTATTCAAAAGAGCTTTTTTATTATTTTTTTGATACTCAGTCACCAATTAAAAGACTTGAAATTCACCAAGTAGTTCAAATTGCTGTAATAAAAAATACTTTTAATAATATTTTGGTAATCAACCAGCAACTAAAACAGTATATCAGCGCTAAATCTAAGCACTATGTTTCAACTATATCAGGGTTGTAGGAAGCTGAAGTTTTTATATAAAAGATTGGTACTGTTAATTATAAAAGTGGGATATGTAAGTTTCAACAGTCTCTGGGTTTTAGTGGTAGCTGGAAACCGAGTAAGATAAAATCATGTCCCAGAGAATAAAATAGATAGCCAATAGCTGCCAAATATAGAGCCAGATCAAAACATAAAATAGACTAGTAGAATTGCCTTATTTGAAACCCCTACTCAAGAAATTTACAATTCTTTGGCTTAAATAATGAGGAAATGACATAGTCTTGAAAAAAGAATAAGTGGTTGTAAGCATGATAATCTGCATTGATGGTATCTTTTTTCGTTCATGTTTGCTTTGTCTGCAGCTAGTAGGGCACTGGAACTTAATATGGAGCTGTTTAAGGAATAGTTTTAAAGAGAATTTCTACATCTAGTACCCTTTGTAACTGGCAAAACCCTTGCTTTAAAATGAATTCAAGTATCACAAAAACTATATTTTGGTATGAAAATTGAGTAGTGAGTGTTATTAACATCATCTTGCATATAAACATCAAAATAGAATTTGATTTTCAATTACACAAAGCATCGGTATAGTTCCCTGTAAATGGTTGTTCTTTAAGTTCCATTCATATCATGGTTGTTAAAATAGTTCAAACCTAGTAAATAATAAACCAAGACGTACAGTAGCTAAAATTATGTAAAGGATCTGTATAGTTCAATATATTTGTGGAAATCAATACCATAGTTATGAAAATGTGTGAAACCTAATAAAGAACATACCATGGCATATAGTAACTAAAAGTTATAATAGAATAAAATCATCTTTTAAAAAGTTTTGCAAAAAGAATATGTGTAGTTTAATGTTTCTTTTTAGGGTGTTAACCAAAACATGACGTTTACGTTTAAAGTAGAATAATCAGGGACAACATTAAAATAAAATACATGAAGGGTCGATATGGTTCATTATAAATGGGGAATAAGTAAGTTTCATCAGATATTGTCGAAACCTGTTAAAGAAAAAACTACACCACATAGTAACTAAAAGTTGAGATAATACAAATATATTTTAAAAAGTTACTTGTCCAGGGTATGTTGCCATACTTAGGATTGTTTGTAATTTTACCATAAAGAAGGAACTAAGTTATAACAAAGAACAAATTCTTGATCAAAGACGATCACATCCAAAACTAAGAAATAAAATAACCCATATCAACTAAAAACAGAGTCACGTCAAACCAAAAAGTACATTATTGGAAACGCCTTGTTTGAAAATCATACTTTAGTTTTTTAGTTTTTTTTTGTGTTTTTTCTTTTTTTTTCTTTTTTTTCTTTTTTTTCTTTTTAGTTTTTTTTAGTTTTATACCTTTTTTTAGTTTTTTTTTCTTCTTTTTTAGTTTTCTTTTTCAACTTTATTTTTTTCTCCTTTTTTAGTTTTCTTTTTTAGTTTTTTCTTTTTTAGTTTCTTCTTTTTCTTTTTTATTTTTCTTCTTTTTTAGTTTTTCCTTTTTTTAGTTTTTTTTTTAGTTTTTTCTTTTTAGTTTTTTCTTTTTTTTCTTTTCAGTTTTTCTTAGTTGTTTACCTTTTTTTAGTTTTTTTAATGTTTTTCTTCTTTTTTAGTTTTCTTTTCCTTTTTAATTTTTTTGCCTTTTTTATAGAAGACAGTGTAATAGACGGACAGACACTACATTTTTATATATAGAAGATTTTATTTTTCCAAGAGCTTCATGTTTCTTCGGAGGTTATACGGACATGTTGCCATTTGTATGCAGGGCACAAGGAAGGTCACACAAAAAAGGTTCGTTTCGTTACGTCAGAAAAGCAATAGGAAGACAGTGGACACTTCTCGTTTTATTAAGGGGGAGAGCGAGATATTTTTCAAGTTTTTTTGGCTTTATGTCAATCTACAACAGTATTAGTATTTCACATTATTATTTGTGTAAACTTTTATACATTCCATTAGCAGTCGTATTCCTAATATAAAGGGATCATAACAATTCAGTACAAAAAAAAGTTTAATGGTTCATCATCATAAACAATATCATATATTCTCTTCAAACATTAAATAGACAAATAATGATTTACTGTTTTGACTGCTAAAATAAAGGCTTAGTTTTATTGGGTTTCTTCAACCAAAAGGTCAAACGGTGTAATTGGTCTGGGCTTGCCTCAATAGGACAAAAGAAATATTGACTTAATTATTTATAATTTTGTCTAGCTGTGCAGTTTTCTTACTAAAGGCCATTTTTGGAGAAAAAATCTTTGGTCGCGAATGCTTATCAGTAGTCACGAGAAAAAATTACTTATCAACAATTGTGGATCAAGAACAATTTTTTAGATACAGAATAATTATTATCATAGTTTTGACGGTAATTCATATTATTTTCAGATTTAAGGTTTAGATAAATTTTAGGCTTTCCTTGAAAAATCTTGCTTAACTTCAACCAACAAGTTTGACAAACAAAATTCCTACTCGGTTCGTTTTCACCAAACCGACCCACAACCGTCGTGGGTTGCTATTAATCAACATAATCTTTGCTTGTACTAGAATACAATTGTTGATAAACAATGTCTCCCTAGACCAGATTGCTTATGAACAATGTTGACTAACAACGTCACCAGAAAATGCCCATGTGCATCAAAGCTAGGTAAAAAAGAAAATGAAAAACTAATCGATAAATACTACATTAACCCAAGTAATTACAGCAAAACGATAAATAATAAACAGGATAAAATGGAGTAAGATTATATCAACTAAAATTTATCATTTATAAGAAGTAACAAGGGAACTCAATATTCTTCAAATGTTTGCTCCATCTCTTCAAAATTTTCTTCTTCCTCATAATAACCACTATCATCTAAGGAAATATCCTCTGACGCGAGATTTGCCGCAGATCCTTCCTGGACATAATAGTCATCTGCAATCAAGTTAAAGACTTCCTTTTTTGGAAATACTTTCTCCAAATGTTTTATGGGGGATGTTGGTTTGTTCACACATTCTTTCTTGTTAATAAAAGTTGAATTTTCGTTTGTTGATTCTTTTCCTTCGTTTAAGAACTTCATAATATTTTCGTACTGTTCATTGTCAATTTTCTTTCCAAAAAAGGTTTTCTTCATCATTTTCTCAAATGATTCAGCACTAGTGTTGGCGAGTAGTTTTCTTTGTTTTGCTCTTGGTTTACGCTTTCTCAGTCGTTTCGTATTTTTTGAGAACCGTAATTTCTTTCTCCGAGCCTTTTCTTTTAAGATAGAATCATATTAGGGTTTCCTAAACAATCTCTTCCTATTAGAAACTTCCTGCTCATCGGCACAGAGATAATAGGATAATTCCTCATCGTCATTTCCAGTCTAATCAAGCTCTCCATTGTCCTTAGCACACATTTCAAATGTTTTCTTGTCAGCTCTTTGAGCCCATTCCCAGAGTCTTTGAAATTTTGGATATCTACTCCAATCTGCTTCTTCATAATTAAAACCAGTTCCTACAAGAGTTGATGAATACTGTAATTGTTTTTGTTCCTTCCTTTCCCTGATTGGTTCTATTTCCTTCTCATCGTCAACATTTGGATCTTCATTCAGAATTGCGTCAACATCCTCTGCAATAACTTCTTCGGTTTCTATTTCCATATTTCGATTATCTAGATTGCCAGTCAGTTACCTTACCTTGATCTTTCGTTCGTGTTGCTCTCTAATTTTATCTAGCTTTCCGTTGATTTCTTTAACCAGTGCATTGATTTCATCAGATGATAGGGTTGGGGGCTGAGGTCTTTTAGCTTTGATTTTTTGCTCCATCAGATTCGGGTAGATTTTGACCGTTTACATCCCTTTCTCGAAGTTCTTCTGCTGTTAGTTGGGCAGATTCAGTTAGAGCAAACTCCACCATTCTTCGTCTGATTGTTGTATGATGCACATTCACAACTTTGATCAGATCATCAACACTTTTATCTATCCCAACGCTTCTACAAGCAAGAATCAGTGCAGCAGCAATTATACCAGTTGGATACCTTCCAAGAGTAATAAAGTCAGCTTTCATTTGTTTTACGAATATTGACCATATCTTGATTATTTCGCTGGTTTGTCGACCCAATCCCAGGGCGTAAGCGAACCGAGTAACAAATATGCAAGGATCGTGGAATGGTACTTTTAAATTAAGGTTAAAGCTTATATCTGAAAATACGTGGAATACTTTGGTGGCATCTAATTAAGCCGTCCTAGCCGAGTCGGTTGGTGCGCTGGATTTGGGATCCTTTGTCTGAAAGGACGCGGGTTCGAATCCCAGTGTACCCAATTGTTCAGTTGTAGACGGGAGTCTGTGGCGTGACTTTGTAAGCTCAGCCAGAGTCGACCCAGCTTTAAATGGGTACCTGGAGAAATCTGGGGAAGGTAAACAGGAAGGGTGTGCGAAAGCACAGGATGGTTGGCCCCCGACCCCCCCATTGCACCTCCTGGCTGAAGGGCCAAGAAACGGAGATCAGCACCGCCGGTAGGGACTGTAAAGTCTAATGCCGTATCCTTTACCTTTTTTTTACCATCTAATTGACATTTTTCAGCTAAATCTATTAACATGAGCTCTTTGTTTTTATATCTGGCAGCAATATATACACAGGCAGCCACGGTAATCAATGCAGATTGACCTACAGTTAATCTTTTATAAACAGCATCTTGATATATAGATTTAGCAAAATCTACAACATTTCTGTTACCTTCTATCCGCAAGAGTGCAGAAATGTGTTCGTCAGATGAAAAAGTTTTCTTCAATGTCTGCGAGATTAGACATGCAACAGTGGCAACAATGTTAATTTATCTATATTAATATTTCTTAGCCCTTCACTACCAAATACACTAAAATAAACAGCAAGTCAATCTAAAATGCGACATAAAAATAAATTAGATTAAGAAAACCCATCAAATTAATTCACTCGTTCTTTTTCAATAAGCACTTTACAATTTTATTAAGAAATTTTAGTGTTGCCGAGAACTTATTTCTTAACCGAAAATGACAAAAGCGAATGACCCTGCATGTTCCATTAAACGAAAAGACCGTAATACATAAGCAAAATAGAAAATCAAATTCATATATGAGAAATAATGCTTTTTCTAATTTAATATTTCTGAAAATTTAACACAGAAAACTTTAAGAATATGTTATGCCTAAAATTTTTAGAATATGTTTTTCAAATTCTTTACGGCAAACAAAATCAAACCAAGAGCATGCATGTTTGTTACTTCCCGGAAAGGTAGACTTAAATTAGCCTAGGTAAACATATAGCTAATAATATTTCTTAAGTAGAGGGGCTGAATTAATCCCTTTCAGACCTCGGTTTCTCCCCAGCTGAAATGTAGTTTTTCCAAAAATCTTGTCAAAACTAAGATAAGCATTCATAGTTCAAGCATCCACAGAAACAAGTTGGTTTTCTTTAATATATATTTACCTTTATGGTACTATATGGTTGATTTTTGATTTTTCACAGTCATTTCTGCTTGATTTGAGAGAATCTCCAATTTTGGGTAAAAAATTTGTTGTTCATATTATTGACCATACAAATAGGCCTAAATTGAATATAGCCTACTGCTAGATGCCTTTTTTGTGTGTTCTTCCTGAATGTAATAATTGCTTAAAAAGGGCTTAAATTTGAATTTGTGAGAGAAGCAATTATAACACTTATAAATAGCATAAAAAAGGGATCAATGGTATATTTGCTTTATCCACAAGTCAAGTACACAAGTAGCCTAATTTGAACAGCAAAATACTAGTATAAATTTTTTCCTCCCCTAGGATTTTGAAAAAATTACACAATTGCTTAACTAAAATAATTTTATGATAATATCCTAATAGGCCTAGCCTATGCAGAATTAACTAGTTGCTATTAACATTTTTTACTGAACAAGAAAGGCACTAAAATTCTAATTAATTGACTTCTTGCTATCTTGGAAAGGGTTTAGGTTAGGAAAATGAAACTTTCAGGGATGGGTCTACAGTCTATAGTATATTGTTGGAAGGCATTTTAAAGTGCCCACCTCCACTCCTTCTCCCTCTAGAGGGCCCTGAAATTTGCCTACATGACTTACCTATTGAAATTTTGACAAAACAACATTTTACCTGAATTTTCAGTTACTAGTTGCCTTTTCTCTGCCTTTAGTTCTGAAAATGCAGTTCCTGTTATTTGTGTAGAATTTTGAGCCATGTTTATGTTTTTTTTTCAAAATTCAGTAAATGTATTTGCATATCTTTAAAACATTATACAATGGGATTAAGTAAAGTTTGGAAGCTGAAAACAATTTTGCTGTACTTCTATTAAGCAGAAGATCTATTTTGTAAGGTTTCACTTTTATAACACACATATTTTTAAAGGTCAGGGCACTCTAGAGGGAGAAGGAGTGGAGGTAGTTGCTTCAAAATACCTTCCTGGGACATACTTTAGTCTATAGATTCATCCCTGAAAGTGTCATTTTCCAAGAAGTCAATTAACTAGAATTTTACCAGAAAGGCAATTGGAGACCACAGAATCAAATAGGGAGGAAAACTCTCCTGGACTTAGATTATGCTGATGATTTAAGCTTAGGCTATTAGATGAAAGTGTGAGCTATATGAATGATTTCTTAGAGATTTGCAAGATCAAGGTACTAGAATAGGTTGGAAAATTATTGCTAAGAAGACTAAATCACCAAGGTTAGGAATAAATAGAGATGAAAAGGTGATATTAGGTAACAAAGAGATTAATCAGGTGGGCAGCCTTACTCATCTTGGTAGTGTTAGCCTATTAGTAAAGATGGTGGGAGCAGTGAAGATGTTAAAAGTAGAATAGCCAAGGCTCAGGGTGTTTTTTACTGTTAAAAAGTTTGGAAGAATAGGAAGATAAGTCTGCAATTCAAGATAAGAATATTAGAATAGCCTATTATTGACAGTGTTCAAATATGGCCAAGCTGACTGACTATATTTCAAACAGTTGGTTGTATGAAAAATCTGGTTCAATCTTGATTTCTAGGGCTATTATGAAAGAAAGGTTAAGATAGCTAGACCACATTCTACAGATGAAGGATGAGAGATTGCCAAAGATTGCTGTTTTTGGCCAACCATCTGGGGCTAAATGGAAAGCAGGATGTCCTTGTCTAGGGTGGGAGGATGTTGTAAATAAAGATTTAAGGGAAATGGGAACTTCCTGGGAGGGTGTAAAGAGAGAGGTCTTGAATTGATTGGGCTGGAGGAGGAGCATGCCTAGCTGTGTTTACCTCATGCAGCTTGGTGCTGTGGTGAGTTATTATTATTAGTAGTAGTAGAAGTATTTTTACTGCAGTTCTACTATGTTTTGCACCCAACCCCCCTAATGTGGAAATATAACCAATTTTCCAAAATACATATTTTCTAATTATTGTGTTTCTCATTTCACCATAGTTGATTTATTTTACAGTTACACAGTCTGAAACAAGAGTGATACATGACAAACTGCATTGGAAATATATAATTTTTGCTACATATTTGCACATTAGCAGGGTTTGGAGAAAAGAAAGCTAGAATTGTAGTCAGAATGCATTGACTACAAAGTGACCTCATATTGTGAACTAAGAATTGTCTTCTTAACATGTTTCCTTCTCAAGACCCCCAATTATATAAACTAATCAATTCTCTCACAGATACAAACCTCTCTTTTCTGGTGCACTAAAACTTACCCAGACTATATCAATACCTTCAATTACCTCATTTAGTATCCAGTTTTAGCCTAATAATTTTAATATTACTGAAAACGTCAGTTATCAAACTATTAACAGTTTGAAAATATATGGGTTTCATTTTTGGTAAATTATTTTTTCTTATTGTCTAGATTGGAAGAAAGTGAATATATCACTTAATGCTCTTTTAAGCTCAATTTTGAGCCCTGTAAGGTAATACGTTACATTTTCAATAGTTTTTAGACTATTATGAAGCATCAAAAGCTAATTAGATATAAGAATTAGGTTTTAAATGAGCTTTTCAAAAACTATGATGCTTCAGTGCCCAGGTGGTAGATAGAGCAATGCTGTAAGATATGTAGTGTATTTTCATAGGAGACAAGTACCAATTGGGGACCCTGATCCTAGGGGTTCATAATAGAAATTGGACCACCCCTGCCCAGGGTGCTGTAAATACAGGTAAAGTTAAATGTCCTGTGATTTACATACCTTCTTCTAGTAATGGGTTAAATTGAATGGTTGTACAAAACACTATCATAGGAGGACTCTCTACATAAGGACAAATGCAGCATGGCATAAGATCCAAATCTATGAACAACAGCCTCTGTAAAGACCTTGACCCTGTTGAGATACCTTGTAGTTAAATCTATTCCTAGTTGAGGAGTGTCATCCCTCTAGGAAATTATAGCCTAGAAACAACTAAGCTTTCACATGGAAATCTGATTAATGGATAATTGTTCTTGGCTGAGTCTGTTTTTGTGGGCATTTTTGGGCAAGAAAACCTCTTCCCTACTAATTTATCTTTTATATTTTGCCTCCTCATAGTAGTCTAATATTTGTAGGCATGAATATATAATAGGCTGGAGATTCTCTGTGCTGGATTTTGACTTGTTGATAGAAGAGCATCACCAAGTACTAAAAACCATGTTGTGACCAAGGTGGGCTCAAGATTTTAAAAATCTTCAATTCAAATGGAGATCCCAGGAATTTTTTACTGTCCAGTTTGGATCCAGCTAAAGTGCTTTGGTGTAGAACTGAGAAGATGTGTTGATCTCCTTCCTGTACTGGTTCTGGGACTAATGCTTTTCCTGAGGCCAAAATAATTTCAATGATTTAAAGAATATGTAATTGCAACTTGGAATGTTACAATGTTAAAAAGTAACTATTGTTTTGAGATTTTGACACTTCAAACTGGACTTATGAGGAGTGTCAGAAACTCATATCTTAGGTGCAGGAATTAGGAAGTATGAAATTATGTAATATAATTTTTTTTTTTACTCTGGCAGGAAGGATGAAGTATATAGACAAGGACTAGTTCTCATGATGAATAAGGAAGTGCTGTTTTGGTTTTTGACTATTAATCATAGAATACAAGTCACTCATTTTGTAACTTAAAAGTGCAATGTATTAGTCATAGTAGTATATACCTCTGTAGAACACACTAATGAAGGTAATAGGGGCTGTTGAATTTTACTTGCAGTCACATGAATGCAGAAACAGGGTCCCAGGTAGAAATATGCTAATTTTTGTTACAAGATTTTAATGCCAGGGCTGTTAGAAAGAAGGATAGATGGCACACTAGTCTAGGTAAATTGGTGTAGGAAAAGAAAACAGTGATGGCTACTGGCTGCTGCTAATTTTCATTTATTTATCAATACCAAAATACAGTAAGCTTTATCAAGCTTGTTGCACTAAACATAATAAAAAAAGTTATGACAATACTGACAACATTATACGCACATACAAAAGTATGAAAAAAATACACTCTATGAAAACATACAGGTCACAAAACAACTTCCATTAAAAAACAAAAAATATTCTAAAATGGATTGTGATAAGACCTAGTATGGAAATCTGTAGAGGCCAAACTACTTTTGTTTTAATCCAAAATATAGTAAGCTATAATCTTGTTGCAACAAATATAACAACAACTACAGCAAACACTGACAAATAATACTATAAAGGATTTAAAAATGATTTACTGTGAAAATATGTTTCCACTAGTTTTGTTTTGAATGTATTTATGCTCTCTGGTAGAAATATTTCATGTGGAAGGTCATTCAGTGACTTTCAGATTTTTGCTTTTGTGCTAGGCAATGGCATGATTTTGTGGTGGGACAGAGTCTGTAGGTATCAGTAGTTCCTCATTTTATGAAGTTGACCAACAAAACACCATGTCCATCCCAAAACACCAATGCGATGATTTTGTGCTGGGACAGAGTCTGTTTGGCCTTCACCTTTACAAGGGATTTTTTGTTTTTTCATTCCATGTTTGCCCACTCAAATCTTTGGTTTATGTGGTTCTCTGTTTGAAGTTTTGGGACCTAACAGATCCACAGTTCAAAAAACTGTTGGGTTTTGGAAACAACATTGAAGTAAAGCACTGACCTCGAAACATTATAAAATTCATTTGACAGACTAGTTATGGTGAAGCACCTAATCTCAGGAATTCTTGCTTCAACTGATGCCACCCATTTGTCTGTTGGAAGGGTGACTCGAGTTGACATCATCCTGGATGTTTTCATGGCCATCGTTGTCACAGCCAACCAGGATATAGCTGTAGGAAAAGATATAGAAGAAAAATGAAAAGTTTGCAACACCCTGGATTTATTTTGTTACAAAGAATAAGTGACAGTACTAAAGTAATTAAAAATTATAAGGCATCAGGTGTTGATAGTGTTTTTAATTATTTTCTTAAATATGGTGTCAATGAGGTTAGATGTAAGTTACTGAAGATTATTTATGTGATTTTTGAAAAAGGGGAAGTATCGAGTAATTTTAGGAAAACCCCAATTAAACCCATTTATGGGAAATGTGATAAGAGTGAGGATGGTAATTATAGAGGCCATAGTGTGGTTTCTAAAGACAGCATATTACTTAGTTTGATGACACTTTCTAGACTTTGAGATGCTCTAGACAGAGTTTAAAGGGATTAAAATTGCAGTTTTAGGTAGGGTATTGGTTGTGGCAATCAAATTTACAGTCTTGGTCATTAATTTAGAATTGCCTTAGTCATCAAATACCTTTAGTTCTCTGTTTTATTGATAATGAGCAAGAGTTTGATTCGGCTGATAGAAGAGCCTTAATGAAGATTTAATGAAGGTGTATGGTGTATGGAATACATTTATGACATTAGAACAGAAAAATGTCTTTAATTTAGATTATGCTGATTATTCAAGCTTTCTAGATGAAAGTGTGAGCAAAATGAATGAACTAGAATAGGTCTAAAAATTAATGTTAAGAAGACTAAACTGCTAATGCTAGGAATAAGCAAAAGTGAAAAGATGACGTTGATTAATAAAAAGATTAATCATGAGGGCAGGCTCCCTTACCTTGGTAGTATTATTATTAAAGCCAGTGGGTGCCTGGAAGACTTTAAAAACAAAATACCCAAGGCTCATGGTGTTTTTAACACGTTGAAGAAAATTTGGAAGAATAGGAATGTAATTATGTGAACCAAGATTAGAATATTGGATGTTACTGTGATGACAGTGGTCAAATACGGCTCTGAAGCTTGGGCACTCCAAAAGACGGAGGAAGATTTGCTAGGTTTTCTCCAGAGAACTTGTCTGCAGATTGTTTTGGGTGCTCAGCCGACTGACAATATTTCAGTCAATGGGCTCTATGAAAAATGTGATTCAATCCTGCTTTCTAGAGCTATCGCCAGAGAAAGATTGATAAGGGAGCATGAGAGCTATCACGTTCTGCAGATGAAGGGGGACAGATTGCTAAAAATTGTCTTTTTTGCCCAACCATCTAGAGCTCAATTGAAAGCTGGATATAGAGAGATACTTAGGAAATTGGGAACTTCTCTAGTGGGTGTAAAGAAGGAGGCTTTGAATAGATTGGGGTGGAGGAGTAGTATGCATAGTTGTGCTGGCCTAAGGTGGCTTGGTGCTTTAGTGAGTTGATAGCAGTAGCAGTCAAGGGTTCAAAATGGAATTAGTCTCAGAAGCTTTTATTATATTTAAAAAGACCACAAAAAAGCATTAAATGATGTATGTGCTTCTCTTTAGGTAAATTATATGGAAAAGTAGATATCGTTGTTGAAAATCGGACTTGCTTGAATAATCAAATATCTCTGAAAAGATTTAGTATGAAAAGACAGCAAATTGTCTACAGTTAGAAGACAAGCAACAATGATAGCCTATATACAGAATAGTGCCGATTGCTGGGGCCTTGTGGTTGGTAATTGCGAAAATAATTGTATGTATCTTAACAAGGGGATTACAACAATTCAAAAACCTTAAAATATAAAACCAGAAACTTGAAGTTTAGTTGGAATCGTTGTTAGAAGTTCGAATTGCTTTAATAATAAAATGTTTTTGAAAAGTAATCAGTTCGAAAAGATATTAAATTGTAATAAGAGCAAAAAACTAGTAATTGCAAAATTATTTGTATATATTTTAATAAGGGATTATAACAGTTCAAAAACCTTAAAAACTTCAGGAAAACCAAGTTTAAAACCTTAAGGAAAACATTTAACATTAAAACCTTAAGGAAATTAAAACCTTAAGGAAAACTACATTAAAACCTTAAGGAAAACCAAGTTTAAAAAACTCGGAATCGTTGTTAGAAGTTGGAATTGCTTTAATAATGAAATATTTTTGAAAAGTAATCAGTTCGAAAAGATATTAAATTGCAATAAGAGCCAAAAATGAGTAATTGCAAAATTATTTTTATATATTTTAATAAGGGATTATAACAGTTCAAATACCTTAAAAAGTTCAAAAAACTTAAAAAATAGTTCAAAACCTTTAAAAGTTCAAAAACCCTAAAAAACCTTAACAGTTCAAAAACCTTAAAAACAGTCTAAAAACCTTAAAAAATACAACAAAAAGTGTGAAGCTTAGTGCATATCGTTATTAGAAATCGAACTTGCTTTAAAAATGAAATATCTTTAAAAGATCCAGTATGAAAAGACAACTAATTGTCTACTGCCGGGCCCGGGCGGATGGTAATTTTTAAAATATTTGTATATATTTTAACAAGGAATCATAACAATTCAAAAACCTTAAAAAATAAAACCAAAAGTTTGAAGCTTAGTAGAAAATCGTTGTTAGAAATTGGAGTTGCTTCAATAATAAAATACTTTTGAAAAGATTTAGTATGAAAACTGTCTTGTGAGACAAAAGTGACAGCAAATTGTCTACGGTTAGAAGACAAGCGACCCTGAGAATTCATATAAAGAAGCTTGCCGAGTGCCAGGGCCTAGCGGCTGGTAATTGTAAAATTATTTGCATACATTTTAACTAGGGATTACAACAATTCAAAAACCTTAAAATATAAAACCAGAAACTTGAAGCTTAATAGAAATCGTCGTTAATCTTTGGACTTGCTTTAATAATCAAATATTTTTGAAAAAAAAAACAGTATAAAAAGACAAAAAACTTAGAACGAACAGAAATTACTCCGTGTATGAAAGGGACTGTTCCCAACTAAGCGCCCCGCTCTTTACGCTAAAGTTGACTCTCTCTCAATTCTACTTTATTAAACAGTAAATAACTTTAGCGTAAAGAGCAGGACGTTGAGGAGGGAACAGCCACTTTCATTCACGGCGCAATTTCTGTTCGTTTTAAGTTTTAATGTCGCTCCTTTCTTTTAGTTGAAAAACTTGTTTTCTTTAAATTTAATTTCTGAATGTTTTTGAATTAATGCAAGTTTGATTTTGGCTCTCCGCAAATGAATAATTAAAACGAAATTTGCGTATTATTTTTCTTTTTGCTAAATGACTATCTCTTAATTTTGATCAGACGATTTTAAGAAAAGGGGGGGGGGAGGATGCCTAGTTGTCCTCCAATTTTTCGGTTACTTAAAAAGGAAACTAGAATTTTTCATTTTTAACGAATGTTTTAATTAGTAAAAAATATAAGTACTTACAAATTAACTTACGTAACGAACGTTTATATTCGTATATTTCTATTATGTATATGAGGGGATTTGCCCCCTCGTTAATATTTCGCTCTTTACGCTAAATCTTTAATTTTGTCCCAATTCTTTAAGATTGACCCCTGAATCACAAAGGCTGTAGAATAAATAGTTGAAATTACTAAAAATACTTCAGCGTAAAGAGCGAGGTATTTAGGAAGAGATGAGCTCCCCGTATACGTAATAATCTGTTCGTTTGAAGTTTTAATGCTGGTCCTTTCTTTCAATTGAAAAAAAAACTTTTTCATATTTATTTTGTCTTTTTTTTAATAATGCTAGAAAATCCTGCGCCCCTTTCATGGAATTTTTCTTCTCCCATGACGAATCCATCCAAGGGAAGGTCCTCCTACTTATTCCCCTCCCCCCTCCCCCTCCACCACCAAAAAATCCCCTTGAAAAGGTCTGTAAACTTCCAAATAACCATTACTTTATGTAAATGCTGGTCAAAGTTTGTAACTAGCAGCCCCTCCCCCGGGGACTGTGGGGGAGTAAGTCAGCCCCAAAGACATAGTTATTAAGTTTTTCGATTATGCTGAACACAATGGTCATCTCAAAATTTTAATCCGTTGACTTTGGGAAAAATGAGCATGGGAGGGGGCCTAGGTGCCCTCCAATTTTTTGGTCCCTTAAAAATGGCACTAGAACTTTCAAGTTTTGTTAGAATGAGCCCTCACACGACATTTTAGGACCACTTGGTCGATACGATCACCCCTGGGGAAAAACAACAACAAACAAACAAACACGCATACGTGATCGGTTTTCTGGCTAAAAATACTAAGTTCCACATTTTTGTACATAGGAGCTTGAAACTTCTACAGTAAGGTTCTCTGATACGCTGAATGCGATGGTGTGATTTTCGTTAAGATCCTATAATTAGGGCAAATTTTCCCAGGCTCGTAATTGTTGATGGGAAAGACTAAATTTAATGAAACTTATATCTAAAATCAGTATAAAAATATGATTCTTTTGATGTATCTATTAGTATCAAAATTCTGTTTTTTAGAGTTTCGTTTACTATTGAGGTAAAATATTACCAGAAGTTTGAAGTTTAGTAGAAAACCGTTGTTAGAAATTGGACTTGCTTTAATAATTAAATACTTTTGAAAACGAATTAGTATGAAAAGACAGCAAATTGTCTACGGTTAGAAGGCAAGCGACACTGAGAATTCATATAAAGAAGCCTACTGAGTGCCAGGGCCTGGGGGCTGGTAATTGGAAAATTATTTGGATATATTTTAACAAGAGATTACAACAATTCAACAAGAGCTAAGAGCTCATATGGCACTTCTGACGAGGCGACAAGAGCTAAGAGCCAAGAGATCATATGGTATGAGCTCTAACAAAATTCTATGAATATATACATGGACTTAAAAAGGAAAATAAGAGGCTTAATGCCGGTCAGGATTTAAAATAAGAGCTCTGAGTCACGATGTCCTTCTAAATATCAAAATTCATTAAGATCCGATCACCCACTCGTAATTTATAAATACCTAATTTTTTCTAATTTTTCCTCTCCCTTTAGCCCCCCAGATGGTCGAATCTGGGAAAACGACTTTATCAAGTCAAATTTTGCAGCTCCTAGATTTTCATCGTCCTAGCACGTCTAGAAGCACCAAACTCGCCAAATCACTGAACCCCTCCCCCAACTCCCCCAAAGAGACCGAATCCAGTACGATTCTGTTAATCACGTATCAAGTACATTTGTTTATTCTATCCACCAAGCTTCATCCCGATTCCTCCAGTCCAAGTGTTTTTCCAAGATTTCCCCCTCCAACTCCCCCCAATGTCAAAAGATCTCGTCGGGATTTGAAAAAAGAGCTCTGAGACATGAATTCCTTCTAAAAATCAAATTTCATTAAGATCCGATCATCTATTCGTAAGATAAAAATACCCCAATATTCACGTTTTCCAAGAATTCTGGTTTCCCATTCCAATTCCCCCCAATGTCACAGGATCTGGTCGGAATTTAAAATTAGAACTTTAAAGCACAAGATCCTTCTAAATATCAAATTTCATTAAGATCTGGTCACCCTTTCGTAAGTTACAAATACCTCAATTTTCAAAATTACCCCCCCCCCCAATTCCACCAAAGAGAGCAGATCCGGTCCGGTTATGTCAGTCACGTATCTTAGACAGGTTTCTATTCTTCCCATCCAGTTTAATCCTGATCTCACCGCTTTAAGTATTTTCTAAGATTTCCGGTCCCCCCAACTGCCCCCCCCCCCATTTACGCTTGATCCGGTTGAGATTTAAAATAAAGAGATCTGAGTTACGAGGTCGTTCTAAATATGAAGTTTCATGAAGATCCGATCACTCCTTCGTAAGTTAAAAATACGTCATTTTTTTCTTATTTTTCAGATTTAACCCCCCCCCTCAATAGAGCAGATCCGTTCCAATTATGTAAATCACGTATGTAAGACTTCTGCTTATTTTTCCCACCAAGTTTCATCCCGATCCCTCCAATCTAAGCGTTTTCCATGATTTCACCCCAATTCACCCTAAACTTCCCTCAATGTCTGTGGATTTAAGGATTTAAAATAAGAGCTTTGAGACACGATATCCTTCTAAATATCAAATTTCATTGAGATCCGATCACCCGTTCGTAAGTTAAAAATACGTCATTTTTTCTAATTTTTCGGAATTAACCCCTCCCCCAACTACCCCAAAGAGAGCGGATCCGTTCCGGTTATGTCAATCATGTATCTAGGACTTGTGTTTATTTTCCCCACCAAGTTTCATCCCGATCCCTCCACTCTTAAGTGTTTTCCATGTTTTAGGTTTCCCCCTCCCAACTCCCCCCCCCCAATGTCTCTAGATCCGGTCAGGATTTAAAATAAGAGCTCTAAGATGCGATATCCTTCTAAACTTCAAATTTCATTGAGATCCGATCACCCGTAAGTTAATGAGATCCGTAAGTTAAAAATATCTCATTTTTTCTATTTTTTTCGAATTAACCGGCCCCCCACTCTCCCCCAGATGGTCAAATCGGGAAAACGATTATTTCTAATTTGATCTGGCCCGGTCCCTGATACGCTTGCCAAATTTCATCGTCCTAGCTTACCTGGAAGTGCCTAAAGTAGCAAAACCGGAACCGACAGACTGACAGACCGACAATATAAAGACCGACATATAGCAATATTGCTATATACTATATGTTAATACCAAGTGCCATAAAAACCTTAAAATATAAAACCAGAAACTGAAAGCTTAGTAGAAATCGTTGTTAGAACTTGACTTGCTTTAATTATCAAATATCCTTTAAAATATACCGTATGAAAAGACAGCAAATTGTCTACGGTTAGAAGAAAAGCGACAATGAGAATCCATATAAAGAAGCATGCCGAGTGCCGGGGCTCAAATATATGAATAATTAAAATTATTAATTAGCTTTAATAATCAAATAACTTTCAAAAGATTCATTATGAAAAGACATTAAGTTGCATTAAGAGAAAAAACTGGTAATCGCAAAAATATTTGTATATATTTTAACAAGGGATTATAACAATTCATAAACGTTAAAAACCTGTTGCATCCTTATATGAGAAAGCAAATCTACTTTTTGCCTTGCTGCTTACGGTAAGAGGCGAAAACAAGACCAGAGGAGGTTATTGAGATTTTTCATTGGTCAGAGAAGCAGTCTTTCCTGGATCTTCCACTTTTGCATCTGGAGTAAGCTTCCAGGTTTGATGCTTCTTTACAGCTTTAGACGACCGCATCTACTCCCCCTTCAGCCACCTCCCATCCATGGAGGAGTGGATCTGGAATGCTCGGCCGAGCCTGTACTGACGACAAGATTATTCATGTAGTGAATATGGCTCTTCGTATGCGTAGCGCGAAGGTGTCGTCAAAAGGTGGCACTCTTCTCACATCTTTTTTCTCGCACTAAATGTGAGCCCCTACACGGGCCAGTAAATTGAATTCGGCCTGTATACCGTACATTTTAATGACCAGGGATTTCGATATGTCGTAAACTTCTCTAAACGTGTCGACTGAAAGCTTCCCTTCTGCAAAAGCTTCCATTGACCCGCTCCGTCACAGACACCATTTTCGAAGGATAAGTTGGAGATCTCGCGGTGTTTAAGAAAGAAGCTGTCCCGACGTCGAAGAAAAAGTTCATTGTGTCACACCCTGACAGAAAGTGCACGAACGGTAACATAATATGCTCCTCTTTGGACAAGTGGACTCCATCCGCCTGCTCGTGTACTGGGATAATGCAAGTCAGGAACTTCAAAAAAAGATAGCTCAGTCCTTCAGCTTGAAGCTCTTCAAAAAAATGAACACAGGCCACTGCCACGTCTGTGTCGTTGGCATGCACACGATGCTACAAGCGTAACGGCTAGCGTGCTTGGCATGTGTCATAAGGTATTGATCAGCATTTTCTTTGCTTGAGGACAAGCATTCCTTTTAGTCACAGTCTTCTGGTAAAGTTGGACTGCAGCCACGCTTGACCAGAGACACTTTGAATCTCTCTTTGAACCCACCTGAGAGAAAAATTTTGAGTGTGTTGAGTCGGAAGCTGATCACCCATCTGCTCCCAGGTTTCTTACAAAATTTCGAGGAGCCGGCTTTTAGACGCTGAACTTGCATTTAAGGTATCCATTCTTCAATTTTGCCAAGAGCGGAAATCCGGACATTTTTCCCTTTCTCTCGTTGATGTCTGCATGCTGATTTCAAGGAGATCGACTCTCCGGTTTCCTTGAGATTCCCAAACAGTCCGTTGTACCGATCTGCGACAATGTGGACTTCAGGAATACCCACTGGAAGATTAGTCAGCAACGATAGAAGCAATCTTTCCGCAAACGATTTGACTGTTTCAAACCTGTCAGGCCGTTATGACCTCATCTTGGACATTAGGTTAATGATGTGACTGTAGCTGATGTTGTTTCTTTGGATTTCCAAGGCGCTGGCCAGGCTGCAAGTCTTCCTTTCTTTCTTAGCCAGCTCAACAGCACAGCATTGTTCCCCATACACATTTTCTGACCAGAGGATGTCTTGGTTGATTGTTGCGGAAGATGTTCAAAAATGGATGGAGGGAAAAGAAGAATCTCTTTTGTTAGGATCTTTGCAACTGCTTTCTCCTTTTCTTCGCCGTAGCTCAACTGAGCAGTTATGATTCTCTTCAAGGCTGTTGCTTCAGAGCTCAGGAGATCGGTTCTAGGGACACCCTTCACTTTCTGAGTTTTTCTCTCTGAAGGGAGGTTCAGAGTGTAACCTTTTTCACATTGTCTTTCCTGTGGCACAGAAAGTCCTTAACAACCTCTTTTCCTTTTGTGGCTGCGCAAGTAATATCAGAAACAATCTTTTCATCGTCCACAACTTCTGAAGTCACAATATTCACTAGGTCGGAGTCCACTCTGCTGAACAGATTGCCACATGTAGTGAAAATGTCTCGAACTCTATCTTGCGAAAGTTGTAATCGCATCGTCGTCGACTGATTGTCTTTGTGATGTTTCAATGTTTTTGTGGATACGTTGACTACTTGCAGGAAACCATTGCTGATGGCAGTAGAAATCGGTAAGCTAAAACTCCAGGCTTCAGTGTGTCTCTCATCCATTTGTTCTCCTATTATTCCGGCCGTCGTCTTTGCATCCTTGTTCACTGTACATTCCAGTATCTGATCGAACCAGGTGGCCATGAACCTGGTGTGCGTTCTCTTAACTGCGAAGTATCCTTTCATGAACTTCTCGTGGACATCAGAAAAGGTTTGTGGTAAAGTTCGCTTGTCTGATAGGTGCTTTATGAGACATATTGTATACTGAGGATGGTCAGCCGCCGCCAAGTATGGCGACATCCGAGCAGTTGCTGTCAAATGAGACCCTCAGTCATAGTCTCGATCAGCATGGTAGAATTGCATCGCTATTTCAAGTATTTTCAAGAACTGCCGCCAGAAAGCAAACTTGGGCGACGCATTTCGCATGGTGTCGAAGAAATTCATTATAGGAGGCAAAGTGATTAAGGTATCGTTCGTCTCCTGAAGTGCAGTTCGCGCGTTAGCACCGTTTGCCAATGAAGTCCTGAATAATTCAATGGCACTACCCAGCTGATCCAGATGGGATAAGCTTTCTTATGCTTCGGAGTAATACTCCTCCTAGGACTCCCAGTAGAGGGGTAGATCCCATGGTAGTCGACCATACTGAAAACGAATATCGTAGGGCGCATGTTCACCGTTGGGGTGTTTCTGAGACATAGGCCAAAAACACTAAATTTGGCTTATAATGGGGCTCGACGATTCTAATTTTTTTTTTACATATAAGATTGGTCAAAACCAGCGTACTCTTACATAAATAGAAAGAAGGGACTTGGGGCAACATGAACATGATTTTTTTTTGTAAAAAATAGTAAAAAAAAATAGTACAGTTTTTACTGCAGTTAAAAAAAAAATAGATTTTGGTCAACAAATTTTTAATAGAAAAGCTAAAAACTCGAAATTTTTTCAAGATAAAGTATTTTTTTATATTAAAAAAGAAAGCCCGTTTAATTCCGAACACATTGAGCTAAGAAAAAAAGTTTAAATTGTTGTATCTGGGGGCTGTGTTACTTTTTTAGTGTGTGTACCCGATAGTAGGAATTTTGTTTAGTAACCTGCTACCTAGCGGGAAATTGATTGATAAGCTAAGCAGAAGACATTGATAAGCAGAAGATGAAAAAGAAAAGTGAGTCAGATAGGCCAAGATAAAAAAAAAAAGTTACTACAGGTTGATTCAACGTTTGATTCTGACCCAAATACTGATTTGCTGATGGATGATAATGAAGAATATGACACAAATTTGGAAGATCAAAAAAAAAAAAAAAAAAAAAAATTGAAAGAAATAGGAATTCTAAAAGCACTTTTGGTGTTGTAAAGTTGGCTGGCAAAAGGAGTGTAAATTTTTTTTTGCAGAAGTAAGAGACTTAATGAAAGTAATTTACAAAATTAAATATCACAAAAAACTAGGTGATAATGACTCCTTTAGATTTATAAGGACTGATCAAAAGGCCTGTTACACTGACCAATCAGATTTAGTATTGGAACTTCCAGTTCTAGTGTAAACCCGTGGGACTGCTTGTCAAATAGAACATCTGTGATTTGAAATTGATTTGTCAATATAATCTAAAATAGTTGATACTGGCTGGAGAACAAGTAGTAAATGTGTTCCTGTTTGTTTTTGCACTTATTTATGATACTAGTCAAAATTACAACACAAAGTGGCCTAAGGTACATGATCTGTGATGTACCTCTGACCAGTTGATGCAGGTTTTTTGACCTGTGTTTACTCTAAAAGAATAATGCAATACATGTTCCAGAGATGAAATGTGTGTTTTAAGAACAAAAGTTGGGTATGAATCTAATGTATCATTTCATAATGAAATACAGTCTCAAAGGAAAATGGTCTCGAAGTCTCGAAGGAAAATGTTCCTAAAAGCAACGTGTTTTACTTGCCTTTCCTTCATGAAGCACCAAACAACCATGCAACAGTCGACAAATCTCTGCGAACGTTCATGGCGACAAGTAAAGCTGTCGGATGTGACGATACGGTGGTCACGCAAAATCTCTTCATTTATCAGCTAGCACAGGGAGTGAAAAGTAAATACCCGGATGACTTCAAAAACGTAATCCTACGGATGGGAGGCTTCCACTTCCTGCTCAACTATCTTAAGGCAGTTGGTAAGATAATGGACAACTCCGGACTCAAAGAGATTATAGTGCAGGCAAAGTTGCTGCTTCCTGGTACTTGCGAAAAGGTATTTCAAGGGAAAGGCTAGTACCAAGCTATCAATGCCTACTGCATACTGTACGAGGTCTTACTGACATAACCGGACTGGATCTGCTCTCTTTGGGGTAGTTGGGGGGGGGGTTAATTGTGAAAAACTAAAAAAAAATCAGGCATTTTTAACTTATGAACAGGTGATCGGATCTCAATGAAATTTGATATTTAGAAGGATATTGTGTCTAAAAGCTCTTATTTTAAGTACCGGCCGGATCTGGTGACAATGGGGGAAGTTTGGGGTGGGGGAACCTAAAATGATGGAAAACGTTTAGATTGGAGGAATCGGGATGAAACTTGGTGGGAAAAATAAGCAGGAGTCTTAGATACACGATTTACATAATTGAAACGGATCCGCTCTATTAGGGGGTTGGGGTAATTCTGAAAAATTAGAAAAAATGACGCATTTTTAACTTACGAAGGAGCGATCGGATCTTCATAAAACTTCATATTTAGACGGATCTCGTAACTCAGATCTCTTATTTTAAGTCTCAACCGGATCCAGCGTAATTGGGGGGGGGGGCTGTTGGGGGGAACCGGAAATCTTAGAAAATATTTAAAGCGGTGAGATCAGGATGAAACTGGATGGGAAGAATAATAACCTGTCAAAGATACTTGACTGACATAACCGAACCGGATCCGCTCTCTTTGGGGTAGTTGGGGGGGGGGGTGATTCTGAAAAAAACTACTCATTTTAATTTCTACATGTTTTGACTTTGACTGCGTTATTTATTGTAATTTTTGTTGTTTTGAGTTTTATCTATTTATTGATTCTAATTTGCTTTAGTTGTTCGCTTGGTAAATCATTTGATTCAATTTTTGCGAATTTTTGGTTTAATGGAGTTCTATACTTTTATTTAAAAATTTATTTTGTGGAATTTTTTTTTCAAATTAATATCTCTTCGTTTTATATTGACCTAGTCATTTGCAGAGTAAAAGAAAATAATAGTTTAAACGTTTTTTTTTAAGAAATTTTAGTTTGGCGTGCTACTTGTATGGTGGAGTAACTTTTTAAACAGTATTTAACAACATAAACTTTGACATAACTCAACATACACTCAACAAAATCTTGATCGAAAGGGTAATGTTTAATTTAGCTTTATACCTTTGTAAGCTTCATCTTAATACCCTTGTCTCTTGTATTCTTATCAATTATCAATAGTTATTTAGTCCTTACCCTTATCAATAGTTGCAATATGCACATACCACCTCTGTCTTTCTTCAACATCTCCTTCAGCACACAATGAAGGGTTTACCTTAATACCATCAACCGTTCCTGCAACAATGCTGATACGCCATTTTAACAAACTATATTGCATTAGTGTGCTTCGAATCAGATCATAAAGTTTCTACATTACCCAAATTTTCACCTTAAGTTTTACCCTTAGTTTTAGTAGCAGTAATAGTAGCACCCATAGTTATAGTAGTAGCAGTAGAATTAATAGTAGTAGTCTTAGTTTTTGTAGTAGTAGTAGTAGTAGTAGCAGTATTAATAATGGTAGTTTTATTAGTAGTTGTAGGAGTAGAAGCAGTAGTGGTGGGATGCAAATATTGTCTTTCTTCAGCATCTCCCACAATGTGCGTTTTAATTTACACACAAAACTGTTCCCAAGATATTGCTGATATCTACTTTTGACAGCCTGCATACAGATGGCGTTTTATGATTTATTATACCATCCCCCCTAAAAATTCTTTGAAAATTTCATCTACACACCCTTGGGTGTAATTGCAATAAGAGTTGTAGCAGTAGTATTAGTACTCAGCTTAATACAATTACCCATTGCTATAATATTGTCAATATTTCTTTTTGATAACCAGTGTATTCCTATACGTTTTGAAATTTATTATGTTAATGCTCTAAGCCTCACTAGTAGTTGCAACAGAAGTAGTAGTTGGAACAATAGTAATAACAGTAGTAGAACTAGCAAATGTAACAGTGGTATAAGTATTAGTAGTAGTGTGTACCTATTGCCTTTTGGTCTCTTGATCTTCCCCTTTAAGTATTTTCGAAATTTGTAACTTATTACAGAAATAAATTCTTGAGATTCGCCCTTTTGATTATCTAGATGCACATAGTTTCTTTTGTTAGTTCAAATTTGCCATCAATATTCTCTCAAATTTTACCTTTGTAGACTTGGCCTAAATCGCATTGTGATGGTAGTAGGAGGAGTAGTTGCAGGGCTAGTGTTATTAGTAGGAGTAACTGTGATAGCAGCAGTGTTCTATGTGGTAGTAGATTGTACATCTTGCTTTTTGGCCAGTTGAACATCCTTTTCATGATGTCATGGAAGTTACACCTTGACATGGTAAGCCGTCCCAAAAATATAGCTTTTGAATCAATGTTTTTACAAGAATAAACAATACTTACAAAATGAAATGAAAATCAATATTTGTACAAGAATAAACAATAATTACCAATTGAACAGACATAAGTAATAATCTCTTTTCTTCCTGACTAAATTTAGTATTTGATTTTTTAGGCCCTAAGAATAGAAACATGAAAGATGGTGGGACAGAGAGCCGTATTAACCGTAGTAATCGGATAAATCTCACTCCTGAACATTTGAAGGAATTAGAAAAGGTGTTTGAAGAGACTCGCTTTCCAGATAGCGAAACTATGAGTGAACTAAGTGTGCAGCTTCATCTAAGTAAAAGACGGATCCAAGTAAGCTTAATCTTATATTATGTTTATTACTGTATTGCGTTTATTTTGTTAATTATATTACTGTTTTTCGTATATATTATAACTACATCTTCGTGGGTATTTTTAGATATATCTATGCCATTTTGTTTATTATCAGATTCATTTACACGTAATTGACTCAACATTTTGAGTCTTGTATCGACCTTTCGAAGTGTGGCAAGACACTAAGTTGTAATATAAATCATATTTTGATCGCCATCTTTAGGCTTTAAGAAGAGTTTTGCTTGCTCCAGCTTTGTGAGGAACTTTCCAATTCGTCCAATATGTTCCACGTTAATTCTGAGATTGTTAATTCTGAGATTGTTAATTCTATCGCTTAATTAATTCTATTGAGATTGTTAATCCACGTTTATTTTATCGCTTAGAAGGTTTCAGCTGATAGTAAGGATCAGCATTTAAACCTAAAAGAACAGAAATTAATAAGTATGCAAAGGGGTCTCCCCCTTTTCAATACCTAATTCTTTACGCTAAGGTTTGGCCCTATGTTCCAGTTCTTTAGGAAAGACTCCTGAAACACAAGGGCTGTTTAATTAAAATAATAAGAACTTTTTTAAAAGTACTAAAAAACTTTTGCGTGAAGAGAGAGGTATTTAGAAGGGGGAAAACCTCCTCATAGACGCAATAATCTCTATTCGTTTTAAGTTTTAATGTTGATCCGGACTTTCAGATGTACCAAGGTACCTGAATTCTGTGAAATATAATAGGTCGTGTAATTCACGTACCTTGGAAGCATAGTGGAGAATACGGGATCAACTTTTATAGAAATAATGACCAGAATAGGTCAGGCAAACGCTGGCTTCAATAGGCTCTAGCGCATATGGAAATTGAAAAATTACTCGACCAGGCTTAAGTTACACCTGTTCAGCAGCAACGTCATCCTGGTCCTCCTTTACGCAGCCGAAACCTGGAGGTTGAACCAATAACAGGAGTAGACAATCCTTGCATTCGAGAATAATTTTCTTCGAAGAATTTTAAATATTCATTGGTCAGAGAGAATCACAAATGAAAGTGTCTGCAAAATTGCAAACCAGGCTCTGGTGACAGATGTCATTTGAGCTCGGAGGAAGAGATACTTGGGCCATGTTCTTCGAATCCAGTACACTCGGATCCCAAAAGCCACTTTACATTGTCACCCAAACGGCAGTCGAAGACGGCGAAAACCTCGGAACGATTTGGGTTGAACATACAAGTCTGATCTGCGCAGTATCCATGCTTCTCTTCAACTTGATGGGGAAGACAGATATGCAGCTGCCCAATTCAGAAAAGATTGGCGAAGCCTCGTGGATGCCCTCGGTACCTCTGGCGGCGAAGGCGGATCCAAGGTCTAAGGTAAGGGTCTTACTTTCAGATGTCCAAGGCTAAGGTTAATATTGCTTGCACTGTTTTGTTAAGGACTTTCAGATTAAGTGGTACTACTGATTGAGATTACCTCTGCATTTGCAAAGGGTTTAGAAATTATAGGTAGTTATTTTAAAATAAGAAATAGTTTTAGGTATGTATTAATAAGTTCAGTTAGTTTTTGGAAAAGGAAAAAGGAAAACAATAAGTCTTGCTCTAAAGTGAGGGACAAGAATGAAGTTCAGGATCTTGTATATTTGGGCTGTAAATTCACGAGTCTAGGAATGTGGATTGATCAGGTGCAATTGTTTTACTGTAATGATCGGAAGGCTTCATGGCTGTCATCAAGAAGTCCTCTTAAATATTTTGGAGCAGCAGATATTAAGCTACTTAAGAGAATTTTTAGACAAAAACAGGGCGAGTTGTTATTTATGGCTTAGAGTTTTGGGGAGTATAAAAGGAGAGACAACTCGAAAAGCTTATTTAGGACGTTCCATGAGACTATTAGGTTTAAGCAGAGATCCGAAAAGGTTTTTTATGATTGTTAACATTAAGGGTAAAAACCGAGATGGGAATGAAAAGATATTAGGGAAAGTTTAATAGTTTACCGCAGCTTATTACAGGATTATGTAAATTAGATTATCAACTTGGTTAATTATCAACTCTGTTTAAGTGACGAAAAATTTGAGAGCCGTGGCTAATTAGAGTAGAGCCAAGACAGATAGTCTGTGCGAGAGGCAAAGCCAGCTGAATTTTTTCAGAGTTGTTAAAAAATGATTAATTTAACTTCTTGATGATAGTCTATCATCCACCCTAGGGCAAAACTAAGGCTAGCCGAGTCTGTCATCCTTCCTAGGGCAACACTAAGGCTAACCGATTTTGGGCCATGGCTCTATCTAGGCCTTTCTAGGATTATGATGCCCCTCCCCATTTCGTGATGTTAAAAGCTTGTTTTTCCAAATTTTACGCAATTTGACCCAAAGGGAGGTCAAAAAGCCCATCAACATGTTATCTTTTCTGGGGTCGTCCCCTATCCATAATTTCTACTAATGAAAAATATTGGCTGAATATAACACCTTTTATACAATGTATAACGTCATTGCAATACTATCATGTATCATTTTTGCTCTGTAAATGAATTTAAATGTGATGTCTCTCACATGAAAAATGTTTTCCTTTTCACTATGTTTCTAAAATACAGTCAGCCGAAGGATGCATGTCCTGCCCATGACCCACCAAAACATTGTTATGCCCCACAGGTGGGGCCTGTGCTCTACGTTGGGAATCATGTGCATAGAGTAAGGATAATTCATACGGGCTATTCAAATTGTATTTCAGTTCTTTGAGCCATTGGAAGGCAATTGGAGACTAAAAATGATTGAAAGATTTATGACCGACCATGTCTACAGGACTTGCAGGCAAGTGAGTGACTTACATTGTTCATATGATATGAGTTTTTCTTACTGGGAAACCTTGCCGACACTTAAATTGCATCAGTGGTGACCAAGATTTTTGGGTTAACTCTTGAAGGACAATGTCTACTGGACTTCTAGGCAAAGAAGAAAAAGTTGCAATCTTTTCTATTTTATTTTTTTGTGTTTTGGCATTTATGGTCTATGTTTAAAAAGAAGTATTTTCCCTGTTGCCATGGCCCTTTTGCTTTTTACCAAAAATGTCCATCTAGCTACCTATAGTTTCAGTTATTTTGTTCTTAGTAGAAGCAAGTATTTTTTTTAAGCAAGCAGTAATAGAGGTTGTTTGTCCTAAGAACCTTTGCTTGTTGTTTTCTTTTAATTTCACAATGTTATCTTTATATGATAAAGCTTTTATTCTTTGAAATATTGTTTTGAAGGGTAAAGGAAGGGGATACGGTGATGGTGAGGCTTAAACTATATAAATAATGAACAATAACCTCAATCAATTACGACTTATTTGGTTATTTCCTTTAAACTATCGACAAACGTCCAGGGGAAAACCTTACATTTGAAATCCTTCTGTAACGACGTTGCTTGATCGACACGTTAAGCCGCCACGCTTGGTTCTAGGCTTGGGACGGTTGTCCCACTTGTACAACCATGCGGGTCAATATTGTTTTTAATAAAGAACTATTAATAAAGAACTATTTTAATAATAAAGAACTATTAATAAAGAACTATTTTAATAATAAAGAACTATTGTTTTTAAAAGTAGAATTGTAGCAAAGAGTCAAACTTTAGCGCAAAGAGCGAGGGATTGCGGAGGGAACAACTAATAAAGAACGGCTTAGTTTTTAGAGCTGTATCCTGCATAACTTCCCTTGAGAGCTATCCAAATAACCGTTCTAAAGTAACCGTTCTAAAGCAAAAAATGGTGGCGAAACTTCCAATGCCTGAACCCAGGCTAGAAAAAAAATATTTAGATGCAGTTATGAAGAAATTGAAGATGTAGCTAGTAAAAAAACTTAATATTATGTTCAAACTACAAAAACTGACCGATTCAAACTGGATCAAAACAGTAACTTCTAAGGTGGGTGTGTCCCTTTGAAATTCTGACTGATTCTCGCAGTTCTGACCATAACCATAACAGTGCAATCCCTAAACAATTGATTATAGGGTATTATGTGTCGATGTCTGTTCTTTACTAGGCAGAATAGTAGTCATTGACAAGGTCACTTGAAGTTTCGGAGGGTTTCTCCCCCTTTTTCAAAAATTAGGCGTATTTTTCAGGCTTATATATATATTATTGAGTAATTATAAGAAAAAATTAAATAAAAGCGATCTATATTAAAACCAAAGACGCGTGAAGTTTAAATTATAAAATTTAATCGACACTTAAAACCACCAATATAGATTTAAAGGAATAAAATGTCAATTTTGAAAAAAAGAAAAATCAGTAGGGTTAACACCTCGTATCACTTTTTAATTCTTCACTTTGAACCACATTCATATGGTTTTTCACCAGTGTGAGCTCTCATATACCTAGTATGATGTCTCATATGCAATAGATCCTCTTATGCTCAGTCAACACAAATTTTAAAGACAATTTCTTTTTGCACACATCACATTTGTATGGATTTTCTCCACTGTTAATCTCATATGCACCGACAAACTGAACTTTGAAGAAAATCTATTTTTGCATGCTTTACATTCACAGAGTTTTTCTCCATTGTGAGTTATCATATGAGTAGCCAATCTCTACTTCGAAGGAAATTTCGTTTTACATACATCACATTCATGTAGTTTTTGACCAGTGTGCATTCTCATATGATCGTTTAAAGAAAATGCCCAATAGAATTTCTTTTTACATAATTTACATTCATGCAGTTTTCACCATTGTGGGTTCTCATATGTAGATTCAAGCTCCGTCTTCGTAAAAACGTCTTTTCGCATTTTTCACATTCATATGGTTTTTCTCCTCTGTGAATACTCATATGCAAAACAAAATTGAACTTCAAAGAGAGTTTCTTTTTGCATACTTTACATTCATAGCCTTTTTCTCCATTGTGAGTTCTCATATGCGTAGCCAATCTATACTTTGAAAGAAATTTTTTTTTGAACACATCACATTCATGTAGTTTTTCACCAGTCTGCATTCTCATATGCTCATTTAGAGAAAATGCCATATAAAATTTCTTCTTGTATTCTTCATATTCATAAGGTTTTTCACCAGTGTGGACTCTCATATGCCTAGTCATATTGTTCTTGGTAGAAAATTTCTGTTTGATTGCCTCACATTCATAAGGTTTTTCTCCATGGTGAGTTTTCATATGCTTAGTCGAACTGGACTTGATAGAAATTTTCATTTTGCATGTTTCACATCCTTAGGGTTTTTCACCAGTGTGCGTTCTCATATGCACAGTCAGAACAAATTTTGAAGACAATTTCTTTTTGCACACGTCACATTTATATGGTTTTTCATCAGCGTGAGTTTGCATATGCCTAGTCAAGTTGTTCTTGACAGAAAATTTCTTTTTGCATGCTTCACATTCATAGGGTTTTTCTCCATTGTTAGTTCTCAAATGCTTAGCCAAACTACCCTTGAAAGAAAATTCCATTTCGCATTTTTCACATTAATGTGGTTTTTCTCCACTGTGAATTCTCATATGCACAGCCAAATTGGACTTGATAGAAAATTTCTTTTTGCATGCTTCACATTCATAGGGTTTTTCTCCATAGTGAGTTCTCATATGCTTAGCAAAACTGGACTTGAAGGAAAATTCCACTTTGCATGTTTCACATCCATAGGGTCTTTCACCAGTGTGCGTTCTCATATGCTCAGTCAACGCGAATTTTGAAGACAATGACTTTTTGCACACGTCACATTCATAGGGTTTTTCTCCATTGTGAGTTTTTATATGCCTAGCCAAACTAGATTTGGTAGAAAATTTCGTTTTGCATTTTTCACATCCATAGGGTTTTTCACCAGTGTGCGTTCTCATATGCTCAGTCAACGCGAATTTTGAAGACAATGACTTTTTGCACACGTCACATTCAATTTCTCCATTGTGAGTTTTTATATGCTTAGTCAAACTAGATTTGGTAGAACATTTCGTTTTGCATGTTTCACATCCATAGGGTTTTTCACCAGTGTGCGTTCTCATATGCTCAGTCAACACAAATTTTGAAGACAATTTCTTTTTGCACACGTCACATTCATATGGTTTTTCACCAGTGTGGGCTCTCATATGCCTAGTCAAATTCTTCTTGGTAGAAAATTTCTTTTTGCATGCTTCACATTCATAGGGTTTTTCTCCATTGTGAGTTTTTATATGCTTAGTCAAACTAGATTTGGTAGAAAATTTCGTTTTGCATGTTTCACATCCATAGGGTTTTTCACCCGTGTGCGTTCTCATATGCTCAGTTAACACAAATTTTGAAGACAATTTCTTTTTGCACACGTCGCATTCGTATGGTTTTTCACCAGTGTGGGTTCTTATATGCCTAGTCAAATTCTTCTTGGTAGAAAATTCCTTTTTGCATGCCTCACATTCATAGAGTTTTTGTCCATTGTGAGTTTTCGTATGCTTAGTCATACTGGACTTGATAGAAAAACTGGTATGGCTGTTTATATTTGTACTTGTTATTTGCATAATTATATTACCACTTGCTTTCAAAAATGACTGATGGATCTTCCTAGACAACGCTTGCTTTTTATGCTGTGAATGATGTCATTGATACAGACTATGGTATGAATTTTTATGTGATGTCATTTACTGATGTAATATGAATGTAGCCGCTTATGTTAGTGGATGAAGTTATTAAGATACTGATATATACAATAATGACGTCATTCATATGTCTCTTTCCACAAATATGTTACACGTTATTACCGTTATTACCGTTACACGAGCTCAAAAAATTGAGGCTCTTTTTAAATTTTATTAAATTGCTTAAAATGTGAAAAACTGGTGATTGCACAAATATTTCAGTATATTTTGACAATTGATTAAAGCAATTCGAAAACCTTAAAACAGAAAACCAAAAGGCTGAAGCTTAGAAGAAATTGGAAGCTGCAAGCATTAGAATGCTCGCTGCTCAAAGAAAATCTGTCAAAGTGTCAATTAACGTCAAAAGGAAATTATTATTAAATTTCTTAAAATGTAAAAAACTGGTGATTGCACAAATATTTCTATATATTTTGACAATTGATTAAAGCAATTTGAAAACCGTAAAACAGAAAACTAAGCCAATTTACCTTCTCAATCCAATCCAAAAATGACATAGCGTTGCCGGGACCCAGAACACAAGGAACAATGAGAATCTATATATAAAAGCCTGCCGCGTGTCATGCTGGTGCCCGTGGGGACCGGTGGCAAAGGCGCCGGGACCCAACACTGTTTGTGGTTAGAACACAAAGAACAATGAGAATCCATATATAGAAGCCTGCCACGTGCCATGATGGGGCCCGCGGGGACCGGTGGCAAAAAATGCTGCTCTCCATCACTCTTTGACTCATAAAAGGGAGCTAGAATTTTCAATCTACAATCAAATAAGTCTCCTCTAAAGTTTATACGACAACCCCTTCTTTAAAAACCTTATATGCTTCCGGGGCACTTATTTAGGGGCGGTGACAGAAAATTCTCCGGGGGGGGGGCAGACAGCAAAATAGCAGTAATGGTTGGGTGACAGGGAATATATATCAGGATATTTTTTCATTAAAATCTATCTATACAAAAATAAGTTGTATGTATGCATGTTTGTTTGTTTGTAAAAAGAGCGTTTGTATATGACATCATTATAAGTATATAAGGCTTTGTGGGACAGCGAAGAATGTTGTATATTCGTAAGTTTTACGTAGTTAAATCATATATATATATACTAGCTGTACCTAGTTGGTGGGGGCGCTTCGTGCCCCCCCCCCCCCCCAATCCCCCCTGCGCGCGTAAGTCGTTACGCGCCATATTAGTTACGCGCCATTGTAGTTGTGTCCATGTGTCCCACCTGTGAATATAGATAGATATATATATGTTTTTAATTACGTAAAACTTGCGAAAATACAACATTCTTCGATGTCCCATTGTCTGTGCATATAAATAGATTGTCAGGTTTACCGACTCTTGAACATGCAACATAAAATTGTCCATGGGAAAAACAATCCGTATTCACATCTATATCTCATTATTCTAATGATTGCCCTTGAGCCTTGTTGATGGTTATTGCTAATCGAACGTTCCCTGTGTCCCCGGCGTCACTTATATATATCCCCCTGTGCCCCCGGCATCCCTGTTTTAGTTGTGTCCATGTGTCCCGGTCGTCATTTATATTCCCAATATCCCGGTCGTCATTTGTGTCCCAGTGTCCAAGTCTGTAATTTATCTTTGAGTGTCCCGGTCGTCATTTATATTCCCTGTGTGCCGGATTTTAGTTTTTTTCTCCTTTATTTTTCAGTTTTTTCCTTTTTTTAGTTTTTTTTCTTTTTCACTTTTTAGTTTTTTTTAGTTTTTTTATTAGTTTTTAGTTTTTTTCTTTTTAGTTATTTTGTAGTTTTTACCTTTTTTACCTTTTTTACCTTTTTTAGTTTTTAGTTTTTCACCTTTTTTTTAGTTTTTTAGCTTTTTTAGTTTTTTCAGTATTTTCTTTTTAGTTTTTTGTAGTTTTTACCCTTTTTAGTTTTTTTTTCTTCTTTTGTATTAATGCTAAAGCCAAGGTTCGAGCCTGGAACCTCTCGGACCTAGAACCTGGAACATAACGCTTTACCAACTCAGCTACTTCGGCTTGAATACATTCGTTTTTGAATTGGTATATGATGAAATAATTCATACGTCATATAATGACGTCACTCGACAGACAGACAGACAACTTATTTTTATATATATATAGATTTTATTTTTATTTTTTTTTTATAGTTTTTACCTTTTTTAGTTTTTTCTTCTTCTTTTGTATTAATGCTAAAGCCAAGGTTTGAACATGGAACCTCTCGGACCTAGAACCTGGAACATAACGCTTTACCAACTCAGCTACTTCGGTTTGAATGCATTCGTTTTTGAATTGGTATATGAGCCGCAAGCCTGTTTTCACGTTGCTCTTGTGATTCCTCGGCAAGCTTTCTGTTCTTACTTTCTCTATCAGCAGCAAGCCTGTTTTCTTGCTGTTCTTGTGATTCCTCGGCACGCTTTCTTTTCTTACTTTCTCTATCAGCAGCAAGTTTTTTGGCATAGACTCTTTGAGCAGCTTCCTCGGCTGTTGCCATTGTAGGTTCCTCAGTCATTTTACAATTAAACATTTTTCCGTCCACGGTCTTCTTACAATTAAAAATTTGTCTTTGAGCGATTTTCTTAAATACCTTTAATGACGTCATAGTCATAACAAACATGACGACAACTAACTTTATGACGACATGATGACATGACGTCACTCGACAGACATAACCCAACACGACAGACATTACGTAGTTGGTAAAAACTACGTAAAACTTGCGAATATACAACATTCTTGGCTTTCCCCTTGTCATACAAAGCCTTATGTACTTATAATGACGTCATATGCAAACGCTCTTTTTACAAACAAACAAACATGCACACAACTCGTTTTTATATAGATAGATAGATAGATAGATAGAATACAAATTAACTGCGTAAAACTTGCGAATATACAACATTCTTCGCTGTCCAATTGTCGCTGCATATAAATAGATTGTCAGGTTTACCGACCCTCGGACATGCAACGCACAATTGTCCATGGGAAAAACAATCAGTATTAAGATCTATACTTCATTTTTCTAGTGATTGACCTTGAGCTGTGTTGATGGTGATTGCAAATGCTAATCGAATTGGGAATTGCAATCTTTTAAATTGAAAAGGCAGATCCGTTGGAATCATGGGAATGCGAGGAATAAGAACAGCCTCACCCTCAAAAGGCCCTGTCAAGATTGTGGCCTCTATTACGTTTTCCATTGTTTTTTTTTACGGCAATTCGCGTGCCATTGCAAAACTTTGGTGGGTTTATGTTACGTAACAATATTATTGGTACGCCTATTTTTAGTTGTAGTACGAGTGGTGGAAACCCTGAAAGATTAACGGAATTTAAAAATTCAGATGGATAATCAACCGCCTCATTTGGTTCCAAAACTGTGTCGACTGACTTGTAAAGGACTGCCTGGTCTCGAATCTTGGTCAAAACAATATTGTTGATTTCGTGGACGTCTATATTTTTGGGTGCAAGAATCGCTCTTTCACTTAGCCATTTATTATTTTTATAATTGTTTAGAATATTCGTAAATACTTTTTCAATCAATTCATTTTTGGACGTCACTAAATTACAGAATTCAGCAGGTAGTTGTATACGTCCTGAAATTGAGTCTACTGGGAGCTTTCTGTTTCCAAATGCCAGCAATTGATCTGAAACTGTTTGACCAGAGTCATCGTTTTGCAATCGGACACGCATATTTGTAGTTAATTTTAATATTTTTACGTGTGCCCATAAATTAGAATTTTTCAGGCAAGCATTCATTTCGTCTGCAGGGGTTGATCTAGGTATTATAGGTAATATTTGCCTGAAATCTCCCACAAGAAATATTAATGTGCTGCCAAAGGGTTTCGAATTCCCTCGCAAATCTTTCAAACATTGATCCAGAGCCTCGAGCGATTTTTTGTGAGCCATTGTGCACTCGTCCCAAATAATAAGTTTGCATTGCTGCAATACTTTACCCATCCCAGATGATTTGGAAATATTGCACGTGCACTGTGAGTTTCTGTGAAACTCACAGAAACGTGAGTTTCTGTAGAATGTAAATTCAGAGGCTATTTCAAAGCGGAATGAGCAGTTCTTCGACCAGGCAGCAACGTTGCGGCTATTCCGGACGACGCAATTGCCAACGCTATATCATTTTTTGATCGAATTGATGCCAGAATCAGTTTTATCACAAACGGTTTACCAGTTCCTCCTGGTGCATCCAAAAAGAAAATTTCTCCAGCGTTGTTATCGACACAATGCATTATCGTATCATAAATGTCTTTTTGTTCCGACGTTAACTTGGAAATGTTATTCTGTACATTAGGGTGGAGCTTATTTTAAAAATTTTGGAAATATTATTTTCTTACCCCCCTAAGTTGTTCCATATCACATGAAAACATTGTAGAAAAAGTTTGAGCCATTTATAATAATGTTTAGGGGTAGCTCAAGTACCTCAAAGATTAAGAAAAAAGAAAAAAAAGAAGGATTTCGATTAAAAATTTTAAAAATTAAAAATTTTGGAAATATTATTTTCTTACCCCCCTAAGTTGTTCCATATCACATGAAAACATTGTAGAAAAAGTTAAAGCCATTTATAATAATGTTTAGGGGTAGCTCAAGTACCTCAAAGATTAAGAAAAAAGAAAAAAAAAGAAGGATTTCGATCAACTTGTATTTTGCTTTAAAAAAATATAAACAAAATTGTTTAGTTCCTATTTATGGTTGACCTGACAGAGTCTGCTTCCTGCTGTCGGGATAAACTCTGCGGTGTTCATTGACAACTGGCAGCAGAAATTGCAGCTGCGACTCATCTTGGGTTATAAAACCGCTGTACTCTTGAATGAGTGCCACTCCTCGCTCAGCGTGGTCATTGACGACTTTGAGTGACCTCACAGTTTCTGACGCTAGCTTGCAGTCGTGTCTTTCTTCCTACAAGTCTGGATCAACTGTGAGAAATCCATCCGGAAGATCCATCATTTAAAAAAGTTTTGCTGACTTTGCTGTAACAAAATGTTCCAGGTTTTTATTCTTGGCTGAATCAAGATCAATGGTGATATGCTTGGTATGTTCCTGTCCCTGGTCGTCTTCACTCTGCATGGCACTCACCATCAGTCTCTTCGTCGACGAACTGACGCGACTGTCGAAGAAAGCCAAGCCAACGAGTTCGGGTGACAAATACCACAAGTTACCGGAAAACTTGTTTGATGTGGCCTTTGAGATTGCCAAATGGATGGACGAGTACTCGAGCAGTGACTTCAGCAGTAGTAGGTCACTGTACGGAGCACCTGAGGCTAAAGGTGCAGAGATCCAGGCTTTCAGGTACACACGTACTGCAAACACACACACGTCATGCAAACCTCTTTCTTTTGTGAGAGTCAGTCTAAACTGAGCCTTGAACATCCAGATCTTTAAACTGTATATCACTTTGCTCATCCATCTGGCATGGTGCATCGCTCCGGGTGACATGAATCGTACTCCTCTCGCAGGAGTAGCACCAAGAAAGATGAACACAAGTTCCAGGAATTCCTTGTAATCATCCCTCGGCTGGCTCTGTTCAAGGTGCTTGTTAGCAAAATCGATGGTACTTTGTTTGATGTCATCCACTAGACACGCCACATCATCAGCTGCAATTCCTGTTTCATATTTATCTGTATCTATGAATCTCCAATAGTCCTGGAAGCGTTTGAAGAGTGGAACCTCAGGGGAAGATGTCGATCCCATGCACACTCGAAACGCAGCACCAATGACGAGCTCCATAATATGATGTTTACAAGCCAGTGACAAGAGTTCCTTACCTAGCTTCTGCTCCAACAGAACACAAGCACCAGAGATCCTGCCAGTGTTTGAGCTTGTAGTATCGAAACACATGGCTCGGATGTTGCCGGGTATGCCCCAGTCTTCAATAGCTCCGAAGACAGCAGAAGCCTGAGCCTCGCCTGTTCCGGATGGAAGCTTGGCTACTGTGAGTAGCTGTAAAACTTCTTTTCCGGAAACCAAAACAGGCAGACGATCAACCTTCTCTTTTCCAATGAGGTCGGGGATCAGTTTGCCGTCCCAGTGGACAACGAGGTTAACATCACTCTGAAACTTGGCTCTGATGCTTGCAGAACTGTGAATTCGATGTTTTGCTCTGAGTCGGCGAACTGAATCTCTATTTAGAGCTAGTTGGTCAATAGTCATTCCTAAGCTTTTGGCAGTTTCTGCTATGACAAAAACAGCCTTGCGGTCTGATACTTTAGTACGATCAAGAGCTGCTGCTAGTTCAGGTATAACTACAGCTTTTCGGCCCCTCTTTCTTTTTTGAGTTCTGCTTCCTCCAACAGCCCCCTCACTGTCAACGTCTTCTGCTGCGCTGATCTCTGAACCAGATGTGGTAAGTTCGGCTGTGGAAGCCTCTATCTGTTGTATGTTCTCTGTTTTCTGTCGTCTTTTAAGTGTTTGCTGCTCTCTCTCAGACACCCTTTTCTCCTTGCAAGCTAGTGTTTCATCTACGCCAACCATTGACCCCCGTCTCCCTTTTTCTCGCTGGGCTAACAAGAAATCTTTGTCTTCTTGTATTGACATCGTGTTCAGGGCATCGGCGTGAGCGATGCCAAAAAGATCCTCGAGCCTAGATACGAAGGCCGCCTCTCTCGCCTGTTGAGTTGATGACTTTCGTGCTTTGTTCTTCTTGAGAAGACGCCATTCTTCAAATGCCTGCTCAAGCTTGGTTTGACAGTTTTGATGATCTCTCATTGGAATTCGAGCTTTCCGCCAAAACTTTGCTAGTTCGGTTACAGCAGCAGCCGACGAGTGCCTAATGGTCTCATTCAGTTCAAGGTGGAGATGAAGGAAGAACCCAAGAGCCATTCGCAATGAAGGCAGCTTGCTACCTCTTAATTCAGACACAGAGCTACCAATGAGATATAACTCCGTTCGAGATCTAGTTGCATTTGCTAACATTTTCAGTCTCAATTGGGTCTGAAATAAAAAGAAAACAGAATTTATAATCATGAACTTAGGTAGGGTGAATTTTTTTTAGAAAAAAGAGCAAAAATTGTTCAACTCATTGCTTCTCCAACAAAAGCATAGGCTCAGTTACATTCAAATTCGTCAATCAACGCTCAGTAGTCATTAACGTTCTAGAAATCTACTGTCTTGAGACAAGTTAATACACAATTAGCTTATTATTGTAAAAAAAACAACACTGATAACAAAACAGAACTGATACAATATCGCCTCGAGCAAAAAACTACACCAGACTGAGTCTTGGTGTCCGAGACTATAGTAAGCGCAACCGGTCAAAAGCAAACAAGTCTGAACACGTTCATCTCTGAAGGATGGAAATTTTGCATTGCCGGCTAAATTATGTCTGGTTCTGCTGCAAGTTGTCAATGAACACTGCAGAGCTTATCCCGATAGCAGGAAACAGACTCTATCCGTTCAACCATAAATAGGAACTAAACAATTTTGTTTATGTGTTTTTAAGCAAAATACAAGTTGCTCGAAATCCTTCTTTTTTACTTTTTCCTTCTTTATTACTTTTTTTCTTAATCTTGGAGGTACTTGAGCTACCCCTAAACATTATTATAAATGGCTCAAACTTTTTATAATATTTCCAAAATTTTTAAAATAAGCTCCAGCCTACTGTACATACGACAATAGATCACTCGTACTGTGACTTTGTTCACGATCCAATTCTAAAATGTCGAAACAGCAGCGGTACGATTAGGTGATGGCATTCCCAAATCCTGAAGAGGTTTGTTTGCCATACATGCGCACAAATCTTCTATAATAACTAAAGTGTAGTTATAAATTTCTAATGTAAAATCAAAAGTCATATCTGACGTCTCTAACCGTTTTCGATGGAGTATATCTTCGGACATTTTCGATTTATATTTTTCCCATAACTCTGTAGGAGCTGAAGGAGAGCAACTTGTTAGTATGGTTCCAAACAATGCATGAATTTGACTTGGAGTTGACGTTTCGCACGCGTCATTGATGCAGTTATCCCAGTGTTGGTCATTCTCCAATAAATTCAGAGCTTGGCATGCACTACGGTAAGTGTCATGTATAGTACCGTTTACAGTTCTCAAATACTCAAAGGACGTCGGACCGGGTACATTCACCAAAAGCAGGCGTAGAAAGAGCATTCATGTTGATTGGGGTGAACGGTGTAGAGTCTTCTTATCGTGGTATCTTTGAAGATGGTAGGTTGGCCGTAGACTGACTTACCCTGTTTTCGACGTTCAAATACTTTATTTTTAGTATTCCACGTGTAATACGAAGGCACTTCAGTATAGAGCAGTTTTTTTTTGCAAAATAATCATTTTTGCATAGCGAAAAGAAAGCAGTTAACTTTGTATCCGGTGGATTCTTGGCTCTTTGTTGCACGTTGGATTCTGAAAAATAAACACGTTGACCATTCTGTAAATGTACCGCTAAGTGAACAACAGCTGGACGGCGTTCATGGATCGGAAATGAAAGAATTTGCCAAACAGCTTCATTACTGCTTATGTATCTTCCAGCCTGATATTGTGCGGTTTCGTCGATATCTTTGATTTCGGACTGGAAGCCAAAAACTGCCATGTCACTGCCTTTGTTGACGTATTTACATATGTATTTGATTGCCTTTACGGAGTTACAGTATTCAACGTTTATGTGTGCATTAAATGTTTTTGATAATAATGGGGAATATGGAACAACCCACTGGTTATCTACTTCGATGGTGGTACCTTACGCTTCTTTATTATTGCTGTTTTACCGCCATCTTCAGTAGATCTTCTTCTATATTGTGGGTAACCATCATTGCCAGTAATTGTGTTGGGTACTCAAAGTCGAGGATATTGCTTTGTGCACCTTCCTTTGGCCATGCATGGTGAATTTTCGTTCAATGCTCCGCAAGGTCCATGTATCATATTTTTTATAACAATATCATATAACCCCTTACCGACATTTTCATCAGGTATTTCAGTGGAAATCACATCATCAATTTCGTTAGAAGTAATTTTATAATGTAGCCAGATAAGTATATGTGCGTGTGGCAATCCTCGTTTTTGCCATTCCACTGAGTACATCCAGCATCGCACTGACCCAAACACTTCAAGTTTACTATGTAGTTTATCAGTGATTTCAACTTTTGCCGGAAGACACGGGCCGTAATGTCATGTCTATGAACCGCCGATTGTCCTTGAAGTAAAAGCTGCTGTATATCGTCCCAAGATTGATTATATGTAAATGTAATAAATAAATCTGGACGACCATAGAGACGAACATACGCAATAGCATCTTGAGCATATTCATGCATATGACGGGGACTGCCAGCATATGACGAAGGTAAAATCGTTAATCTTCCAACGTTTGTGGTATTACCGTCATTTACAACTGCATCTCGCAATTGAATGTATTGTTCAGAGCAGAGCTTGGTCTGATTCAGACGGATAAATAGCAAACGTTCTGATTCAATTTTTGCATACATATCAACGACGTATTGGAGAAACAATTGACGGCATTTTAAAATATAATTGTCTTCATCATGCCGAGTCATTAGTATATAGGAATAATAATGCATTGTACTGCATTTTTTATTCATTTCTTTGTTAGTCGCTGGATTTATCAATTTAATATTAAAGTGATAGCCGTCGGCTCCATCCCAAAAAATGATAGGATATTGTAGGGCATCGTAACATCGATGAGTTTCAGCAATTTTTATCAGCTGAGCGTTTCGCTTATGAAGAATAATATCTCGAGGTAAAAACTGATCACGGACCACAACGATTGCCACTTCGTCGATAGTTGGAGCATTGTATCTACGCACATGTTGGCCAGAAGGCGTTTTGTCAGCGGAAATAACAATTTTATGCCTATCAGTAGGCATCAAATCGATGGCTGTTTTGAACAGACGCACTAAATTATTATTTTCGTGGAAAAGATGTTCCAATTGGGAAACGATTGTCCTTTCAACGTCGGGAGAAATTTCGCAACGTGCATTCAATTCAGAATTTCTATCACTGATGAAGTACAATTGTAAAAATCTATGATTCTCGCCTGAGAATGGTAGTAGGTACCCTGCTCTATGATAAATTTGCCCTTTTACTTTGAAAGTAGGCATAAATTCACCTGGATTTTCGATTTGGGCACCAAACGACGTCATTTGGAAACATGAGTAATATTTTCTGATCTGTTTTAAAAAACGCTTAGATTCTGACGTAGTTCCAGTAAGCAAAGTCTTCAATGGCTCTGGTGGTGCAGCCAGTAGAGGAAGTTTAGCTTTTCCTGAGGCGCAGCACATTCTCATTGTTTCACCATTAAATTTTAAGGCCTTGCAATAGGGACAAATTTTAGACATAGTCCCGATTTGAACAGATCTACTCAAGCTATAATCATCGACTGGGCTGTACCTGAATGCTAGGCGAAAATTTTTAGGTTGCTTTTGTGATTCCTCGGCACGCTGTCTTTTGGTGATTTCTCTTTGAGACTCAAGCCTAATTTCACGCTGTTGTTGTGATTCCTCGGCATGCTTTCTTTTCTTACTTTCTCTATCAGCCGCAAGCCTGTTTTCTTGCTGGTCTTGTGATTCCTCGGCAAGCCTTCTTTTTTCGCTTTCTCTTTTAGCAGCAAGTCTGGTTTTGCGTTGCTCTGGTAGTTCCTCGGCACGCTTTCTGTTCTTACTTTCTCTATCAGCCGCAAGCCTGTTCTCTTGCTGTTCTTGTGTGTCCTCGGCAAGCTTTCTTTTCTTACTTTATCAGCAGCAAGTTTTTTGGCATAGACTCTTTGAGCAGCTTCCTCGGCTGTTGCCATTGTAGGTTCTTCAGTCGTTTTACAGTTAAACATTTTTCCGACCACGATCTTCTTAGAATTGAAAATTTGTCTTTGAACGAATGTAAATGTTCCCGTTTTTGACCGATTTAATATAAAAACAAATTTTCCAAGAGAACATCCAAATACCTGGTCTCAAAGTAATGGTCTCCAAGAAGGACTTAAAATTATCAAAACATGAAATGTAGTTAATGATATGGCTGAACATGGTGTTAAATTAACAAATAACTTTAAAAATCTTCTCACAGAAAATGAGGCCCAAAAGCAGTATGTCCTCCAAGTAGTAGGCAAATGCCGAGTATTATATCCTGACGATTCAAAAGTTACTTTAGCAAAATCTCTAAAACATATCAAATAACAATGCAAAATTACCAACTCATGATTGTACTACCTCTGTGTCATTTTAGTGTCTGATTTGTGTGTATTATATACCTGACTATTATATTTTAAAGTAAAAAATACCATCGGAGTTATCAGTATTACTTTCTTTAGTATATTTTCGCTTTAAAATAAAAAATGTATACAAAAAGACAAATTTATCACTTGTTAGCAAAATACATAAAGTGGGCACCTAGTGGTACCAAGTCACGTTTTTTGCGCTAAATATTGTTGCAGCTTTGCTTGACTTAAAATAACAAGAGTTATGTATAAAATATTAATTTGAAAGAGCAATATTGGCGTTCTTTGAGATAATAAGCGGGTTGTTATTATTTACTGTTCGTGAGTTATGGCTCGATCTGTAAGCTTTTAACCAAAAATTTGGATTTTTTCAAACTTTGAGGAACGGCGGCACGGGTTAACGTAAAATAGCCCAGCTGAAATTTCGGCTATTTGAATATCTGGAAAGAAGAATCATTTTATGGGGTTGAAATAAGCAAAATTCCGAAATTTATCCTCTCTCTTTGAGATCCAGTCACCCTAATATATCCACATTTGGCCGGGGGCCCAACAGTTATGATTAGAAAATTGAAGTTTGCGTATTTGTTTTGTATTATTAAAATAAAATGATAACAGATTTTATAAGTTTAAGTCCAAAAGAACGTGCACTAACACTTGTAAGAAAATTTGTTTTAAATATATTTCGCATGAAAATTTTACATGATAAAACGACCTGGTTATTCTTTCGATATCAGCAAAAAATGAAAAATATATTGAACTTGCATATCCCAGATACCGAAGAAAAGTATATGTTCATATCTTTGTGCTGTTATTTTGTATGATCATCCAGTATATCAATATTAGCCAATACAACATACAGAACAATATACAGACACAATATACAATATACAACAATACAGAACAATATACAGACACAAAATACAATATACAACAATACAGAACAATATACAACATACAGAACAATATACAGACACAATATACAATATACAACAATACAGAACAATATAAACGTAACAGTGCTTCAATTTTAAGACCTTTTTATGGTCTTAAAATGGTTTCTGAAATGGTTTTTATAATTGCCACAGTAAAGAAGCAATAAATTTACTCTGTTCAATATCAAATAGGCAATATCAACCCAGTTCCTGCGCTTGTTTCACATGTTGATTTCTGTTACAGAGTGTCCTATATATATATATATATATATATATATATATATATATATATATATATATATATATATATATATATATATATATATATATGTATGTATGTATGTATGTATATATATATATATATATATATATATATATATATATATATATATATATATATATATATATATATATATATATATATATATATAATTATATATATATATATATACTAATATATATATAATATATATATATATATATATATATATATACTATATACATATATATATACTATATATACATGTATATATATATATATATATATATATATATATATATATATATATATATATATATATATATATGTATATATATATGTATGTATATATATATATATATTATATATATATACTAATATATATATAATTTATATATATATATATACTATATATATATATATATACTATATATATATATATATATACTATATATATATATATATATATATATATATATATATATATATATATATATATATATATATATATATATATATATATATATATATATATATATATATATATATATATATATATATATACTAAAACTTTTGAAATAGGAAAAGAGCCTTTAATCACATTCTTTACCATGTGCAATCATAAAATAGTCTAATATCTTCATTTTTTCCACAGACATTACCCTCGAAAAGCTATTACCCCCCCAAGCCCCCCCCCCCGCGTGGGTAAGTCGTTACGCGCCATATTAGTTACGCGCCATTGTAGTTGTGTCCCTATGTCCCACCTGTGATATATATATATATATATATATATATATATATATATATATATATATATATATATATATATATATATATATATATATATATATATGTATATATATATGTATATATATATATATATATATATATATATATATATATATATATATATATATATATATATATATATATATATATATATATATATATATATATATATATATATGTATATATATATGTATATATATATATATATACATATATATACGAATACATATAATATATACATATATATATACACATATATATATATACATATATATACGAAGATTGTCCTTTTTGGCCAACCGTCTGGGGCTACACGGAAAGCAGGTCGTCCTTGTCTGGGTTGGGAGGATGTCATAAATAAGGATTTAAAGGAAATGGGAACTTCCTGGGAGGGTGTAAAGAGGGAGGCTTTAAATAGATTAGGTTGGAGGAGGAGCGTGCGTAGCTGTGTTGGCCTCAGGCGGCTTGGTGCTGCAGTGAGTTATTATTAGTAGTAGTAGTAGTAGTATATATATATATATATATATATATATATATATATATATATATATATATATATATATATATATATATATATATATATATATATATATATATATATATATATATATATATATGTTTTTAACTACATAAAACTTGCGAATATACAACATTCTTTGCTGTCCCATTGTCTGTGCATATAAATAGATTGTCAGGTTTACCGACTCTTGAACATGCAACATATAATGGTCCATGGGAAAACAATCCGTATTCAGATCTATACCTCATGATTCTAATGATTGCCCTTGAGCTTTGTTGATGATGATTGCTAATCGACCATTCCCTGTGTCGCCGTCGTCATTTATATATCTCTCTGTGCCCCCCCCCCCCGGCGTCCCCGTTGTAGTTGTGTCCCCGTGTCCAGGTCGTCATTTATATTCCCTGTGTCCCGATCGTCATTTGTGTCCCGGTGTCCCAGTCTGTGGTTTCTCTTGGAGTGTACCGGGCGTCATTTATATTCCTTGTGTCCCGGTGTCCCGGTCCTCATTTGTGTCCCGGTTTCCCGGTCTGTATATACATTCGTTTTTGAATTGGTCTTTTTTTTAGTTTTTAGTTTTTTTAGTTATACCTCATGATTCTAATGATTGCCCCTGAGCTTTGTTGATGGTGATTGCTAATCAAACATTCCTTGTGTCCCCGTCGTCATTTATATATCCCCCTGTGCCCCCCGGTGTCCCCGTTGTAGTTGTGTCCCTGTGTCCCGGTTGTCATTTATATTCCCTATGTCCCGGTCGTCATTTGTATCCCGGTGTCCCGGTCTGTATATACATTCGTTTTTGAAATGGTATATGATGAAATAAATTTTTGTATTTTTCTCCTTTTTTTCTTTTTAGTTTTTTTTTTTTGGTTTTTACTTTGTTTTTAGGTTTTTTAGTTTTTTTCTTTTTCTTTTAGTTTTTTTTTAGTTTTGTTTTTCTTTTTTTTTCATTTTTTCCTTTTTTTCTTTTTTTCTTTTTTATTTATATATTTTATTTTTTTTTTTTTTTTTTATTATATATATATATATATATATATATATATATATATATATATATATATATATATATATATATATATATATATATATATATATATATATATATATATATATATATATATATATTATATATATATATATATATATATATATATATATATATATATATATATATATATATATATATATATATATATATATATATATATACATATATAAATATGTATTATTTTTTTTTTTGGCTTTTAATTTTTCTCGATTATTTATTCTGATTTTGGATGTGTTCAAGTCAGGTTTACTGTTATGATTACATTCTATATATAAAAAACAATTTGTATTTGTTTTTTCTTGGCGACGAAGGAATAGTGCTATAGAAAGCTGATTTTTGTCTTTACATAATGCCTTGGTATATATCTATCTGTTGGCTACTTGCTGTTTTTTAGTGCATTTTCGTTTTAAATTTTACGAAGGGTTAGGTGTCTACATACAACATGCTTTATGCTAGTAAAACATTGCGTGTTAACAGTCTGTTTTCTGTTTAATAGACAATGTTTAGTCATACTGTATTTAATTTAAACTAAAAGTTTTTTTCTTTAGGATTGGCTCCAAAATAGAAGAAAAGAGAATCGGAAGCATGCTAGCCCAAAAAAGCGTGTTAACGGTTAGTTTAACGAATATTTATTCAATAATTTTTTTTAACATATTTCTGCCTTTCTTGAAGACTGATTTGCCTTGTCAATTTTGCACGAAAAATTAATTAATGCTATTGCCTAAGTAATTTCAGCATTTTAAAACTCATTTTTCCTAAAAACCTACAGAAAATTTACAATAAATAATATAGATAATAAATTATTAGATTTGAAAGAAAAATTATAAATTTCTAATGACAATGTTGGAAAATCAAAAATTATAAGTTTAGAAAATCAACATGTACTTTATAAATAGTCGGAATGAAATTAAGTTTAGTTAAAGTATTTCAAGCTATATTACCATTCTTTATGAAATTAAATAAAAAAACAAGTTTTTTTTAAATGAAAGTAAAGAGCAACATTTAAACTTAAAACGAATAGAAATTAGTTCGTATAGGAAAGGGGCTTTTCCTCCTCAACTTTAGCGTAAAGAGCGGGGCGTTAAGGAGGAACAGCCCTTTCATATACGGACTAATTTCTGTTCGTTTTAAGTTTTAATGTTGCTCCTTAATTTCATTTAAAAAAAAAACTTGTTTTTTTATATTTAAGAATTAACGACGCTTCTTGACTACTAAGGTCCCTGCGTCGGCCCTGCAGTGCATTCCTGCAGCGTGATTCGATCTCTGGGTCCCGTATTACCAAGCTCAGGTCAAATCCACTGCGCCACCACAGGACACTTGTTTTTTTTATTTAATTTCTGGGCGTTTTTGAATTAATGCATGTTTTGATCTTGGCTCTCCGCACAAAAATAATTAAAACGAAATTTGCACATTCATTAATTGCAATTAATCGGAAGATCTTGAGAAAAAAGAGCGAGGGAGGAGGCCTAGTTGCCCTCCAAGTTTTTGATTACTTAAAAAAGCAACTAGAACTTTTAATTTTTTACAAACATTTTCATTGGTAAAAAATATACGTAACTTACCAATTAACCTACGTAACGACCTTCTATATTCGTTTGTTTTATTGGGTGTTTACCCCTCATATAAACCCCAGGTAAACCCCTCATATGCGTAATAATTTTCGTTCGTTAAGTTTTAATGCTGCTCCTTACTTTCAGTAGAAAAAACTTTTCAGTCTTTTTACTCATTGGAGTTGAAAGGTTAAAATTTTTTTGGTCACTTAAAAAGGGCTCTATAACTTTTAATTTCCGTTAGAATGAGCCCCCTTGTGACATTCTAGGACCACTCAGTCGATACGATCACCCCTGGAAAAGAAACAAATAAACACGGATCCGTGACCTGTCTTTTGGCAAAAAATGCGAAATTCCACATAGATAGGAGCTTGAAACTTCTACTTTAAGGTTGTCTGATAAGCTGAATCTGATGGTGTGATTTCCGTTAAGATTGTATGACTTTTAGGGGGTGTTTCCCCCTAATTTTCTAAAATGTGGCAAATTTTCTCAGGCTCGTAACTTTTGATGGGTATAACTGATCTTGATGAAACTTATATATTTAAAATTAACATTAAAATGCAGTTCTTTTGAGGTAACTATTGGTATCAAAATTCCATTTTTTAGAGTTTCGGTTACTATTGAGCCGGGTCGCTCCTTACTACAGTTCGTTACCACAAACTTTTTGATCATTGCATACTAAATTAAGTGTTTTGTAAAATATATGGCTTTTTATATTTTTTTTTAAGTCTAATTTCATGGCTAGGGCATCGGCCACAACCTAGTAAAGAACGAAACCGAAAACTGAAAAAGTGTTGCAAAAAACATAAAAAGAACACCAAAAGAAAAAGACTTAAAACTTATAAACGCGCATTAGAAAAAAAAAACTCAAATGAAAAAAAAAATATCAAACATCTCGTGGTAACGAATTTTAGTAAGGAGCGACCCGGCTCAAAAGTAAACGAAACTTTAAAAACGGAATTTTGATACTAATAGATACACCAAAAGAATCAAATTCTTATGCTATTTTTAAATATACAAGTTTAATTAGATTTAGTCTTACTCATCAAAAGTTACGAGTCTGAGAAAATTTGCCTCCTATCTACAAAAATTTGGAACTTAGTATTTTTTTTTGCCAGAAGACCGATCACGGGTACGTGTTTATTTGTTTGTTTTATTTTTATTTTATTTTCTTTATTTCCCTCAAAAAATGAGGAGTTGGCTACAATATAATATAAAGGAAAGACAAATGATAACACTTACAATCAAAACATATCAAATATTGATCAAATCATCAAGCGCCAGAACTGTTACTAAAAAACGGAAATAAATTGTGGCCTAAAAGGTTAATTTTCGCCTTATCTTCAATTGTTTTATATTATTTCTTTATATAGACAACAGGATCCTTCACTTTAAGCTTTAAAACAATTTCAGTGTTACTAAAAGAAAGGGGCAAACCAAGTAAAAATTTACAAAATTTAAAATAAGAAACTTCAATGGGCGAAAGATCAGAAGGTCTGAAATTACGGAAGAGGAGGGACGGGAACAATACGTGAGGTAGAGCAACAGCGCTATACATACGACCAAGGACGTCCCGACGCTAAAGACCCCGAAAACAAAATAAAAGACCAAATGCATTGCGTAGTTTCATCTGAACATAATGAACCAAGACTGGTTTAAAATCTCTTTTCGAAGCAGCATAAGGTAATCCCAAATAAGTGACTGTTGGCGATGACTGAAAAATAACACCATTGCCGCTATCGAGAGTCGCCCTGACATTATCCTCTAAACAATTTACAACAAAAAATTGACATTTTTCAAAACTGATAGAAAGGCCCAAACCTTTTAAACAATTAATTAAAATATTTAAATTAGAAACAAGACTAGACTTGGACTGGATTAGAAGGATAATGTCATCAGCATGTGCAATGTAAGACAGATTTCGAGATAATAAAACAAAAGAGCAGGAAAGGGAATTAAGGGCAGTAGCTAAACATGAATTGAATATATAAGGAGAAATAATTCCTCCTTGTCTAATTCCTCTACCCACTTGAATTAATTTGGACTGAGATGAAGACGAACTCGGACAAATACGAATCTTTAATCCAGAATTCCAAGAGCGAAGGACTCGAATGACAGCTAGGGGCAATCCAGCATATATTAAAGCGAGCAGTGCAGATGCATTAGAAATGTTATCAATGGCCCCTTTGATATCAACCAAGAGGGCGTATAGCGGTTGGCCAGAGATTCTTGCTTCTTCTATAACTTTGCTGAAAGATGCATGGGCGTGGTTACATCCCTAACCTCTCTTGAAACAAACTTTATTAGAACCAGCGTCAAGAATTTCAAGAAAATCTTTCAAACACAACTCAAACACTTTCCCAATTATAGAACCCCTAGTAATTGGCCTCCATGAACTACAAGATGACAAGCCTTTTTTCCCGCTTTTAGGAATAGGCGTAACTATACCAATATAGAATGACGATGGTACTAAACCTGTAATAAGTAAAAGGTTGAAAAATGCCAGTAGAGTAATAAGAAAAGGAGAAGGAGCAAATTTAAGGTGATTAGCAAATACACCATCATGATCCTTAGCAGACTGCGCCTTTAACGTTTTGATTGCTCTACGTAACATACCCTCAGAAATCCTGTAATCAGTTGAAAAATTCTTCAACCTTTCATCTAATTGCAACACAACACTCTTAGAATCGTGCGAAGTCGACAACTTAGAAAAATAATTTTCCCACTCTTTTAGCGATGGTGTGGAATTAGTATCAGGCATGTTAATCCGCCTATTGCCTCGGAGAACATTCCAGAGGAGATTCTTGTCCTTGTCTTTATCAATGTTTGAGGAAGCTTCTTCCATGATCAGGTCATTATGACGACGGAGCTCCGCTTGGAATTCAGTCTTTCTCTTTTTCACTAGCAAAATAGATGGATGCGAGTCTCTAGGCTTACCAAGCGCCCGCCATTCCCAATACGCTTGTTTTTTGCTGTTTTTTTTTCGAGGAGTGATTGTGTCGACCAAGTGGTCCTAGAATGTCGCGGGAGGGCTCATTCTAACGGAAATTAAAAGTTCTAGTGCCCTTTTTAAGGGACCAAAAAAATTGGAGGGCACCTAGGCCCCCTCCCGCGGTTATTTTTTGCCAAAGTCAATGAATCAAAATTTTGAGATAGCCATTTGGTTCAGAATAGTTGAAAAACATAATAATTATGTCTTTGGGGCTGACTTACTCCCCCACAGTCCCCGGGGGAGGGGCTGCTAGTTACAAACTTTTACCAGCGTTTACGTACAGTTATTGTTATTTGGAAGCGTACAGACCTTTTCAGGGGGATTTTTTGGTTAGGTGTCGATCTAGGAATAATAGGTAATGTTTTGCCTGAAATCTCCCACAAGCAATATTAATGTGCTGCCAAAGGGTTTAGAATTTCCTCGCAAATCTTGTAATGATCGCTCCAGACTTCTTGTTAAGACTTCAGACTATTTTTAACTTACGAACGGAGTGGTCGGATCTTAATGAAATTTGATATTTAGAAGGAACTTGTAACTCAGACTTTTTATTTTGAATCCCGACCTGATCTAGTGTCATTGGGGGGAGTTGTGGGGGGGGGGGAGACTAGAAATCTTGGAAAACACTTAGAGTGGAGATATCGGGATGAAACTTGGTGGGAAGGGTAAGCACAAGTCCTAGATGTGAGATTGTCATCACCGGACCAAATCCGCTCTTTTTGAGGGATTCGGAAGGTATTTTTCTAGTTGGACGCTACCAAATAAGCTAGGACGATGAAAGTTGGCGGGTATATCAGCGACCAGACTAAATTAAATTAAAAATAGCCTCTTCCCAGATTCGAACTTCTGGAGGGGGGGAGCTACCGAAAGAGATAGTTGAGAAGAATTTTATTTGCCGGTAAAACAAATGATGGTTCTTCTTAAGTATGGCTTGTGGTCTAGGGGTGTGATTCTCAATCACGGACCGTCCCAATTTTTACATGAAAAAGATCCGGAAAAAATACGTGATCAATATAGCGATCGCTGAAATTTAGTTGGTGTATCAGGGACCCGACCAGATTAAATTAATCTGTTGCAAAAATTAACATATATATGTATATATATATATATATATATATATATATATATATATATATATATATATATATATATATATATATATATCTATTTTAATATATACTTTTATTAATAAAAATGAAAATTAATAGTCGTAAAGATTAGAAAAATTTAGGTATTTTAACTTACGGACGGGTTATCAGATCTTAATTAAATTTGATATATAGATGGACTTCGTGTCTTAGAGCTCTTATTTTAAATTCTGACCGGATCTGGTGACATTTGGGGGAGTTGGAGGAGGAAACTGAAAATCTTAAAAAACACTTTGAGTGGAGAGATCGTAATGAAACTTGGTGGGAAGAAGCTCTTGGCTCTTGGCTTTTACGACCTCGTCACAAGTGCCAAATGAGCTCTTGGCTCTTGTTTCTCCTTGTTTTTTTTTTAGTGAAGCCAGTCAACTTTATCATTTTTATTCAAGGTTTAATGGTGACAGGTTAGGAAGGGTTAGATTTTTAACTCCTTTCGGGTATTTATAGCCTAATTTAACCTAACTTTAACTTTTACTATGAAAGCTGGCTTAAGACTGAAAATGCTGATTTGCAAGATCAATTGAATTCAAGCAGAGAAAAAGGAATTTTGGACATTCACCGGTGAATGTCAATATTAACCAAATTTTGCATGCTCACAGCAACATATACCTTCAATTAATGCTTTTTTAATTGAAAAAAATGTACAGTATTAATTTATAGATGTTTCATGGGGAGTAGATTTCAGGTGTATGACGTCTTATAAGTATATAAGGCTTGCGATTAAAAGAGAATGTTCAGTATAAATCATACAATGGCAGAAGAAACAGCCGAGGAATCAAGTCGTGCAAGAAATTTTAGTATAAATCCGACAATGGCAGAAGAAACAGTCGAGGAAGCGGCTCAAAGAGATAATTCCAAAAGGCTTGCGGCTAAAGAACGCAAAACCGCGCAGTTAGATGAAAATCAACCTGGACAGCGAGAATCAAAATGTATCAAAACTGAAAATGGTAGCGATGATGATTGGGTTTGGGATTTTGACTTGGACAATGTCATCAATACCTACCAGATTTTAGTTAAAAAAACAAAGGTTTGGCAATATGTATTTCTTAGTGACGAAAGACATGCCAAGGTAAAACAAACCAAACAACTTGAAAGTTATACCGATGATAAAGAAAAAATGACTTTGAAAGGACTATTGTTTCCCAGTTGCAACATCTATTCTACAAAAATAATAATTTAGTGTTTCTGTTCAAAACAGCAATCGAATTGATGCCTACTGATACGCATAAAATTGTTATTTACGCTGACAAAGCGCCTACTGCTGAACATGTGCGTAGATGCAATGTTCCAACTGTCAACGAAGTGGCAATCGTTATGGTCGGTGATCAGTTCTTACCTCGAGATATTATTCTTTATAGGTAAAACAGTCAGTTGACAAGAATTGCTGAAACTCATCGATGCTACGATGCCCTACAATATCCTATCATTTTTTGGGATGGAGCCGACGGCTATCACGATTATCTACTGCAAACTAACTTCTTAATCATTTGGGATTGCCTTCACCTAATCGTACTGCTTCTATTTCTACACGTGTAGAATGGGATTGTGAACAAAGTTACAACACGATTGATCTATCGTCGTATGTAACAAACAATTATTTCTAAGTTAACGTCTGAACAAAAAGGCATTTATGATCAGATAATCAAGTTGGAGAAATCTTCTTCTTGGATGCGCCTGGAGGTACTGGTTAAACTTTTCTAATTAGATTGCTTCTGGCATCAATTCAATCCAAATATGACAGGGTTGGCAATTGCGTCGTCCGGAATTGCCGCAACGTTGCTGCCTGGTGGGAAAACTACTCATTCTGCTTTGAAATTGCCTCTGAATATGCAATCTACAGAAACTCACACATGCAACATTTCCAAATCATCTGGGATGAGTAAAATATTGCAGCAATGCAAACTTATTGTTTGGGGCGAGTGCACAACGGCGCACAAAAATCGCTCAAGGCTCTGGAGCGATCATTACAAGATTTGCGAGGAAATTCTAAACCCTTTGGCAGCACATTAATATTGCTTGTGGGAGATTTCAGGCAAAACATTACCTATTATTCCTAGATCGACACCTGCGGATGAAATAAATGCTTGCCTAAAAAATTCCTATTTATGGGCAAACGCAAATACATTAAAATTAACTTTAAATATGCGTGTCCAATTGCAAAACAATTACTCCGGTGAAACATTTTCAGATCAGTTGCTGACAATTGGAAACGGAATGTTCCCAGTTGACTCAATTTCAGGACGTATACAACTGCCTCCTGAATTCTGTAATTTAGTGACGTCCAAAAATGATTTGGTTGAAAAGGTATTTCCGAATATTCTAACCAATTACAAAAATCATAAATTACTAAGTGAACGAGTGATTCTGGAAGCCAAGAACAAAGACGTCCAACAATCTTGATAGGGCCTTCTGAGGGTGAGGCTGTTCTTATTCCTCGCATTCCCATGATTCCAAGGGCCTTTTCAATTTAAAAGATTGCAATTCCCAATTCGATTAGCAACAAAAAAAAGAAAAAACTAAAGAAAATAAAAAAATAGAAGAGGATAAAAGAGAAAAAAAGAAAAATACAGCTCAATGACAAGCATTTATAAAAAGAAAACTAAAAAAACATGTTAATACAGATTGTATTATTGAATTCTAGATGAATATAGAGTGGTAGAGAAAATGGAAAAGAACTATCTATATTCACAGGTGGGACACAGGGACACAACTACAATGGCGCGTAACTAATAAGGCGCGTAACGACTTACGCGCCTTGGTAAGCCCTTGGTAAGGGTTCTGAGCCCTACTCATTTTAATTTCTACTTGTTTTGACTTTGACTGTGTTATTTATTGTAATTTTTGTTGTTTTGAGTTTTATCTATGTATTGATTCTAATTTGCTTTAGTTGTTCGCTTGGTAAATCATTTGATTCAATTTTTGCGAATTTTTGGTTTAATGGAGTTCTATACTTTTATTTAAAAATTTATTCTGTGGAAATTTATTTTTTTTCAAATAAATATCTGTTCGTTTTATATTGACCTAGTCATTTTCAGAGTAAAAGAAAATAATAGTACAAACGTTTTTTTTAAAGAAATTTTAGTTTGGCGTGCTACTTGTATGGTGGAGTAACTTTTTAAACAGTATTTAACAACATCAACTTTGACATAACTCAACATACACTCAACAAAATCTTGATCGAAATGGTTGTGTTTAATTTAGTTTTATACCTTTGTAAGCTTCATCTTAATACCCTTATCTCTTGTAGTACCTAAGGCTGTTGTAACAACAGTTGCAATGTGCACATACCACCTCTGTTTTTCTTCAACATCTCATTCAGCACACAATGAAGGGTTTACCTTAATACCATCAACCGTTCCTGCAATAATGCTGATACTTCATTTTAACAAACTATATTGCAATAGTGTGCTTCGAATCAGATCATAAAGTTTCAACATTACCCAAATTTTCAACTTAACACCCTTAGCTTTAGTAGCAGTAATACTAGCACCCATAGTTATTGTAGTAGCAGTAGAATTAATAGTAGTAGTCTTAGTTTTTGTAGTGGTAGTAGTAGTAGTAGCAGTATTAATAATGGTAGTTGTAGCAGTATTAATAATGGTAGTTTTATTAGTAGTTGTAGGAGTAGAAGCAGAAGTGGTGGGATGCAAATATTGTCTTTCTTCAGCATCTCCCACATTATGCGTTTTAATTTACACAGAAAAATATTCCCAAGATATTGCTAATATCTACTTTTGACAACCTGCATACAGATGGTGTTTTATGATTTATTATACCATCCCCCCTAAAACTTCTTTGAAAATTTCATCTACACACCCTTGGGTGTAATTGCAATAAGAGTCGTAGCAGTAGTATTAGTACTCAGCTTAATACAATTACCCATTGCTATAATATTGTCAATATTTCTTTTTGATACCTAGTGTATTCCTATACGTTTTGAAATTTTTTTGTTAATGCTCTAAGCCTCACTAGTAGTTGCAACAGAAGTGTTAGTTGGAACAATAGTAATAACAGTAGTAGAACTAGTAAATGTAACAGTGGTATAAGTATTAGTAGTAGTGTGTACCTATTGCCTTTTGGTCCTTTGGTCTTCCCCTTTAAGTACTTTCGAAATTTATAACTTATTACAGAAATAAATTCTTGAGATTCGCTCTTTTTATTATCTAGATGCACATAGTTTCTTTTGTTAGTTCAAATTTGCCATCAATATTCTCTCAAATTTTACCTTTTTAGACTTAGCCTCAATAGTACTGGTATCATTTTAGTTGCGGTGGTAGTAGGAAGAGTAGTTGCAGGGCTAGTGTTATCAGTAGGAGTAACTGTGATATCAGCAGTCTTCTAAGCGGTATTAGCTTGTACATCTTGCTTTTTTGCCTGTTGAACATCCTTTTCATGATGTCCTGGAAGTTTCACCTTGACATGGTAAGCCGCTCCAAGAATATAGCTGTTGAATCAATATTTGTCAAGAATAAACAATAATTACAAAATAAAATAAAAGTTAAATCAATATTTGTTCAAGAATAAACAATAATTACAAAATGAAATAAAAGTTAATCCAATATTTGTACGAGAATAAACAATAATTACCAATTAAACAGAGATACGTAATAATCTCATTTTCTTCCTGACTAAATTTAGTCTTTGATTTTTTAGGCACTAAGAATAGAAACGTGCAAGATGGTGGAACAGAGAGCCGCATTAACCGAAGGAATCGGATAAATCTCACTCCTGAACAATTTAAGGAATTGGAAAAAGTGTTTGAAGAGACTCGCTTTCCAGACAGCGAAACTATAAGTGAACTAAGTGTGCAACTTCATCTAAGTAAAAGACGGATCCAAGTAAGCTTAATCTTATTTTACTGTTTTTTATATAGGCTATATTATAAATACATCTTTTTGGATGTATTTAGATATATCTATGCCATTTTGTTTATTACCAGATTCATTTACATGTAATAGCCCTTTGTGGGGTGAATATTGTCCTTAATTTATACCAAAAGTCCTTGTAGTTGTTTTAGTCAACATTTTGAGTCTTGTATCAACCTTTTGAAGTGTGGCAAGACACAAGGTTGTAATACAAGTCATATTTTGATTGCCACTTTTAGGCTTTAAGAAGAGTTTTGTTTGCTCCAACTTCGTGAGGAACTTTCCAATCCGTCCAATATGTTCCACGTTTATTCTGAGATATTTATTGATTAAAGAATTTCAACTGAAAGTAAGGATCAGCATTTAAACTTAAAAAAGGGAAATTTTTGCGTATGTAAAGTGGTTTCTCCCTTCTCAATACTTTTTTTTTTACGCTTAAGTTTAACCCTATGTTCCAGTTCTTTCAGAACGACCTCTGAAACCAAGGGCCGATTAATTAGAACAATACAACCTTATTTAAAAGTACTAAAAAACTTTAGCGTGAAGAGTGAGGTATTTAGAAGGGGGAAAACCCCCTCATAGACGTAATAATTTCTGTCCATTTTAAGTTTTATTGTTGATTCTGACTTTTAAATGTACCAAGGTACCCGAATTCCGCGAAATGGAACAGGTGGAGAATACTGGATCAACGTTCATAGAAATAATGACCAGAATAGGTCAGGCAAACGCTGCCTTCAATAGGCTCAAGCGTATATGGAAATCAAAAAGTTGCTCAACCGGGCTTAAGTCACGCCTGTTGAGCAGCAACGTCATCCCGGTCCTCCTTTACGCCGCGGAAACCTGGAGTTTAAACCAATAACAGGAGAATCTTTGCATTTGAGAACAACCATTTTCGAATAATTCTAAATATTCATTGGTCGGACAGAATCACAAATGAAAGTGTCTGCAAACTTGCCAACCAGCCTCTGGTGACAGATATCACTTGAGCTCGGAGGTAGAGATTCAAAGCATTACCATGCCTTACAGGTGGGGCCTGTGAACTACGTTGGGAATCATGTGCATAGAGTTAGGGTAATTCATAAGGGTTATTCAAATTGTCTGTCAGTTCTTTGAGCCATTGGAAGGGAATTGGAGACTAAAAATCATTCAAAGATTTATGATCGACCATGTCCACAGGACTTGCGGGCAAGGGGGTGACTGATATTGTTCATATGATATGAGTTTTTCTTTCTGAGATACCTTGCCTACACTTAAATTGTATTAGTGGTGACCAAGATTTTTGGACTAACTCCTTAAGGATAATGTCTACTGGACTTCTAGGCAAAAAAGAAAAAGTTGTTATCTTTAATGCATTTTGGCATTGATGGCATATGTTTCAGAAGTAGTATTTTGCTTGTTGCCAAGACCCTTTTGCTTCTTACCAAAAATATCGATCCAACTATCTATACTTTCAGTTATTTTATTTTTAGTAGAAACAAGAAGATTTTGTTTAAGCACTCTGTAATAGTGGTTGTTTGTCCTAAGAACCTTTGCTTGTTTTTTCCTTATAAATTCACAATGTAATCTTCGTATGATAAAGGTTTTATTCTTTTAAATATTGTTTTGAAGGTAAAGGAGGGGGCTGCGGTGATTGTAAGGCTTACACTGTTTTAATTATTAAAAATAACCACAACCAATTACGACCTATTTGGTTTCCTCCTTTAAACTACTGACAAGCTTTCAGGGAAAAACCTTACATTGGAAATCTATCTGAAACGGTATTGCTTGATCGCCATGTCAAGCCGCCACGCTCGGTTCTAGGCTCGGGACGGGTGTCCCACTGATACAATTGTACAGGTAGCTATTTCTTTTACCAAAGAACAGCTTAGTTGTTAGAGCTGTATCTTGGATATCTTGAGAGATATCCAAATACTAAAATAGGAGAAGTAGCCGTCATAAAACAAAAATCGTTGTTAAATTTCCAATGCCTGAGCCTAGGCTAGAAAAAAATATTTAGATGCAATTATGAAAAACTTAAGCTAAGATGCAGGTAGTAAAAAAAAACTTATAGTGAAAAAAAACACTATTGTGTTCACAGTCCAAAAACTGACCGATTCAAACAGGACACGAACAAAAACAGTAACTTCCAAGCGGGGTGTGTCCCTTTGAAATTCTTCCTGATCTAGACAATTCTGACCATAAGCGTAACTATACAATTCCCTATAATGAATTTCCAGTTAACAGAACAGCAAGAAAATCAGGCAAGATTTTCTCACTTTGTGTGTGGATTTGTGCATCACTAACTGTCTATCGAAATTTTCAGTCAATGTTAATTGGCTGGCTTATTCATACACGATGCCAAAAGGACAATGCGAAAGGAGTAAGTTTAGAGGGAAATATCAAACAGTTCGTGGTAAGGAACTGTAGTAAGGAGTGACCCGGCTCAATAGTAACCAAAACTCTAACAAATGGGATTTTGATACCAATAGCTAAATCAAAAGAATCGTATTTTAATGCTGATTTTAAATATATAAGTTTCATCAAGTTTAGTATTACCCTTCAAAAGTAACGAGCTTGAGAAAATTCGCCTTATTTTGGAAAAATAGGGAAACAACCCCTAAAAGTCATAGAATTTTAACGAAAATCACACCATCAGATTCAGCGTATCAGAGAACCCTATTGCAGAAGTTTCAAGCTCATATCTACAAAACTGTGGAATTTTGTATTTGTTGCCAGAAGGCAGATCACGGATGTGTGTTTTTTTTTTGTTTTTTTTTTTCTCCAGGGGTGATCGTTTTGACCCAGTGGTCCTAGAATCTTACGAGAGGGCTCATTCTAACGGAAATTCTAACATTCTAACGAAAAGTTCTAGTGCCCTTTTTAAGTGACCAAAAAATTGGAGGGCACCTAGGCCCCCTCCCACGCATATTATATTCCCAAAGTCACCAGAATTTCTGAGATAACTATTTTATTCAGTGTAGTCGAAAAACCTTATAACTATGTCTTTGGGGACAACTTACTCCCCAACAGTCCCCGTGGGAGGGGCGACAAGTTACAAACTTTGACCAGTGCTTATATTATAGTAATGGCGATTGGGAATTGTACAGACGTTTTCAGGGGGATTTTTTGGTTGGGGGAGGGGTTGAGAAAAGGGGGATATGTTGGGGGAACTTTTCATGGAGGAATTCGTCATGGGGGAAGAAAACTTTCATGAAGGGAGCACAGGATTCTCTAGCATTATTTAAAAAAAAACAATGAAAAAATAAATATGAAAAGGTTTTTTCAACTGAAAATAAGGAGCAGCATTAAAACCTAAAACGAACAGAAATTATTGTGCGTATGAGGGATTCACCTCCTCCTAAAACCTCGCTCTTTACGCTAAAGTATTTTTAGTAATTTCAACTATTTAGTCTACGGCTATTGTGATTCAGAGGTCATTCTTAAGAAATTGGGACAACATTTAAGCTTTAGTGTAAAGAGCGAGGTACTGACGAGGTGGTGACCCCCCCTTATACGTAATAAAAACATGCGAATACAGAAGTTCGTTACGTAAGCTGATTTGTAAGTTACGTATATCTTTTACTAATAAAAACATTCGTAAAAATTATAAGTTCTAGTTGCCTTTTTAAGTAACCAAAAAATCGGAGGGCAACTAGGCCTCCTCCGCTCCTTTTTTCTAAAAAATCATTGGATCAAAACTATGAGAAAGCCATTTAGCCAAAAAATAAATATGCAAATTTTGTTTTAATTATTCATCTGCGGAGAGCCAAAATCAAAACATGCATTGATTCAAAAACGTTCAGAAATTAAATAAAATAACAAGTTTTTTTAACAACAAGCAAATAACAAGTGAATAACTTGTTAAAATAACAAGTTTTTTTAACGGAAAGTAAGGAGCGACATTAAAACTTAAGTTTTTTACTATTTTAAAAAGTAGTGTTAAGAGAAAGAGTCAAACTTTAGCGTAAAGAGCGGGGCGTTGATGAGGAAGCATCTCCTTTCATATACGAAGTAATTTCTGTTCGTTTTAAGTTTTAATGTCGCTCCTTACTTTCCGTTAAAAAAACTTGTTTTTTTTTATTTAATTCACATCTGAGATAAATGGCCACTGCAACATCTAAAAGGGTAATTAAACCCAAAAAAGTATGTATTCACAAAACGTCAGCTTCAAAATTTCAAATTAAGTTTCTTGTTTTCTGTTGGTTGCTACAGATCAACTTAGCCGCCAGGTTTACTTTCATCCAAAGTGTCTCCAATGTAGAAAAATTGGAATAGTTTGTGGTATAGACATTGCAATCAGGTTTGGACTTTCAGCAAGCAAATCTTTAGGATTGGTGGAAAATAATCGTATTAATATAGTAATAAATGGTTGCGCTTGACTTGAGGGGGGAATATATACCACGATTAACAAAGAAACTTTCTGGTTCTCTCAAATTTACATTTGAGAGAAGCGAATAATCCCTAGTATATGGGACAATACCAGGGGTCACGAGAGATTCGTTCATCTAGCCTTTTAAGCAGTGAAAAGACGCCCATATTTAAAAAAAAAAATTCAAATGACATTGCTTGAACTACTTGTGGTAAAAGATTGGGAGTGTTGCGAGAATGGTTGAAGCGCAGGGGGCTGGGGAACAAATTTCAAGAGTCAAATTTAATAGCATCTACACCAACTGGGGATGAAATTGTCTACAGGGCCACAGAAAATAGGTTCTGGGGAATAGGTACTAATTGGTAATGGCAAAGACCCTCTCCCTGAAGCCATAGTTTGTGAAGGCTAGGCCTTGGTAAGGTAGTCACAAGTGGGGAAAAAGTTGAAGGCTGAAGGAACTGACTATCATCCCTTACCTCCCAAAGAGACTCTTCTCCCCTGAGTCATGACCAAAATGCCTCAAAAAGCTGATAGGACAGACCTCAAGCCCAGAAGAGTAGCTCCACGTATTTTTATTGTAGGGGCAAGAGATCTGACTCAAGAGAGCCAAGGGGCATGGGCTAAATGATTATTTCTTCTCAAATTATAGAGGAGCGCAATAGTGCTGCCTAAGTAAAGAGTGGTGTGGACACAAAGTATTATTTAATTGTTTTTTGTTTTTATTTTTTTGGACTTAGACCAGGGCACTTTGTATGGAAGGACTTATCGTAGAAACCTCAAAAAGGACTCATTCAATTGAAAATTGAAACGGCTAATGCCCTTTTTAGTAGTCGAAAGGAATTAGAGAGCAAATAGTCTTCCTCTCATGCCTCATTTCCCCAAACTCATCCAATCAAAATTTAAGGATAGCCATTTTGTTCAACGTAATTGAAAGGTCAGGAAATTATGTCTTTGAGGTTTAAAGTTTATATAGAAAGGAGGATTGTATAAAATTTGGAGGGGCTCATTGGATCGGTAATCAGAAGTTCTAGTGCCTCTTATAAGATTCGGAGAGATCGGAGGTTGGATAACCCCCCTCCCTAACACTTTTAATTTTCTGAAATGCGCCCGATAGAAATTATGAGATGGCCATTTGTTGTTTTAGAAACTTCAGAAAATACTCATTCGATTGGAAATTGAAGGGGCTTGTGCCCTTTAAAATAGTCGAAAGTGATTGGGGGGCAACTAACCCCTTTTCAACGCCCACCATTTCCCCAGACATATCTAATCAAAATTTTGAAATAGCCATTTTGTTCAGCCTAGTTGAAACTTTGGAAAATATTGCCTTTGAGAATTTCAACCCCCCCCCCCCTACAGCCCTCGGCGCAAAGGTTGTAATTTATGCTTCGAGGGCATTTAAGGTTTTTATGGAAAGGGTTTGACTCTTTTTAATAGTCAAATAGATCGGGGAAGCCCCCCCCCCTTACGTCTTATATTACACAAATATATTCGATAGAATATTTGAGATAGCTCTTTGTTCAAAAATCATCCAAAGATCATATAATAAGTGTTTTGGAGTGAACAGAATTCCCCAGAGTCTGGTTCTAAGAGTTGTATGTTGTGCCCGAGGGGTATATGAGGTTTTTATGAAAGGGTGGTCGTGTGAACTTTAGAAAAGGTTCATTTTAATTTGGAATGAATCGCTTAGTTCCCTTGTGAGAGTAAACATGACGGACGAAGAGTAACTAGCCCCCTCCCTGACATCCTCTGTTCCCAAAATGGATCAAATGAAAGTATGAGATAGCCATTTTGTTACCTATGGTCCAAAAATTATATAACAATGTATTTAGGGTGGACACAATCCCCAAGAGCCCATGGGCAAAGGTTTTAATTTATGCCTTGGGATGTATAGGGTTTTTATAGAACGGGCGGTTGTATAAGCTTTGGATCGGATAAACTAAATAAGAAAAAACTTTGAGCATGTGAACTTTCTAAAAGGTGACGAAGCAATATCTGGAGAGCCAATTATATTATTAAAGTTAGACTTTTAAGGGTAAGTTGTGATGGATTTTGAAGTAGCCAGAAGGCATTATGTGTATTCTTATGATACTACCACTACATACTGTAATTAATGACGTTAATAGTCTTAAGGTGAAACTTTTGGAGAAAGTCTAGGAGGAGTTTCAAATAGACGAAAAAAACTTTTTGCATCTAGGTTTTCAAAAGGGCATATAAGCAATATCATATACAACTATTGCTACTGTGCAATCTAAGGGTATTAAGGTGTTGAACCATAAGAGTTGAACTCTTATGGAATATTTAGGCGGATGTTTAACTAAATAAGCAAAAAATATGAGCATTTGAACTTACAAAAATGTGACAAAGCAATATCTAGCGAATAAATTATATATTTTAGTTAGACTTTTAAGGGTAAGTTGTGAGGGATTTTGAACTAGCCAGAAGGTATTATGTGTATACTTGATTACATACTGTAACTAATGACGGTAATAGTATTAAGGTGAAAATTTTTGGGAAAGTCTAGGAGTTTCAATTAGATGAAAAAAACTGTTTGCATGCAGTTTTTCAGAAGGGCATATAAGCAATATCATATTCAACTATTGCTAGTGTGCAATCTAAGAGTATTAAGGTGAAGCTTTTATGGAATATTTAAGTGAATGTTGAACTAAATAAGAAAAAATTATGAGCATTTGAACTTCAAAAAGTGCCAAAACAATATCTGAAGAACCAAATATAATATTAAGTTAGACTTTTAAGGGTAAGTTGTGGGTGATTTTGAACTAGCCAGAAGGCATTATGTGTATACTTATAATACTACCACTACCATACTGTTAACTAATGACGCTAAGGGTACTAAGGGGAAACTTTTGGGGAAAGCCAAGGAGAAGTTTCAATTAGACGAAAAAAACTGTACCCATGTAGGTTTTCAAAAGGGCATAAGCAACGTCACACAAACAATATTTAAAAGGACACTAGCCCCTCCAATTTCCAATTGAATGAGCCCCTTTCGAAGTTTTTACGACAACTTTTTCTACAAAGTACCCTGGTCTACAAAACAAGATAATTCATTGTACCCAAATCAATCTTTACTTATTAATTCTGATTGTCGCTTGTCTTCTAACCGCAACCTCTTCTTGATGTCATTGTGTTATCACAGGCTCTATACAAAGACCTCGAGAAAAATCCTAATTCTTCCCTGAAGTTGTGGCCTACTTTATTCGATTTTGTGCCCAGAAATGTCTACGCGGCAGGCTTGTAAATATTGATTTTCATAGTCAGTTGTCTTCTAACTTCAGACGATATGAGCATCTATCTGATTTCATGGTGCAACCATAGGCTCGATAAAACCACCCTGAGGAAAAACATCAATTCTTTCTTTGTAACCATTTTAAATCGTTTTGTGGCCTGAAATTTTCAATATCCCAGTTTTAAGAAAAAGAACTACACAGCCGATTTTGAGGCTGGGCTATTGACAGGCTCTTATGTATTAATTCTCGTTGTAAGTAACAACCTCCACACGAGATGCTTCAGTTTACTACTCTTTCCTCGGGAATAGGGAGGGCTCCAAAGGAAATACAGATAACGTTGAAGGATCTCAATGATTTGTAATTTACTGTTGTGTAGTTTATGGCATCTTTGTAGGTCTGTGCTGCATTTTGCGTCACATTTTGATGGTGTTGTTCTTCTAACGTAATATTTCTCTCTTCTTCTTTTTGATTTCTGACTGGATTCGATTTTTGCTTTTGCTTGTCTTCTAACACCATAGTTCTTTGTTCTTCTCTTTCTTTTCCACTCGTTTTGATTTTCGCTTTCTCGCTATCACTTGTAACTCTTTCTGTCATTTATCTTCAAACCGTATACTTCACTGTTCTTGCTATGATATATCTTTTAACCGCATATTTCTTTACTCTTTACTTTTGTTTTTGACTCGATTTAATCTTAGCTGCTGCTTATCTTTGGGCCGGGTTTTTCGTTGTTCTTCACATGTGTTTTTGACTTGTTGTAATTGTGCCTGACGCGGGTATTTTATCTATATGTTTCGTTGGTCTTCATTTTGGTTTTTCGCTCTTACGGACATTTTTTCAATACCACTTACCTTAGCTGCTCGAATTGGTCTTGTCATATTTAACAGTGTAAGTCGTTTATTTGCCCTCTAGGCATTATAAACTCGCGGTCTATGTAGATCCGTTTTACAAGCCGGAAATTCCTGGGAGGCCATTTCCCCAAATAGTTGTGATTCTCACTGTCGCTTGTAGTTCTTGCTCTTTCTTTTAAAACGCACTATTGTAATTTTGACTTGTTGTAATTGCTGTTGTCGCAAGTAATCTAACCGTATATTTCTTTATTATTTGTGGCCTAGGTCATTGATTTGTCCACTAGCTATTATAAAACTGCTGGAAACACCTTTCAGAACAGACTCATTACATTTGATATTTTATGCTTACCTTTCCTTGTTTTATACTTTATATTTACTTTTTATGATAAGTATTTATGATCTTTATGTTTAGATTTATGCTTTATCTTTACATTTATACTTAATATTTACAAGGTATTTTAAACTTAGCTATGTTTTCCTTCCGTAATTTTGCCTGTTCTAGACCACTAAAAATGTTAAAACCGCTACTGAGGCAAATATGATATATGCAGCTCTTGAAATTTTTGCTCATAATATCACGTCAGTTGCGTCATTTTTTCAAAAAAATACGGATGTTAATGAATATTTCAAACTCATTATCTATATAGATCGTTTTTTAGGCCAGAAAATGCCATGATGCAATTCGAAGCTGCTGAGCTTCCGGTACGGCTACGCGGCAGGTTTCTATATTTAAATTCTCAGTGTCGCTTGTTTTCTAACCGCAGACAATGTACGCCTCTTCTTGATGTCACGGCGTCACCCACGGCAACCACCCTGGGAAAAATACAAATTCTTTCTGAAAGTTGTGACCTTTTTAAATCGTTTTAGGGGCCAGAAATGTCAATGTGTCATTTAAGAAAAATAAATAATTATGCAGTTGATCCCGAAGCCGGGCCCTGTCAATCGTTATCTCACAGGCTTGTATATAATAGTAGTAGTAGTAGTATTAATTTATTAACCAAAGGAAATAACACAGACAAAATCAATCGGTAGCACACCAAAAGCGTTGCTTGCGAGGGTGTGTTACTAACAAAAAAGAACAAAAATAGAAGAAAAAAAAAGAACAAAAACAAAAAAACAATGAGTTAATCTAAAATGAACAGAAAGGTGAAACCGTGTACCGAGAAAAAAAATTACATAAATAATTCATACACAATCAAACAACATAATATCATGATCCCGAAGCAAAAAAAAAGAAAACAAAAAAAAACAAAAAAAAACAATAAACAATTATTTTCAATACTAAATCAATCAATCTCAATCTATTTCAAAGGTATACCTACCAAAAAACCCCACACGCAGCACAGCTTTAAATTGATTAATGGGCAATTCTTTAATACTTGGAACAAGCTTATTCCATAGCTTAGCCCCTCTATAAATAATTGAAAAAGCAGTCCTACTTGAAACTAGGCGAGGAACCTCAATATCTCCACTTGTTCGAGTTCTGTGATCATGAATATTAGACCTATCCCGAAAAATTCCTGTAAAACATTCTGGAACGCACCCATAATGGTACTTATACATAAAAACCAGTGTATAAAAATCACGTAATCCGGCTGCAGGCATTATATTTATCATACTGTACATTGACCTGACCGAATCCCGGTTCCCTATTCCACAAAGTGATCTAATGGCATTATTCTGCAGTACGCAGATTGGGCGAAGTATTGAGGGGAATGTCCCAAGCCATACAGACGAGCAATACAAAATATACGGATGAATCAGAGAAAAATATAATAACCGTATAACATTTGAAGGAAATAAATGTTTTAGTTTACGGATAATCCCTAAATTCCGCGATAATATTCTACTTATAGCTTTTACATGGCACTTAAATGATAAAATTTCGTCAATAATAATATATTGATCCTCGTTGTAAAGTAGCGTATTCAAAATGCGTTACCTTTGTTCGCTACTTTTTCCTTGGGAAAATATAGAGCTCCCCAGGAAATGCATTTAACATTGAAAGGCCCCAATGACCAACGGGCGAAAGACAACTTGCCATATCCTTTTCCTTGGGTGAATGACGTATTTACTTGTTTAAAGTAGTAATAGTACGTATAGAAGTAGATTTTTTGTCAAAATATCTATTTTGTTTTAAATATTGTATTTTATTCTTTACAAAAGGCACTAGATATAGTGAATTCATTGAGAAATAGTCCTTAAACTGCTCTTTGTGATGTTACAGTGCCCCACTTGCAGGGGAGGAAAAGAAACGAAAAAGGACGAACCAGTGGTACCCTTGCAAAAAAGTGATATCCCTTGTCATCCAAGGCAGAGGACTGTAATTTCCCGCGCTTTTTGGCAATGGTGATTCTAATGGTGACTTCTTTATTTCTATCCCTTATGTTGTCAAAATAATCGATTATAGGGTACTATGTGTCGAGATTTGTCCTTTTCTAGGCAGAAAAGTAGACATTGACAAGGTCATTTGAATTTTCTGGAGGGTTTCTCCTCCTTTTTCAAAAATTAGGAGCATTTTCAGGCTCATAGATATTATTGAGTAATTATAGGAAAAAATCAAATAAAAGCTCACGCGCTTGTTCCACATTTTGATTCCAGTGACAGATTGCCTTTTCTATTTATATATATATTTTTTTTTTTACTTTTCATTTTCTCAGTTATTTGTTGTGGTTTTGGATCTGTTGAAATCAGAGTTATTGTTATAATTACATTTTTGGATAACACAAAAATTCGTAATGATTTTTTTTTATGACGAAGGAATAGTGCGATAGCAAGCTGGTTTTCGTCTTTACCTATTTGTATATCTCTATCTGTTCGTTACTTGCTGTAATCAGATTAACGACGCCTCTTGACTACTAAGGTCCCTGCGTCGGCCCTGCAGTGCTTTGCTGCAGCATGATTCGATCTCTGGGTCCCGTATTACCAAGCTAAGGAAAAACCTACTGCGCCACCACAGGACTCGCTACTTGCTGTTTTCTAGTGCGTTTTTGTTTTTAAACTTTACACATGATCAGGTGCCTACATACAACATGCTTTAAGGTAGTAAAACATTTCGAATTAACAGTTTGTTTTCCGTTTAATGGAATATTTTAGTGAAATAATTGCTGTCATATTGCTCATAATTTAAACTAAAAGTTTTTTTTTTAGGATTGGCTCAGAAATAGAAGAAAAGAGTGTCGGAAACATGCTAGCTCAAATAAGCTTGTTAACGGTTAGTTTTATGAAGATTTATTCAATCAATTTTTTGAATATATTTCTGTCTTTTATAAAGAAACGATTTGGCTTGTCAATTTTCCACGCAAAAACGAGTAATGTTATTTCTAAAGTAATTTCAGTCTTATTAAATTCGTTTTTCCTATATACCTATAAAAAAAACTTATAATAAACGATATAGATGATAAATTAATAGTTTGAAAGAAAAGTTGTAAATTTATAATAACGAAGATGGAAAATCATAAATTATAAGTTTAGAACATCAACTTGTACTTTATAAGTAGTCTGGATGAAATTACGTTTAGTAAGAGTATTTCAAGCTATAATACCATTCTTTATGGAAGCAGTGCATACTAAAGTAACTGTTGTTTTAAAATATATAGCTTTGTACAATTGATTTTATAGTCTAATTTCCTGGATACTGCATCGGCCACAACCTAGTAAAAAACAAAACCGAAAACTTAAAACGCGTTTGAAAAAAAAACTGTCAAATGAAAAAGATTTAAAACTTATAAACGTGTTTTAGAAAAAAAACTGTCAAATAAAAAAAAAATCTGTTTGAAGTTGATTTAAGAAAGGTAACAACCATTTCTGTCAATATTAATGGAAGAAATTTATTGTAAAAAAAAATATGGACAGTTTGAATAAAAATGTTGAATCCCTCAAAAATGGTGGCCGATTGGAATAAAAAATACAACGTTGAAATCTCCATAACCAGAGATCTATTCAGGAGAATCACAGTCCCCCATATTAAACAACAGTTTAAATTATTTTATTTCCTTGGGTGTCTCCTGTTTTTGTTCTTTGTTTTTCCGTCGACACATCGTATTTAGAAAGGAAATTGTGTTTTCGAGAAGAAATATATACGCATAAATGTTACTGTGAATATCTGAAATTGATGAATGTCCAAAATGTATTTTTTCCCCCTTGATTTTGTTAGCGAAGCCAGTCAATTTTATCAGTTGTATGCAAGGTTGTATGGTGACAGGTTAGGTGGGGTTAGATTTTGACTAATTTCGAATATTTATAACCTATTTCAACCTAACTTTTACCAAGACACCTGGTTTAAGACTGAAAATGTTGACTCGCAAAGCCAATTGAATCCAAGCAGAGAAAACAATTTTGGACATATCACCGGTGAATCTCAACATTAACCAGATTTTGGATATTCACAGAAACATATACATTCAATTATTACTCTTTTAAGTGTAAAAAATGTGAAGTATTAATTAATACATGTTTCATGGGGAGCAGATTTCAGGCGAAACCAGAACTTTCAAGCTATTTTGTTGTTTAGTATAGGAAAATTGTTAGAACAACTCCTATGCCTTTTCAAGGCCAGGACATAATTTACTCTTTAAAAAATTTGATATTTTCTCTTTTATAACTAATAAATCAAAAATTATTAAGATTTGAAGGAATGCATATATATGTATATTAAATAGGCAATGCACATTCATTTGTATTTTTTTTTCAATAGAATTTAAATTATGTCCTGGCCTTGATAAGGCATAGGGATTTTGAGCCCTACTCATTTTAGTTCCTGCTGGTTTTGAATTTGACTCGCTTTAACAGCATAAACCTTTTTGAAAATCTTAATTAAAATGATGCGTTCAATTTAGTTTTATACCTCCTCTAGTTGACCTGAAAGAATAAAAGTTAATACCATTCCCAAAAATTTTGGCTTTGCTCTTTGACAGCCTGGATACACTTACACTCTTTTGATTTAGCTAAATGTTAAAAGCAGAAGTAGAAATAGAAGTAGCCCCAAAAGTTTGAACTTGATACCCTTAGTTATTCTCTGGATATTTCCGAGAAATCTTATTCGCAATTAGCATACACACCGTGTTTTTTAATTTAGTTTTAAAGCAATATTTCGCTTTTAAGCGTAATGGGCTAATTGATTAACTGTTGGGAGCTGACGTACCCAGTAACCCTAGATACGAATTACAAGACCGTTCAGCTATGCTGAACGAAATGGTTGTCTTAAAATTTTGATTCGAATTTGTTCAAAAAATATAGGCTAAGGAGGAGGGCTGATTGGCCACCAATCACTTTTGACTCTTAAAAAGGACATTAGAACTTTTAATTTGTAATCAACTTAGCTTATTTAAAGTATCAATGATATTACTAGCCATGATAGAGCAGCGCCGACTTGATATTGCTTTGATGCCCTTTTAATACCTGCGTGGGTATATTTTTTTTTTTGTTTAATTGAAACTCCCCCTTAACGTTCCCGAAAAGTTTCAACAGTGTCTTTAGTTTCAGTAGCCTTAGAGGTAGTATTAAAAGTATTAATAATAATAGTTTTATTAGTAATTATAGGAGTAGAAGCAAAAGTGTTACGATGCAAATATTGTCTTTTGATTACTTCAGCATCTCCCGCAACAAACCTTGTAAGTTTTAATTTCACACACAAAACTGTTCCTAAGATATTGCTGATATGTACTTTTGACAACCTGCATACAGATGGCGTGTTATGATTTAGTATACCCTTCCCCCTAAAAATTCTTTGAAAAATTCACTTTCATACCCTTAGGTATAATTGCAATAGTAGTCGTAGCAGTAGTATTAGTACTCAGCTTAATACAATTACCAATTGCTATAATATTGTCGATATGTCTTTTTGGTAACCTGTATATTTGTATATTTTCGAAAAAGTTTTCATGTTAATGTTCGAAGCCTTACAAGTAGCTGCAACATAAGTATTAGCTATAACAACAGTAATAGTAGCAGTAGAACTAGTAAATGTCACAGTGGCATTAGTTTTAGTAGTTGTGTGTACATATCGCTCTTTTGACAATCTAAATGCACATAGTGTCTTTTGTTAGTTCAAATTTGCCATCAATATTCTCTCAAATTTTAACTTCATAGACTTAGCCTAAATAAGTGCTAGTATCGTATTGATTGTGGTGGTAGTAGGAGCAGTAGTTGCAGTGCTAGTGTTACATTAATAGTAGTAGTAACTGTGGTAGTAGCAGTGTTAATAGTGGTAGTAGCAGTGTTAATAGCGGTAGTAGCATGAACATCTTGCTTTTTGGCCAGTTGAACATCCTTTTCATGATGCTTTGGAAGTTTCACCTTGACATGGTAAACCGTTCTAAGAATATAGCTGATTTACCCTTTTCATCAAAGGGTTACAAGGGTTACTCTAAGCCTTGCAAGCTATTGCAAGTGAAGTAGTAGTTGCAGTAGTTTAGTAGCAGCAGTAGCATTAGTAAAAGTGGTAGTGGTAGTAGTGTCAGTAAAGTCATGCATATATTGCCTTTTTGTCAATTGATCTTTCCGTTTAAGTATTCTCTGAAAATTCCAATTTAATACCCAAGTCCATTCTTCAAATACGTTCTTTTGACAATATGCATGCACATAGCATGTTTTGATTTTGTCTAGATTCCCTTCAATTTTCTGTCATATTTTCACCTTCATACGGGTAGCCTTGATTGCACTAGTGTCACAGTAGTAGTGGTTGTAGTAGGAAGAGTAGTGGCAGTAATAGTTTATTATGATTAGTTGTAGTAACAGTAGTAGCAACAGTATTAATAATAGTTGTACATTTTACCTTCTGGTCAACTGAACATTCCACTCATGATGCCCCTGAAGTTTCTTCTTGATACGATAAGTCGTTTCAAAAATACTGCTGATACGCCCATGTCAGTAATCTGTATGTACATAGTGTATGTTGACTTAGTTTAACTTTCCCCTCAACGTATCTTCAGATGTTTATTTCAATATCCTCGTCTTAGTAGCACTCGCTACAGAAGTAGTAGTTATAGCGATAACAGCATTAGTAGTCGTAATTTTGGTAGCAGTAGAAGCAGTGGTAGCTGTAGTAGTAGTAGCGTGCAATTAGTGGCTTTTAGGGCCACTTGATCATCTCCCTGATCATTTCCTGGAAGTTCCAAATTAATATACTCTGTCATTCCTGAGCTACGCCTTTCTGACAGCCCATATACCCATTACATGTTTTGATTTATTTCAACACTTCCTCAACATTCCTTGAAAGACTCACTTTACTGCCCTTCGCATTTTGGGAAAGTAGAACTCAAACATGCATACCTTTTCTCAGTAACGTTTAATATGTGTAAACAATGAACAAACTGCCTAAGTTACAGCCCCTGACCTGAGGCCTCGGTGAAGGGGTTTGATAGATGTCTAAAAACTGTGTTTGGTGGCTTTCTTTGGGAACTGATGGGGGTGGGGGTCTTGTTGCTTTGAAATCACTTTTAACTCTTAAAAAGGGCACTAAAACTTTCAATTTCAAATCAAACCTGGAGACATTGTTATGTTTTGGGGGCCAGTTGCCCTTCTTCACTTTTGATTCTAAAAAGGAACTAACTGTACAAGACTGTACAAAAACTGTATAAGAATTCACTTTAGTAACCAGTATAAGACAATATAAATGGCCGAAAAACGGCCAGAAAGCAATCAAGAAACTTGTCTAAAAAAGAAGTTTTTCAAAAATGTAAAAATCCAACTTAATGCAAAGACGAGGAGAAATAAATTTCTGTGATAGTTCTCACTAAAAACGAACAGAAATAAAAGTGAATGAATAGTTGACACTGAAAAAACAGAATTACAATGAACAGTCAATTCGAAATGAAAAACACACAAATTATTTTGACAATTTTTGTTTTGAGCAGTGTATTAACAGGAACAGAAACAAAATAAAAAACGAGGCTAATCAGGTTTACAAATAAGAGCAATGCTACCTGTACCCTTTTTCCCTTTCAAAATCTCTGATGAGCTTGAATGCCATTTGTGATTTCATTGAAGACGATATGTATTTATACAGTGTGGTTTTACCTATCAGAACACCAACAGGCAACACGAAAAGAACGAAAAATTGCCATTTATACCAAGATTATTGAAAAGAAGAAAAGAAAGTAGCCTGATTGGTGATATTTATTCCTGGAAATATCAGCAGCTTTTGATTTTTATCATTATAAAAATGAGAATATTTAAAATATTATATATTTAATATTTAAAGATGCAATAATATTTAAAGAATATTTAAAATATAAAATATGAAGGTATTTCATTTATTTAATTTTTTTATTGTGCCATTTTCGATCTGACTCACAATAACGTTTACTTTGGTACTAGTATTAATGTTTTGTCCGCAATTAGTACCAGCTACCTATAAATAGTCCAATTTTTTTTTTTTTAATTGATTTTTTAAAAAGCTGAACTTTTCTAGTGGCTCTGTTATCATGTATTTTTTTGTGTGTGTTTTGGCCGGGTGAACAGTCCAAACTGAGCTTGTATTTATTACAATTTTGATGGCGAGCACATTTTGAGCTCTGACCGTATCTGCAGACAAATGTAAGCTGATAGTTAGGAATGTGCTCAGGAAGACTTATTTTCATTAGACAGGCCTTAATGTGGTGATTAGGCACAAGACCGCCTTAATATTGGACAGGCCTTATGCAAGGCCCCAAGACAGGCTTCAATGTTTTGAATGAACGCAAAATTTTCTTCTTCAGAAACAAAAAGGCATTTCTTGTCTTGCATTGTTTAGAATTTGATATAGAAATGAGTCAAAATCGTGCAAGTTTGACTGGACTTGCTTTTACGTAAGATGTTTTTAGTTACTTTTAAGTGGATTATGGCAACGAGCAGGGCATGAGGTGTAACGATGGATTGACTTTTAATTTATGTTTGATGATCAGCACATTGAGTCATATGATGTAGACATTCGAAAGCTTCTTGACTAATATTAGGGGATTTTAAGATCATGCTCCCTAACTTGATATCTTTCGGCGCACAATGAATTGTGAATCATAATATTTTACGATATCGAAAATGTATGACTTTTATTCAGAGCAAAAATGGAGTAACTGTAAAATAAGGCCATTTTTTTTTTTACTTCCCCATGCCTTGTGTTCCACTTTTTGTCCGTATCTTCTTTGAGCGGAAGTTAAATCAGCATATTTTTTTCTTATGAATATTATAAAAACGTAAGGAAATTTCCAGGTTTTCACGCGAAAAAGAATAGCTACAGTTATGTAATATTTTAGATTTACCTTATACGATGGAAGGTTAAAATCAGTTGGATCAATATACTTGCATTTAATATGAAAATTATTTAATACGACCAAGGCAGCTTAAACTAAGTAGGCCTACGTAATAGATTTGACTCTGTTTCTACCTAACTAAATGTAATCCTTGTTTTCTTAGGCCTTAAGAAGGAAGGTGTGCATGATAGTGAGACAAAGAATTGGAATAAACGAATGAACTGGACAAAATTCACATCTGAACAAGTGAAAGAGTTGGAGAAGGTGTTTGAAGAGACTCAATTTCCAGATTGTCAAACTAGAAGTGAGCTAAGTTTGCGTCTTCAGCTAAGTGAAAGACGGATCCAAGTAAGCTTAATTTTACGTTATCGTTTTTTAGATATATTGCTACTACATCTTTGTGTATGTGTTTAGATACATTCCTGCATTTGTATCATTCTTGGATATGCTTAATTTTTTAGCCCTTTTAGGAGCTATCATTGTCCTTGATTTATACCAAGAGCCCGTGTAGTTACGCTTGTTAGTTTAATTGTAGTTAAATTTTTTAAATTTAGCGTTGCATTAGCTCTGATGTCATTTCTATTGCAGATTCGTTTATCTCTTTTTAAGTGCGGTAAGACGCAAGGCTTTTATACAAAGCATATTTCGAGTGCTGTTTTTTGGCTTTAGGAGGGGTTTCGTGTTCCTGAGCTCTGTGATGAACTCTCCGATCTGCTATATTCTACGTTTTTTTTCGTTTAGCGTCTGAACAAGACTTCAGACGCATTCCAGGTTGTATACCGTGTTAATTCTACGTTAACAACAGAAGTTATGTAATGTTGACTGCCAGTTGGAACGGTTGTTAAGTACGTAATAGATTATTCTGTAATCAGAGATTAAAAATGATACAGATCTGTTTAGCTAAAATTCACTGAATGTGGCTATTCACTTAAATTAAATTAGCTTAACTAAATAACTTGAATTAACTTAACTATTACCTTAAGTTTATTGTGCCGCAATCCAACGCTTTGACATGCTAAAACTTTCGCAGTAAAATCCTGGTTATTTGCTTATTTCGCATTTTGATTTTCAGTAAGTTTCCCATTTCCATCTAAGCATATTTCTTTTGGCTTTTCATTGTTTTCAGTTATGTATTCTCATTTATTTTTCCTTGCTGTCATTGCTAGGTTTTCATTCGTAATCACACAAGAATTAGATTTTGTCTTTATAATAAAGGAACAGTGTCGCGCCTTTATATATATATATATATATATATATATATATATATATATATATATATATATATATATATATATATATATATATATATATATATATATATATATATATATATATATATATATATATATATATATATATATATATATAATGAAAAAAGAAATCACCAATGCAAGAGCACAAACACGTAAAAAAGACAGAAGGAGAAAAGGAAGAATGTTTTCCTACATTAGTAATTAATATAGATCAGTACTTAAATCATCTGTTTTGCGCAATCGTGATAGAAAAATGATTTTTTTTTTCACATGATGTCTTGGTACATACCTATGTATTTGCCATATACCTTTTTTGTAGTACGTTTATATTTTGATACGTTGGGCATGGTCTGGTCACTTCGTAAAGCGCGCTTCAGCTTATTGAAATATATGTTAGTTAACAATTATTTTTCTGGTAAATAGAAGTGCTTTTTAGTCAGTTAATTGTTGTCATAGTATGCTGAGTTTAAGGTGTAATCTTATTTTTTTGTGAATTTTATTTTTTCTGTAGGTTTGGTTCCAAAATAGAAGAAGAAAGTGTCGGAAGCATAGTAGCTCAGAAAAGCTAGTTGAAGGTTAGTTTTTACGAATGTTTAGTCATAATGACTTTTAAACGGAGTTCTTACTTGATACTTGATACTTCCTCATCAACGCCCCGCTCTTTACGCTAAAGTTTGACTCTTTCTCTCAACTCTGCTTTTTAAAACAGTAAAAAATTTTAGCGTAAAGAGCGGGGCGTTGATGAGGAAGCAGAACTTTTGTAATCTCATGTTTTTATTACATATATGAGAGGTTCACCCCCTCGTCAGTACCTCGCTCTTTACACTAAAGATTAAATTTTGTCCCAATTCATTAAGAATGACCCCTGAAACACAAAAGCCGTAGAAAAAATAGTTGAAATCACTAAAAATACTTTAGCGTAAAGAGCGAGGTATTAGGAGGATGTGAGCCCCTCATATGCGTAATAATTTCTGTTCCTTTAAGTTTTAATGCTGCTCCTTACTTCCAGTTGAAAAAAACTTTTCATATTTATTTTCTCAATGCTTTTTTTTTAATAATGCTAGATTTTTCTGCGCTCCCTTCATGGAAATGTCTTCCCCCATGACAAATTCCTCGATGGAAAGTTCCCCCAACATATCCCCCTCTTGTCAACCTCTCCCCCCGACCAAAAAATCCCCCTGAAAACGTCTGTACACTTCCCAATAAGCATTTATTAGTAAAAGATAAACGTAACTTATAAATTAGCTTACGTAACGAACTTTTGTAGTCTCATGTTTTTATAACATATATGAGAGGCTCACCCCCTCGTCAGTACCTCGCTCTTTATACCAAAGATTAAATATTGTCCCAATTCATTAAGAATGACCCCTGAATCACAAAAGTCGTAGAATAAATAGTTGAAATCACTAAAAATACTTTAGCGTAAAGAGCGACGTATTAGGAGGAGGTGAGTTTTCATATGCGTAATAATTTTTGTTCCTTATAAGTTTTAATGCTGCTCCTTACTTCCAGTTGAAAAAACTTTTCATATTTATTTTTTCATTGTTTTTTTTTAAATTATACTAGAAAATCCTGCTCTCCCTTCATGAAACTTTTCTTCCCCCAACATATTCCCCTCTTCTCAACCCCACCCCCCAACCATTGTTTTTTTTTAAATAATGCTAGATTTTTCTGCGCTCCCTTCATGGAAATTTTCTTCCCCCATGACAAATTCCTCGATGGAAAGTTCCTCCAACATATCCCCCTCTTGCCAACCTCTCCCCCAACCAAAAAATCCCCCTGAAAACGTCTGTACAGTTCCCAATAAGCATTACTATTTGTAAGCACTGGTCAAAGTTTGTAACTTGTAGTCCCTCCCACGGGGACTGTGGGGGATTAAGTCGTCCCAAAAGACATAGTAATAAGGTCTTTCGACTACGCTGAATGAAATGGCTATCTCAGAATTTTGATCCGTTGGCTTTGGGAAAACAATTAGCGTGGGAGGGGGCTTAGGTGCCCTTCAATTATTTGGTCACTTAAAAAGGGCACTGGAAATTTTCATTTCCGTTATAATGAGCCCTCTCGCAAGATTCTAGGACCACTGGGTCGATACGATCACCCCTGGAAAAAAAACAACAAAAAAACAAATAAATAAACACGCATCCGTGATCTGCCTTCTGGAAAAAAAATTACAAAATTCCACATTTTTGTAGATAGGAGCCTGAAACTTCTATAACAGGGTTCTCTGATATGCTGAATCTGATGGTGTGATTTTCGTTAAGATTCTATGACTTTTAGGGTGTGTTTCCCCCTATTTTCTAAAATAAGGCAAATTTTCTCAGGCTCGTAACTTTTGATGGGTAAGACTAAACTGGATTGAACTTATATATTTAAAATCAGCATTAAAATGCAATTCTTTTGATGTAGCTATTGGTATCAAAATTCCATTTTTTAGAGTTTTGGTTACTATTGAGCCGGGTCGCTCCTTACTACAGTTCGTTACCACGAACTGTTTAATACAATCTTCCATCTTGAGCAACAAGGAAAATCGTCTTTTTTCGCATGGACAGCGGTGACGTGTTTTCTGTTTTTTTTTTCTCCCTTGTTTTATCGCTATACTGTTATTTTAGACAGGAAAAATAATATATGCATCTTTTGGAACGCTGCATCTCTGTGTTATGGTGTAATATTTGAATAATTTCTTCGGAAAGGGTTACTTAAGGTGATTTGAAGGATGTTTAAGCTTTCTCTAATAGATGCTCCTGTGGAACCAGGCCTCACTTTCGTACATTTCGCACAACGAACAGAAATTACTTCGTATATAAAAGGGGCTGCTTCCTCTTCAACGCCCCGCTCTTTACGCTAAAGTTTGACTCTTTCTCTCAACTCTTCTTTTTAAAATAGTAAAAAACTTTAGCGTAAAGAGCGGGGCGTTGATGAGGAAGCAGCCCCTTTTATATACGAAGTAATTTCTGTTCGTTTCAAGTTTTAATGTCGCTCCTTACTTTCAGTTGAAAAAACTTGTTTTTTTTTTAATTTAATTTCTGAACGTTTTTGAATCAATGCATGTTTTGATTTTGGCTCTCCGCAGAGAAATAATTGAAACGAAATTTGCATTTTTATTTTTTTTTTTGGCTAAATGGCTTACTCATAATTTTCATCGAATGATTTTGAGAAAAAAGAGCGGGGGAGGAAGCCTAATTGCCCTCCAATTTTTTGCTTAATAAAAAAGGCAACTAGAACTTTTAATTTTTTACTAATCTTTTTATTAGTAAAAGATATACGTAACTTATAAACTAGCTTACGTGAAGAATTTTTTATTCTCATGTTTTTATTACACATATGAAAGGGTTCGCCCCCTCGTCAGTGCCTCTCTCTTTACACTAAATCTTAAATTTTGGCCCAATTCATTAAGAATGACCCCTGAATCACAAAAGCCGTAGAATAAATAGTTGACATTACTAAAATTACTTTAGCGTAAAGAGCGAGGTATTAGGAGGAGGTGAGCCCCTCATATGGGTAATGATTTCTGTTCGTTTTAAGTTTTAATGCTGCTCCTTACTTCCAGCTGAAAAAACTTTTTCATATTTATTTTTTCATTCTTTTTTTTTAAAATAATGCTAATAAATCCTGCGCTCCCTTCATGGAAATTTTCTTCCCCCATGACAAATTCCTCGATGGAAAGTTCCCCCAGTATATCTCCCTCTTTTCAACCCCTCCCCCAACCAAAAAGTCCTCCTGAAAACACCTGTACACTTCCCAATAACCATTACTATATGTAAGCACTGGTCAAAGTTTGTAACTTGTAGCCCCTCCCACGGGGACTGTGGAGGAGTAAGTCGTCCCCAAAGACATAGTTATAAGGTTTTTCGACTACGCTGAATAAAATGGCTATCTCAGAATTTTGATCCGTCGACTTTGGGAATATAATTAGGGTGGGAGGGGGCCTAGGTGCCCTCCAATTTTTTTGGTCACTTAAAAAGGGCACTAGAACTTTTCATTTCCGTTAGAATGAGCCCTCTCGCAACATTCTAGGACAACTGCGTCGATACGATCACCCCTGGGAAAAAGAAAAAAAAACAAACAAAAAAAAAAAAAAACAAATAAACACGCATCCATGAACTGCCTTCTGGCAAAAAATACAAAATTCCACATTTTTGTAGATAGGAGCTTGAAACTTCTACAGTAGGGTTCTCTGATACGCTGAATCTGATGGTGTAATTTGATGTCGTTAAGATTCTATGACTTTTAGGGGGCGTTTCCCCCTATTTTCTAAAATAACACAAATTTTCTCAAGCTCGTAACTTTTGGTGCGTAAGACTAAACTTGATGAAACTTATATGTTTAAAATCAGCATTAAAATGCGATTCTTTTGATGTAGCTATTGGTATCAAAATTCCATTTTTTAGAGTTTTGGTTTCTATTGAGCCGGGTCGCTCCTTACTACAGTTCGTTACCACGAACTGTTTGATAAAATTGTTATTGCCACTGTGTGACGTTAACATGGTATCGCCGATCGGACGACCGTCTCTGTTCAAAACTCCGTTCTCCGTTCATGTTAGCCCCGTTCAAAACTTGTTGAGTTGACCACTCACAGAAGGGTTAAAACTTGATTTGATCGTCAATTGCGCTATCAATTATTTCGAACTGGATGCAGTTTTACAGGCTAAAAAGACCTTTCATAGTGAGCAGGATGTCTAAACGATGGTTTTGTATGCCTAGGATGATTACAATATTACTGATATGTGCAAGTCGCTGATCACAGCGGCAAAGCGAAATGTTCTGATCCCGAAGTTTGTAAATTTTAGTCTGTATGAAGTACCTGCATCATGTCACAGTAGTTTCGAAAGTGATTGAACTTTCAAGAAAATTAGAGGGATTTATGTTGAATGCTAGCCGCTTCCCGGCCAGCCTTCCTGACAAGTCCCAGCCTCCTCAATCTGCAACCCCCTCACCACTCTACTCTGTGATACTGAAGAATCCTTCAAAACACTAAAAAAGGTGCAAACGAAACACATTCATCGACAAGTTGTGTTCAAATTCGAACGATATAGACGAGTTAAGCCGCTCTTATCACGAGTGGAAACTTGAGGTTCAGCCCGAGCAAACCGCAGGCCAGATAGTCGAAAATGCTAAGCTGGCCGAACCATCGCTAAACATTTCTGTCAAGGAGCCTACTTTTGTCCCTGTGTTTGCTCTAGTGCTAGAAGGTTTAGACGAAACCTCGCTGAAACAGCCAATCCCCAAATGCGCTAAAACAGTACAGTGTGGCAAATCCTGAACATTTAAATTTTAACTTTCCATCTCGAACTTATCTTGATACGTTTCTGAAAGCATCAATGAAAGTTGGATATGAAGACCATCTTGGTGAAGAGTTCGTGTTACTACCACGTCGTTGCTTCAATTGCCATGCGATTGTTCACCTCGTCGTGAATTGTAAGAACAGTGCACTGGGCTCTAAATGTCGCTCCATCGGTCACAAATCGACGCCTGACACTCCTTGCCAAAAGAAGTGCCTTTTGTGTTTGTTGCAAGACCAATGATCATACGTGTTATAGTGCAAAACTTGAACTTTCTAGTAGACATGGAACCCAAAAACCGCAAAACTTGAACCCATGGACTTTTTTCTACTATCATAAAATGTAAACGGGTGATTTATAAACAAACTCTTTGTGTTGCAAAGCCTCAGCTCCACGTGTAACGTGATTCTCCTCCAGGAACATTGTGTTACCAAACATGGTTTCAACTTATTAGACGGGATGGCATGACGTCTTACTCCACGTCTACTAGAAAGCTGAGTAACAGAGGCAGACCCTTTGGTTGACTTGTTGCTTTCGTTAAATCGGTCCGCCGTTCTAGCTTGTTCGAACTGAATGATCATTACTTAGCCGTAAGAGCGGACTCCTGTTTTTTATTAGTGTGTATTTACCAGAGGCGGATCCGGGATCCTCTTTAGGGGGGGAGAGGCGCATAATAGCTTGCTTCGATAAACTTGCCAACAAAGAAATACCCGTAATTTAAAGGAAACCTCGACAGTTATGTGTCGTTAGATAGGTAGTAGAAATGGACGTAAATTTAATCTAAATTCTGGCGAGGGTTAAAGTTCTAATAAATCTGTTGAAATTAAAATGGTTTAAAAGTATTGAAACAAAAAAATATAAGCTATAAAAAAGCAACCCGCCATAAAAAAAATAAAAAGTTGTTTACCATCTACAAAAAACACGATATTTAATATTATCTGCATACTTTTTTGCCTTTGCACTTCTTACCACTATAGCGAGTGAGCTAAGTTTTTTATTGTAAAAAAAAAATTGGACTTGAACCATCGTTTGGGGTCATGCACTCTTTGTGACAATGTTTATAGGTCAAACCATGTCGCCTTGCTTTTTGGCATCGTTTAGTAACTATGATAGTAATGAAGATTAGGAAATGAGGATAAAGATACAAATTGTATATTCATAAAAGATATATTAAACATTGAATACTACAAGGGTTTTAAGTATAATCAGTGAAGCATTAACTAATCAATGTTTCTTTTTATAAACAGTATCAACTTTGACAAATTCTCAATTTTCTACTAATCAAAACTTTACTTTTCATAACAACGTAGCGTAACTTTCCGCTTTGTAACAATCCGCTTTTCCGCTTTTTAACAATTTAACAAATATATTTCACTTAAATTACAGAATTCACAATTTTATAAGAAAAAGTCTATTTCTCTGTTTCCACTCCCGCCATATCTATTTATTACACAGTCGATGTCTACCTCAATATTTCGGTGAATGTTTATAATGGCTTGTCCTTTCACTCTAGATTTCTGTCACTTTAGATAAAGACCAAATAAAGATTATATTCTAATAAAGACCAAAAGCATCAGAAAGATGTGAAATCTAATAAAGAAGCATGTAGGTATGTGCTTCAAACTAAGTATACGAGTCGAGGTACTCCTAAAAAAACAAATAATTATGTGTTTGTTACTTTTGTATTTGAAAGGTATAGATTGGGGATTTAATTTCTAAGGGTTCTAGCAGTTTAGACAGTTTTATGGACAAGTATGTACAAGCCCTATACAAAAACATTATTGTATTTTGTGACTGGTTGATATTAAGAAGGTGAGAAATTATGAAGTAATGTTTTAGTTGCATACCGTTTCCGTGGTTTACTCAGGTTGTTTGAATTTCTACTTTTTATCAACATTTCATTTGTATATGTTTGAAAAAAAAAAAAAATCTTTGCCATTCCAGCGATTAAAACTGAGAATTCACAGACCCATATATGCCAGCTAGATAAATTTGGCTTCTTTTATAAAAAAAAATATTTCGAAAATCCATTCTTCTTAAATGATTACTTCGACATTTGAAGGAGTATTTCGACTCATATACTTAGTTTTAAGTATATACTTACACGAACCTTTATTAAAGTTCTAAACAGTTTTGCCTTTATTTTAATGTTTTAGGATGAACAGAGGAGGTGATATGTCATTTAATGCAGTGGTTTAATTGGATGAAAATAGACAGTAAAGTGGACGAATTGTAAAAACCACCCCACTTTGCAAAAAAAAGCAAACACAAAACAGACAGCCAAAAAAAGTAATGATATCAATTTCGTCGCCTCGGTGCCATAGCAAGACTCAAAAACGAATTTTTGACAGTAAAAAGTTGCTTTTCAGCTCTGTTGTAACACCACAATCCTAAAATATCCTTTTGAAAGCCTGAAGAAGTTAGGATTTTAAATTTCCCCCCCTTGTTATTACGAAATGAAGATTTTCGCCTCCCAGTTGGCTTTTGTGGTAATATGGGCAGATTCCCTTAATATACCTAACTTTAACTGGTTTCTAACTTCTCTGGTTTCTTTCGTATATTTGCTTGTCTTGTTTTGTTCTAAGGGTTTAATTGTTGTCTTTATTGTTTTATTATTTCGTTTTTTTACTGCTCCGTCTTCTTGCTTTTGTATGATGGGTTTTCAAATAAATAGATAAATAGAATGCCTTCAGTAATGTAAAAATAAAATTTTGGATTTATCTTTTACGATAAAAAATGAAACTAAGTTGGATTAATATGCATGCTTGTATTTTAAAAAAAACCTATTTGATGCGACTGAAGTAGCTTACATTAAGTAGGTCTATGTAGTAATTTAACTCTTTTTGTACCAGACTAAATATTATCTTTGTTTTCTTAGGCCCTAAGAATAAAGACGTGTATGATGGGGGGACAGAGGTTCCGAGTGACCGAAGGAGCCGGACAACTTTCACTTCTGGACAAGTAAAAGAGTTGGAGAAGGTGTTTGAAGAGACTCACTTTCCAGATGGTCACAGTATCCGCAAGCTAAGTTTGCGTTTTCAGCTTAGTGAAATACCGATCCAAGCAAGTTTAATTTTAAATTATCGTTCATAGACATATTTAAAGTATTCCTTTATGGATGTACTCATATATATTTATTCAGTTATTTCTATTCTTATATAAAGTTAGATTTAGTAGTCATTTTAGGGGCTATCATTGTCCTTGATACTGACCACGAGTCCTTGTGGTTACCCTAGTCAACCATAAAATTTGTAAATTTTATTTAGCATTAGCTCTCGTGTTGTTTCTGCCGGCAATCTCTACCATTTTAAATAAGACTAGACAAAACTGTTTTGCAAGTCATGGTTTCATTGCCATTTTTAGGCTTTAATAGAGGTTTTACCCGCCTTGAATTTGTGATGAAGTTTCCGATCCGTTTTTTTCTACTTTATTTCTGATTTCGTTTTTTTTCTTTTACCGTCTGTATAAGACTTTGGGTAAATTCCAGGTTGTAAACTATGGTAACTACGTTAAATACAGAAATTACGGAAAGTTGACTGATACTGGGAATGGTTGTGTAGCAACTAGGAGGCTATTCCGTTTTAAGAGCATCATTTTCATGAGTTTCAATTTTTTCTATCTCTGTTTTAGCTTAATAAGACTTTTGGAACAATATAGTTCTTATAACGTTGATTAAAATGATACAGATTTTCTTCTCTAAATATTGCTGTTAGCAAATATTACCCCAAAAGTAAATTCGAATTTATTCTTTCGTCATTCCATCTGTTAGGACAATGTCAGCTGGAATTAGAATGTTAGTTTTTAATCATTTTTGGCAAGTTTTTGTCGACCTTGGAAATCCTTCGTTAGGCAAGTACAGTCGGAGTACTATTCCCTTAAATTAATTTTTTGATGGTATTGTTGAAATAGTTCTAAAATTTGAAGCAAAATTAAGATATTTGTAGGCTAAATTAAGGCTCAAATATGTTGTTAAGCTTCATATGAGCCACCATGGAGAGCCAAATACGAATAATGTAAAACTCTTGATCTCATTTTGAATTTTAAAAAAATGTTACATCACAGAAACTAATTGTAGGTGATATATACGTATGATTTTTACAAAAATAAATATCCCAACACCATAATAGTTATCACTTGAACTTTTTAGTTTACTGTTTGCAGACGACAAATTGCTGCTGGTGAAATCACATTCGTGTTTGAAAAATGAATCAGAAATTGTAGATTGTTATTTTGAAAGTAGAAAATAGTCCTAAATATTAATAAGACATTTAAATTAGTTTTTGGGAAAGGAGTAAGAGAAAAGAATAAGTTTTGATATAACGGAAGGGTCAAGAATGACGTTAAGGATGTACGATATTTTGGATATAACTTTATAAGTTCAGGAAGGTGGAATGGCTAGCCGTAATTGGTTTATTGTAATGATTAAAAGGCTTCATAGGCGTCACTAAGGTGGCTTCTTAGGTATCTATGGCCACTAGCTATTAGACTACAAGAGAATGTTTTGGACAAGAATAATGCTAGTCGTGAGTTATGATTAAGGGTTTTGTGGATTTGTGAAACGACAAACGATCAAAATAGTTTATTTAGGAAGCTCCATGAGCCTAATAGGTCTGAGTAGCAAAAGCAATAGCTTTGTTTTAAAATTTTTTCTAGGACTTTTTTTTTACTAGGAGTAAAAACGGTGCTCACAGTTAGACATTAAAGGAAAGTTCATTAGTGATAGAAACTATTTTTTTTGTAATACACTATTATGTTTTTCTTGGGCTTTTCCTTGTTTTCAATTTTATTCTTTTTATATCGTGATTACTGTTAGGTTTTCATTCGTGATAACACAAGAATTGGATTCTCTCTTGATAAAAAAAAGGAACAGTGTGATAGTAACCAGGCTTCAACCTAGTAAAGTACGTGTTATATAGCAATTATTTTTCGGTGAATATACGTTTTGCAGTAAAATATTACCAATCTACGAAAAGAGGTAAAAGAAGTAATAATACCAATTTATGGAGTCCTAATCAGAAACGATAATAAGGTTGCAGATATAGACTTTGCAGACGACATTAGTCTCCTCGAATCAGCCAAGTAGAAACTCCAACAGTTGTTGGATGTTGCGAGAGAAAATGCACTATGGTTTGGCCTCAAGATAAGTGCACCAAAAAATAAAAGTATGGCTGCCATGGAATCCTCCCTCAACATAAAATTTGGTAACGAGGATTTAAAATGGGTTGTTCAGTTTAAATATCTGGGAAGCACAATAGAGAACGCAGGGGTAATGGACAAAAAGATCCATTCTCGTATCAGATTGGGTTGTTGCTCGTTTACCAGGCTTAAACAGGTTTGGTGTCCACAGAAGTTCTCAAACAGGCTTTGAGTCTTCAACAGTAATGTCCTCCCAGTTATTCTGTATGGAAGTGAATGCTGGAAGTTAAATCAGCAATAAGAGAAGAGACTCCAAGCCTTTGAGAGAAATTGTCTGCGAAGAATCCTCAACATGAACTGAACAATTCACGTCTTTAACCAGGCAATGCACCAAATTACTGGGGAACCTCTAGTCATGGACATGAACAAGACCCGAAGATAGAAATATTTGGGACATGTTGTATGAATGGAAGACGACCGAACACAAAAGTCCATGCTCCAGCGACAACCAACGGGACGAGGCTAAGGAAAAAACTAAAGAACACACTAGGCCGAACATACCAGAGGGACCTTCTTAACGCGGATATGTCCATGCGACCCCATTAGGTAGACGTTATAGCAGCAGCCCATTTAAGGGACGATTGGCGTCTCTTTGTTGATGCCCGTGGGTGCCTTCGTTGGCGTAGGAGAATCTAACGTCTAAGGTAAGGTAAGTCAAGCGATATTTCTTTGCTTGTTTCACATTTTTAGTTTACATCACAGTTTGCCATTTCTGTTTAAGGTTGATTTTTTTTTTTGGGGGGGGGGTTCACTGTTTTCAGTTGTGTATTCTTGGTTTAATTGTTTTTGGATCGCGATTACTGTAAGGTTGTCATTCTTGATACCACAAGAATTAGAGCTTTTTTCTTAATAACAAAGGGACTGATTTTGAACTTTTTGAACTGGATTTTTTGTTCCTCATGCCTTAGTGTATTAATAGGGCTCCTGCTGTTTGTAGTATGTTTTATTTTGCCACGTAGGGTATGAGCCGAACATTACATACAGCATGCTTCAATCTAGCAAAATACGTGCGATTTTGCAAATATTTTTCCAATGCATAGAAACCCTTTGCAGTCAAATAATGATCCTGGGATTGCTTCACATTTTGATTTTATATCACAGTTTGCCATTTTGTCTGATTTTTTTTTTTTTTTTTTTTTTTTTGCTTTTCTTAGTTTTTAGCTATGTATTCTGGTTTTTATTTTTTCTTCCTTTTTATATCGCTGTTACTGCTAGGTATTCATTTTTGATAAGAATTGTTTTTTTTCTCAGTAACAAATCAAAAATTATGATAAAAACTATTCTTTTTCACATAGTGTCTTGGTATGTACCTATCTATTGGCTGCATGCTTTTTTGTAGAACATTTTGTTTTGACAAGTTGGGCATGATCTAGTCCCTACGTAAATCTTGCTTTAACCTATTAAAATATGTGCTGTTTATCAACTACTTTTCCGTTGAATAGAAGTGCTTTGGAGTCAATTAATTTTTGTCATAGTATATTGAGTTTAAGGTTTAATCTGAAGAAGTTTTTTTTTCTATAGGTTTGGTTTCAAAATAGAAGAAAAAAATTTCGGAAGCATGGTAGCTCAAAAAAGCTTGTTAAAGGTTAGTTTTTATGAAAGTTTAATCAAAAAGATTTTTAAATTGAGTTCGCCTTCATTGAATATTGTCGTGTCAATTTTGCACAAAATATGAATAATATTCTAAAGTAGTTTTTTTTTTTTTTTTTTACATAGCATAAATTTTTGCAATAGATACAATATTGCTGTTAATAAAAGAAATGAAAAAAAGCAAGAAGAATTTATACCATAATTAATAAATTTAAATGCCAATCATATTCTTTAAAACTATTTTTATGGAGGAAACTAGTTGCTGTTGTAAAATAGGTTGCTTTGCAACATTCATTTTATTGTTTAATATCATGGTTGCGGCTCAACAAAAACTGAAAACTGAAAGAAGCATTTTAAAACAAATAACAAATGACGAAGAATTATCATTTGAAGATGATTGAGGAATGGTAACTATTCTTTCGATTCATCTTAATGGTAAAATTTATTGCTAAAATAAATTTATAGAAATTTTGGAAATATATCCTGAAACCTTACAAAAGGAATTGTATCGAAATGGGAACTGCAGCATTGAAATATCCATAGCTGAAAACTATGTTTAGGATACACATAATCATGAGCCACAAGGAAAATCACCTTTTTTGAAACCAGTGATTTGTTTGAAAGGCATCATGATTTGAAAGGCAGTTGCTATATCAGCCCGACAAGAAAAATATAAAAAGAAAATACAATTGGTTACAAAAATTGCATCTTCATGAACAAAAGGATATAAAAGCATATTTTAGACTGGAAATATAATACATGTATCTTTTAAAAAGCTTCATCTCATATTTGAGTGATTCCTTCGGAAGGGGCTCATTAGTTTGGAAATTGTCGTTTGGAAAACAATCCCAATGACAATTCGTTGTTACGTTTAATTCCTGGGTCTCTAAAACGGCTCAGGGTATGAAGCTGAAACTTTCAAAAAATGTTGAGAGGGGTTTTGAACAAAATCAGAGCACACAACATCTAGAATAGTTGTCAAAAGGGCTTATCAGCAATATCTTAAGAACGGCTGAGGGAACTAAGTTTGAACTTTCATGGCATGTCGAGGGGATTTTTGAAGAGTAATCGAAGAACAACCAGTCCCCCTTGCTCCTATAGATACCTTATTCTTCAATATTGATAAATTTTGAAAAGCTGTTCTTTTCAAAATAGTCAAAAGGACTAAGAATTATGCCTTAAACTAATCAAAATTCTACTTTTCATAACAACTTAGCTTATCTTTCCACTTTTTAAGTTCGATATATTTTGCTTATATTACAGAATTCACAATTTTATAAGAAAAAGTCTATTTCTCTATTTCCACTCCCGCCATATCTATTTATTGCACGGTTGATGTCTACCTTAATATTCCAGTGATCGTTTATAATGGCTACTCCTGTCAGTTTAGAGCTTTTCGTTAGTATTTCTTATTCTATTCGTCCTGAAATATTCTAATAAAGACCAAATCGTCAGAGAAATATGAAGTCTAATAAAGATGCATAAATGTATGTGCTTCAATCTAAGCATACAAGTTAAAATACTCCTTAAAAAACAAATAATTATGTGTTTGTTATTTTTGTATTTGATAGGTATAGATTGGTGATTTAAATTCTCAGGGTTTCAAGCTGCGGTAGATTTCTAATTAATTTGTTTTTAATCTTGAGATTTTCATAGATCCAATTCAAACGTTCAAATCTCGCCATGTCTGTTGAGGACAAAAATTAAATTTTGATTTTGACGCAGACTTAGCATTAAGTAAGAGAATTGTCCTGCAAAATTTTGATTTATAAACAACTAATCGTGGAAATATGATTGAATGGCATGTATCAAAACAAGTATAAAAATCATCAGTGGTATATATAGCAGTTTAGACAATATTATGGACAAACATGTGCAACCCCTATTCAAAAACATAACTATATTTTGTGACTGGATGGTATTAAGAAAGTGAGAAATTCTGAAGTAATATTATAGTTGCATACTGTTTCCGTGGTTAACTCTGGTTGTGCGATTTTCCACTTTTTATCTACATTTTATTAATAAAAGTTTACAAAACTCGTTGCCATTCCAATGATTCAAACTGAAAATTCTACTTGTTTTAAGTATATACTTACACGAACTTTCATTAAAGTTCTAAACAGTTTGCCCTTTATTTTAATGTTTAGGATGAACAGAGGAGGTGATATATCATATTATGCAGAGATTTAATTAGATGAAAATAGGCAGGAAAGTGGACATCATTTGCTCATCAAAATCCAAAACTCAAATTAATAATTTTTGCACTTCTCATACATTTACCTTCTATTACTCAAATCCCCTAAAAACAACAATGTTGTAAAAACTACACCACTTTGGAAAAAAAGCAAATCCCAAAAACCAAAACAGACAGCCAAAAAAGTAATGATATCAATTTCTTCGCCTCAGTGCCTTAGCAAGACTCGAAAACAAATTGTTGTTAGTAAAAAGTTGCTTTTCAGCCCCGCTGTGACAACACAATCCTAAAATATAATTTTGACAGCCTAAAGAAGTTTGGATTTTTAATTTTCCCCTCCTACGAAGATTTTCGCCTCCCAGTTGACTTTTGTGGTAATACGGAGAGATTCCCTTGATAGCCTTAATTTAATTAAATACTTTTTGGCGGTATGTGTCATTAGAAAATATCTAACAGAGACCGCACAAAGTAACTGAAACCTTGTTTCAAACTTGTCTGCAAAAAGAAACAGTCTTAATAATTAAAAACTTATTAAAAACTCAACTATTAAAAACCAATTGTAAAAAAACAACAACTTTCGCCCCAACCCCAACCAGAGCAAGCAGTCTAACCACAAATCCACTACTAAGTTCTTGTTTAGAAAAAATTTGGCGTCTAGGTTTATCTTGTGCTATAGCCAGAGACTTTAATTGTAATTTGTCTGAACCTGGCTCTTAGGCGTCTCCATGTACTGCTATTGTTAAGGGTTTATTTAGTGATTGTTTGCGTGTATTAGATAAAATGTCCAATTTTACGCATATTCACACGAGTTCGCTAATCTCTAACTCGGAGCACGTTGCTGTGTCTTCAAATCTGACTGCAGAAACAGTTAACTTTATATTTTATTATCAGCTGCCTGAAAACTCACCTATAACTTGTTCTATCGGCGTACAATGTTCGGTTTCTCAAAGTAGCCCACTAACACGTGATTCCTCAGCGCGATGGTTTTGTGGTGACTGGTCCAAGATTGATCAAACTCGAATTCTAAGCAAAATTGATGTCCCATTTTACCCCCTCCAAAAGTCACTCCAGTTGTCTAAGAACAAGGTCCTGATTTGTCTTGATATGTACTTTGTTGAAATATGTCATGCCCTCCGCTGTGCCGAAATATAAGCTGTCTCCATGCAACGTGTCCGCAAAGGCATCGTACCTGAATTGTCCATAAATCCTGAGCTTTTTACTTCACGTGGACAAGCAAAATTTTGATTTTCTATTTGGAAAGAATGTGGGCGTCCTACTACCGGGCATTAGAATGACATTCGGGTCTCTACGGAACGGAAGTTTTCGAAAATTCTTGCTACGCATCTTAGGGACCTTATTTATAGCTCTTCTGCTCTTTCAAAACAAGATCGAATTATTGTATTTAAATTTTTCTCCTCCTCAGCACCCGTTTTCTTGTCACCGTTCTCAGCTGTCATTCCAGAAGCTGAATAATATGTATAATATGAATAAGAGTTTTCTGCCTTTGATTCCATCATAGAGTATTCTTATGAAGTAGCTCTTGATCAGTTTCTGGATGCTCTGCCTGACAAAGATTTTGTGGTCAGTACCCATTCTGTCGAAGATGCCATCCAAAAACTAAAAAGGAAACGCTCAGTTGGTATTGATCCAGTCAGTGTGATTCATTTTGAAATACAGGAGAAAGATAAAGGCCTGCCCCCGATTCGGCGTAGACAACTTATTCCAGTCATAAAAGGGGCCCGTAAAGGAGCTGTCACCTCTCCCAACACCTTTAATAATTATGTACTGGAAGCACAAGATTTGTGCCCACTTTCACTAATTTTGTCTTCTGTTAATCTTTCCCTGGTTCGCTATGCTGACGACATCAAACTCCAATGTATCACCGAAATTTTTGGAATCCTCGAAGCAGAATATCGAAAACTTGGACTTGAATTCAATTCCTCCAAATCTGATATTATCCTGTTAAACTGGAAAAGAGTTTCCTTTGCCCCTTCCATCACGCTTGGATCCAGTTCTGTTCAGCCTATAAATCACCCTATGTATCTAGGTCTGCCCATTGCTTCTTCTATCCGACAAACCCGAAAACTTCTCCTTGAACAAATCAAACGTAGAATCTCAGCAGCTTACTCTTCCATTGTATTTTGTTATCTTTGATTCAAGTGACCTCCTCTAGCAATTCTATATAATGCTGCTTTCCCTCCCCCTATCCTCTACAACGTACCCTTCTGGAAACTCCTAACTAAAATTGACAAGAGGAAAGTCAGATATTTATTCTTTGGTTTTGCCAAGTATCTGCTTCATCTGCCTCCATGCTGCAGAAATTCGCTCGCTATTTGCCGACCAAGAGTTTGCCGTTGCCAGACGTATAGCGAAACATAATAGAAAAATAGATGGGAATTTAAATGATTGTTCCCACATTGTTAAGTAGTGATGTATTGTGTTTGCCTTCTTCTATGCTCCGTCTCGTTGTGTGTCCTTTCTTTGACCGGAAACTTGTTTATGATTATTCATTGTAGTATTACTGATTTATGTACTGCCGTCTCAACAAGCATCGTGTATTTTAAAAATTAAATTGTCACACGACTGGAGCCATATCTTGCAGTGGTAAGATAAAGGGCAAATTAGAAAGTAAATGCTTTTGTTTATACTAGTTTGCTTCGATGCCTTTTTTTTTATTCTAGTTTCTTTCGTATGTTTGCTTGTCTTGTATTGTTCTAATGGTTTAATTTTTTGTCTTTATTGTTTTACTATTTCTTTTTTGTTTTCTTTTACTGTTCCGTCTTCTTGCTTTTGTGTGATGGGTTTTCAAATAAATAGATAAATAGAATGCCTTCAGTAATGCAAAATAAAAATTTTGGATTTATCTTATACAATAAAAAATGAAACTAAGTTGGATTAATATGCATACTTGTATTAAAAAAATGTATTTGATGCGACTAAAGTAGCTTAAATTAAATAGGTCTATGTAGTAATATAACACTTTTTGTACCTGACTAAATATTATCTTTGTTTTCTTAGGCCCTAAGAATGGAGATGTGCATGATGGTGGGACAGAGGTTCCGAATGACCGAATGAATCGGACAGCTTTCACTTCTGAACAAGTAAAAGAGTTGGAGAAGGTGTTTGAAGAGACTCACTTTCCAGATGGTCACAATATCAGCAAGTTAAGTTTGCGTCTTCAGCTAAGTGAAAAACGGATTCAAGTAAGCTTAATTTTACCTTATTGTTTATAGACATATTTCAAGTATATCTTTATGGATGTATTCAGATGTATTTATATAGTTATATCTATTCTTATATAAAATTCAATGTACTAGCCCTTTTTGGGGCTATCATTGTCCTTGATATTGGCCACGAGTCCTTGTAGTTACACTAGTCAACCATAAAATTCGTAAATTTAATATAGGGTTAGCTCTGGCGTTGTTTCTGTTGGAGAGTCTATTATCTACCTTTTTAAAGGCTAGACAAAGCTGTTTTGCAAATCATGATTTGATTGCCATTTTTAGGCTTTAAGTAGAGTTTTACCTGCCCTGAATTTGTGTTGAATTTTTCTATTCCTTTCTATTCCTACATTATTCGTAGTAATATTTCTTTCCTATGTTATTCCTCATTTCTTTTTTTTTAGCGTCTGTATAAGACTTTGGGCGCATTCCACCTTGTAAACTGTGGTAACTTTACATTAATTACAGAAGTTACGGAAAGTTGACTGATACTGGGGATGGTTGTGAAGCAACTTGGAGGCTATTCCGTTATAAGAGCATCATTTTCATAAGTTTCAATTCTTATATCTCTGTTTTAGCTTAACAATACTTTCGATGCACTATGGTACTTATAACGTTGATAAAAATGATACAAATTTTCTTTCCTAAATTTACTGTTAGCAAATATTACCCCAAAGTAAATTCAAAATTACTCTTTCGTCATTCCATCTGTTAGGACAATGTCAGCTGGAATTAAAATGTTACTTTTTAGTCACTTTTGGCACGGTTTTGTCGACCTTGGAATTCCTTCGTTAGTAGTGATGCGTCGCCTAAAATTTCCATGTAACCAAGGCAAGTACAATCGAGTATTATTCCCTTAAATTATTTTTTTTTTTATAGTATCGTTGAAATAGTTCTAAAATTTGAAGAAAAACTAAGATATTTGTAGGCTAAATTAAAGCTCAAATAAGTTGTCAAGCTTTATGGGAATCATCATGGAGTGCCAAATACGAATAATGTAAAACTCTTGATCTCATTTTTGAATTACAAAAAAATGTTACGTCACAGAAACTAATGGTAGGGGATATCGACGAATGATTTTTAGAAAATTAGCAAGTCCCAACACTAAAATGGCTTTCGCTTGACCTTTTTTGTTTACTGTTTGCAGACGACAAATTGCTGCTGGTGAAATCACCTTCGTGTTTGAAAAATGAATCAGAAATTGTAGATTGTTATTTTGAAAGTAGAAAAAATTCCTAAATATTAATAAGACATTTAAATTAGTTTTTGGGAAAGGAGTAAGGGAAAACAATAAGTTTTGATATAACGGAAGGGTCAAGAATGAAGTTAAGGATTTACGATATTTGGGATGTAACTTTATAAGTTCAGGAAGGTGGAATGGCCAGCCGTAATTGGTTTATTGTAATGATTAGAAGGTTTCATAGGTGTCACTAAGGAGGTCTCTTAGTTATGTATGGCCAGTAGTTATTAGACTACAACAGAGGTTTAGACAAGAATAGGGCTACTTTTGAGTTATGGTTTAGGGTTTTGTGGATCCGTGAAACGACAAACGATTGAAAGAGTTTATTTAGGAAGTTCCATGAGCATAATATGTCGTGATTTGGAAACTCAATAGCTTTGTTTTAAAATATTTTCTAGGAATGTTTCCATTAAGAGTAAAAACGTTGCTCACAGTTAGATATTTGAGGAGAGCTCATTAGTTTAGCCAATAAAAGGTTATTAAATGCAGCTTATCTGAAGGTGTTGCAAGATAGAAGGGGAAGTTTTTTTTTTTTTTTTTTTTTTTTTTTTTTTTTTTTTTTTTTTTTTTGTATTGGCTACGTTGTTAAATGGATCCTTTATGTCTTAAGAGTGGCACTTTTTGTTGCAACTGCCCTTTTGCCTTTATTTTGTAATAATTAACTATCTATATACCCACATATCCAATCATGCATTTTATGCTTGAAATCTTTTAAATGAGCAGTGCTAGAGGCTTTATGTCCCTAGCACCTTTACTTGTTGTATATTTTAACTTTTAGCAAAGTTTTATTCTTAGAATTAGTTAATTTTTGTCATATTATGTTGAGTTTAAGGTTTAATCCAAAGAAGTTTCTTTTTTCTATAGGTTTGGTTTCAGAATAGAAGAGACAAATTTCGGAAGGATGGTAGATCAAAAAAGCTTGTTAAAGGTTTGTTTTTATGAAGGTTTAATCAAAAAGATTTTTAAATTGAGTTCCGCCTTTATTGTAGATTGTCATTTTGCACAAAATATGAATAATATTGTTTCTAAAGTAGTTTCAGTTTGTTTTTTTTTTTATTTGTTTTTCCTACATACCATAAATGTTGAAATAGATACAGCATTTCTGTTAACAAAAGAAATGAAAAAAAGCAAGAAAAATGTTTAATATAAATATTAAATTTGAATGCCGATCATGTACTTTAGAACTATTTTTTTGGAGAAAACCAGTTGTTGTTGTAAAATAGGTTGCTTTGCAACATTCATTTTATTGTATAATATCATAGTTGCGGCTCAACAAAAACCGAAAACTGAAATAAGCGTTTTAAAACAAATAACAATGACGAAGAATTACCATTTGAAGATGATTAAGGAATGGTAACTATTCGTTCGATTTATCTTAATGGTAAAAATTTGTTTCTAGAATTAATTTTTGGAAATTTTGGAAAAATAGCCTGAAATCTCACAAAAGTGATGTCACATCGAAATGGAAACTGCAGCATTGAAATATCCATAGCTGGAAACCTTGTTTAGGAGAAATATAATCATGAGCGACAAGGAAAATCACCTTTTTCGAAACCAATGATTTGTTTGAGAGGCATCATGATTTGAAAGGCAGTTGCTATATCTAGTGCAACAACAAAATATTAAAAGAAAATACAATTTCTGATAACAATTGCATCTTCATGAACAAAAGGATGTAAAAGCATTTTTAGACAGGAAATATAATACATGTAACTTTTAAATAGCTTCGTCTCTGGTTTATGATGTCATATTTGAGCGATTTCATTGGAAGGGACTCATTAGTTTGGAAATTTTCGTTTCGAAAACGATCCCAATGACAATTCGTTGGCATGTTTAATTCCTGGGTCTCCAGAATGACTTAGGGTATTAGGCGAAACTTTCAAAAATGTTGAGAGGGGGGTTTTGAACAAAAAACAGAAAACACAATATGTAGAATAGTTGTCAAAAGGACTTATCAGCAATATCTAAGGAACGGGTAAGAGAATTAAGTTGGAATTTTCATGGCATGTTGTGGGGGATGTTGAAGAATAATCGAAGGACTACTAGTCCCTCTCGATCTTTTAGATACATTCTTCTTCAATACTGATAAAAATTTTGAAAACCTGTTCTGTTCAAAATAGTCAAAAGGACTAAGAATTATGCTCTGGAGTGGCCATACTCCCCACAATCTCCGTATATTTTGTTTTTTTTTCATTCCTTACATGCAGAAATGATCTTTGAGAAAGCTTGAATGTTTGGTCCTGGGCGTGTCCGAAAAGTCTAAGGGTATGGAAGTGAATTTTTTGGGAACGTTGAGGAGTACGTTGAGCTAAATCAAAAGATTGCAATCACTTGATACTGCGACTGTAATTACTTGCCACTGCGATTATCCTCACTTGCAACAATTTTCGGGGAATTTTAAAGGGAGTAGTGGATAAATTTCTAAACATACTATGTGTATGCTGACTGTCAAAAGAGCGTATCCTTAATACTACAGGTAGGTAGGAAAGTATTGAGCTGAAACTCAAGTTATGTTCTGGGGGATTTTTTAAAAGTGATAGGAGGGCCACCAACTCCTCCTCCACACTCTACTTGGATACCCCCTCTCCAACAGTGATCGACATTTTGAAATAAAAAAGCAAAAAAAAATTCTTTATATGTATACTGAATGCATAATTTAGAAAGGTGGCTCGTTTAGTTGTGCTTAAAGGGACAAAGGGCACTGGTTATCCTTTTTGGATGTTCACTCTCTCCTCAATACTGATCAAAAGTCTGAAATAGCCTCTGTATTCGAAATAGTTAAAAGGTCTATTGACTATGCCTATGGGGATTACCTTCCCTTCCCCCCATACACACACATACAGCCCCCTTGGCAAATATTGTAAAATGTTCAATCTGCCGATTGTTTACAATCGTTGTTTATCATTGGAAAAGAGGGAGAATATTTGATCCTGGGTGTGTCATAAAAGGACAAGGTTTTTAAGCTGAAACTTCTGGGAAAGCTGAGGGGAAAGTTAGGCTAAATGAAAAGATACTATATGTATCCAGGTTATTACCTGCAATATCTAAGGAGTCGGTTAGAGTATTGACTTAAACTTACAGGACCACCATTGCCAGTCCTAATGTGACTACAACTCCAACTACATGCGACTGTATCTATTTCTGACTGTGATTGTGACTCCTAGTTACTACTGTAAGGTGTGAATACTTGCAACTTCAAGTACAACTACTTGTGGTTGAAATTTTGACTTTTTTGTACATGCGCCTACATGCAACGGCTACTGTGACTAGTTGTGACCGCGGTTGTGACTACTTGTATCTGCCACTGTGTCAACTTGCGACTTTTACTATTTGTAACTATAAATACTTGTGATTGCGGATACTAACGACTGGGACTACTTATGACTACGACTAAGTCTACTGGTGATTATGACTGACTGATTGTGACTACTACTACTTTCGAATGTGACCACTCGAGACTTCGACTATTTGTGGAAGTGGCAACTTGTGAATCGTGATTATTTGTGATTGTGACTACTTGTTACTGCGAATACCCTCGACTGTGAACACTTGAGACTACGTTCTAAAATATCTTACAACGCCTCCTTCTTCTTTCCAGCCACCTCGATTATTGTAGGGATTTTTATCTTTCAATATTGTCTAGAAAAACTAACTTAAACTGTTGAAAATACATATCACTTTCATTGAAGTGCAAATGACCTCATAGGCTTGAGAACTTTTACGGTTATGGGACTGAGAGAGGGGCTAGTAGTCAAACTCCTGTTTGTAGTATTTTTTGATCGTTTTAAATTTGACTTGAACATTCAATTTAGTTTTTACTTGTTTTAAGATTTATTTATCCATCTATATCAGTGTCTTTGTTTTATGTTTGATACGACCGTTTTTTTAAATTTCTGGTTGTTTTGACTTTCATTTATTCTTTAAAATAATTTTGGGTCATAGTGAGTTTGAACTATTATACGGTTTTATTTCTGCTGGTTTTAATTTAATATGTCTCTTTACTTATATTTGAGAAAGTCATTTTTGAGAAAGTTTGTTATTTTACTTAATATGAGAAAATATTTTGCTGCCATACAGACGCCATAATTGCATCAAATATTTGTTGCTTTGTCTTTATAGCGTGTATTTTAAATTCCAAATTGTCGGATGATTTGAAAATGCCTATGTTACCGTAAATGTCCGAAGTCTGGTTCACCGGTGAATGTCTTAAATTACTTATTTTCTGCTTGGATTCAATCAGCTTTGCGAGTAGGCTTATTCACACTTACGCAAGCTATGATGGTAAAAGTTAAAGTTAGGTTACGTTAATTTAGGTTAGGTTTGGTTAAATTTGGTTATAAATATCAGAATGTGTTAAAAACCTAGCCTAGTCCAAACCTGATTTAACCTAACCTGTCATGATCTAACCTTGCATTAAACTGGAAAAGTTTACTGGTAACGCTGACTAAATCCAAGGAGAAAAAATTTATTTCTGGCATTCTCAGGTGAATGTCGAAATTCACGGTAACACTTACATATATAGAATGGATGGATTTTAGCCACCTTAAACATCCATGAAAGTAACTGTGAGGAAAAATTTGAGAAAAAATAATTTTTAACCGAATGTAGGAATTTACATTGCACGTAACCAATGTTTAGAATGATGTTTGCATGGACTAAGGCTCCATTTATTTCAGAATTTTACAGACGAAACGCTAAATGAATGAGCCAACCAGAATTTTCAGTTTCAAATTCCATGTTGGAAGTTGTTTCCATTCCTTTTTAAATAGAATAAACAAACGATACGGCCCCTTAGGTGTATCTCAGCAAATGGTGCTGACTTTCGATAAAATTTTTTGGAATTTTCTTTTTTTGTAGCGAAATTAGGATTAATTTACCTCTGCAATAATATTTTTGTTGTTGACATTGTTTATTGTCTATCTTGCTCACACTGTGGAATGTACTTTTTTGGGATTTGATTAGTGGAGGCACATATGTAAGATTTTATCTAATTCGGAGCAAAAGTTTAGGAGGGGACCATGTTTTTGATTAAAGGAAAACTATAAAGACCATGAAATATTACCAACTAAACTCTACCAAAACATTAGCTTGGGCTAGGTTTTACTGTTTTATAAATTTTAGCCTCTTTAATGAATCTGGTAACTGTATAAAGGTTTTCGCATTTGTGTGTGTGGTAGTTAAAGGCATTTCTTGTTAATTTAACATTGTTTAGATATTAATATGATTTCTTTTAAAGGAATAACTGAGAACATGACAAATGCTTATTGTAGCAAGAAACTTGATTGTGCCCAAAAACTTATTTTGGAAGCAGAAAATACCTATAGAATCACTGTAAGTTTTTGCTTTTCATTGCTACTAGACTACTATAGAGTACTGTTTCATTATCTTCTCAATGTTTTATGATATGTTTTTTATATCGCATTTCTGATTTTTCAGTTCCTATTATTACCCCACCTCTTTCCTTTCCTCCTCGTACAGTTAACTTTTATTTATCACTCTTCACCTTTCCATGGTACTTGTTAACATTTCCTGCCACAAAAAAGTTATTGAATTGGAAATTTAATTTAAAAAAACAAGTTTTGTCAGCTGAAAGAAAGGAGCAATATTAAGAATTTAAAGGGAGAGAATTATTACGTATATGAGAGGAATTGCCCCCTCCTCAATACCTCCCTCTTTACGCTTAAGTTGGATTTTTTGCTTGGATTATTTAAAAAGGACTCATAAGACACAAGGGCCGTTTAGTTTGAATAATAAGTTTTTTAGAAGTTCTGAAAAAAAAACTTTAGCTTAAAAAACGAGATATTAAGTAGATGGTAACTCCTCTCGTAATTATTCTGTTCGTTTTAAGTTTTAATGTTACTTTATGTTTTCAGTAAAAAGAAAAACTTGTTTTTTCATTTGATTTCTGATCGATTTTTAAATAATGCCGAAAAGCCCAGAATTTTTCGTAGGGGAAGGAAAAATTCTTCCCCCACGAAAAATTTCTCTGTTGAATGATCCTCCTGAGAACCCTGCTCCCCCCCCCCAAAAAAAAAAAACTGAAATATCTGTATAATTCCCAACAGCCAATATCATATGTAAATACTGGGCAAAGTTTATAGCTTGCAGCACTCCCTCCTGGGGCTGTGGGTCTCAAGTCATCCTCAAAGACATAGTTGTTAAATCTTTTCACTATACTAAACAAAAGGGATGTCTTAAAGTTTTGATCAGATGACTCTGGAACAAAGGGGCGTGGGTGGGGGCCTAGCTGGCCTCCAGTATTGTGGTCACATAGATGGCACTAGAACTTTTGATTTCTGTTCAAATCAGCCCTCTCTCAATGTTCTAGAATCACTGGTCCGGTAAGATCACCCCTGAAAAAAAAAAAAAACACTTTATCTATGAGCTTGAAACCTCTACAGTAGCATTTTCGGATATTCTTAATCTGTTGATGTGATTTTCATTAAAATCACTTGATGTATTGGGGTGTTTCCCCTCTTTTTTAAAAATTGGGCAAATTTTCTAGGGCTCTCGTAAATTTTGACGGGTAACATTAAACTTGAGGAATTTTGTATATTTTCAGTTACATCAAAATTTGGTTCTTTTGATGTATCCATTGTTATTAAGACTCTGTTTTTTAGAGTTTTGGTTGCTGTTGAGCCACATCGCTCCTTACTTACTGTTCGATAAAAGGAGCTGTTTGATTAACTACTGCATTGAAGTCAGGAAACCTAGTGTGCATTCAGTCAGACTTAGTTTTCCCCTACACTTGGGGAACATTACAAAGATTTTTTTTTACAATAGACCAGCATACTTAATTCATTTGCAAAAATGCTCAAATTTGTCTTCCCGTCCATTATAACCTCCAAACTCTTCTAGACTTCTTTCTATATCCAAAAAAAAATGAAATTGTCAAAAAAATGGTATTCTGTGTCAAGTCAATAAAGTAATATAATGGAAAAGAATGTAAGTTATTTGCAAAATAATATTATAGAAAATTGAAGAACAAATTTCTGACTTCCTTTCAGTAACACCCCCTCCCCGTCTGTCACATTTGTAAGACTCCAGCCTTTTGTGCTCATAACTGTAATTTTGTTAAACTTTATTATGTTTTTCTACCAATGATTGAGAAAGAACACCTCTTAGCTCATGGATTCCATACCCTACTCTCTTCTTGGTCTTACTCGGGTATAAAATGTGCAATATATTTCTCTGTCCTTTGTGCAGGGATGCAAAGGGTAATAGAATTTTCTATTCAGATTTTTTAAATCCTTGAGCTCCCTAACTCTTTTAGCTCACTCCTCGTATATTCGGCTTGACCGTATACATTTTTTTTTATTAATGGGTTAAAACATAGGAGAATTTGAAGAAAAATGTCCCATATAACTCCCTATCTGCGGCACCTGAATCACAAACTTAATTTCTAAAAAAAAAAATATATAATTAGAAGCACTTAAATGTTCCTCGTTCATTGTTTGTTATTGAGAAACTTGATTTATTGTAGCTACTTGTAAATAAAGCGGTGTAGCTGGATCTTCAGGCCTCTTGCAGTTGCAGCAACTGTGAATAGGGTCTTCTCATATGGAAGAACCGCTACAACTTTGTCTCCGCCTAAAAAAAAACTCCTCCTTGGTGAAAAGGTAGGTTCCCTATGATACTTGACATTTGCAGTAGTCTTGGGGAACCCCAGAAGTGACTCCAGATGTGCCCAAGGGTGAAATAAGGGTTATAGTGGAGACTATTTTTATGGCACTTGGTATTAACCAAGTGACATATAGCAGTCGCCAATTCTGTCGGTCTGTCGGTCCCGGTTTTGCTACTTTAGGCACTTCCAGGTAAGCTAGGACGATGAACTTTTGCAAGCGTATCAGGGACCGGACCAGATTAAATTAGAAATAGTCGTTTTTCCGATTTGACCATCTGGGGGGAGTGGGGGCCCGGTTAATTCGCAAAAAAATAGAAAAAATGAAGCATTTTTAACTTATCAGCGGGTGATTGGATCTTAATGAAATTTGATGTTTGGAATGATATTGTGTCTCAGAGCTCTTATTTTAAATCCCGACCGGATCTGATGACATTGGGGGGAGTTGGAGGGGGAAAACCTAAAGTCCCGGTTTTGCTACTTTAGGCACTTCTAGGTAAGCTAGGACGATGAAATTTGGCAAGCGTATCAGGGACCGGACCAGATTAAATTAGAAATAGTCGTTTTCCCGATTTGACCATCTGGGGGGGGGAGTAGGGGCCGGTTAATTCGGAAAATAGAAAAAATGAAGTATTTTTAACTTATGAGCGGGTGATTGGATCTTAGATATTTGGAATGATATTGTGTTTCAGAGCTCTTATTTTAAATCCCGACTGGGTCTGATGACATTGGGGGGAGTTGGAGGGGGAAACCTAAAATCTTGGAAAACACTTAGAGTAGAGGGATCGGGATGAAACTTGGTGGAAAAAAACACGAGTCCTAGATACATGATTGACATAACCACAACGGATCCGCTCTCTTTGGGGTAGTTGGGGGGGGGTAATTTTGAAAATTGAGGTATTTGTAACTTACGAAAGGGTGACCAGATCTTAATGAAATTTGATATTTAGAAGGATCTTGTGCTTTAAAGTTCGAATTTCAAATTCCGACCAGATCCTGTGACATTCGGGGGAGTTGGAGGGGGGAACCGGAATTCTTGGAAAACATGAAAATTGGAGTATTTATATCTTACGAATAGATGATCGGATCGCAATGAAATTTGATTTTTAGAAGGAATTCATGTCTCAGAGCTCTTATTTCAAATCCCGACCAGATCTTTTGACATTGTGGGGATTTGGAGGGGGAAATCTTGGAAAAACACTTGGAGTGTAGGAATCGGGATAAAGCTTGGTGGATAGAATAAACATATTTCCTTGATACGTGATTGACAGAATCGTACTGGATTCGCTCTCTTTGGGGGAGTTGGGGGGAGGGGTTCAGTGATTTGGCGAGTTCGGTGCTTCTGGACGTGCTAGGGCGATGAAAATTGGTAGGTGTGTCAGGGAGCTGCACAATTTGACTTGATAAAGTCGTTTTCCCAGATTCGACTATCTGGGGGGCAAAAGGGAGAGGAAAAATTAGAAAAATTAGGTATTTATAACTTACGAGTGGGTGATAGGATCTTAATGAATTTTGATATTTAGAAGGACTTTGTGACTCAGAGCTCTTATTTTAAATCTTGATCGGTATTAAGCCTCTTATTTTCCTTTTTAAATCAATCTATTGATTCATAGAATTTTGTTAGAGCTCATACCATATGATCTCTTGGCTCTTAGCTCTTCTCGCCTCGTCACAAGTGCCATATGAGCTCATAGCTCTTGTTTATATATTTGCATCAGGGCTGTTCCTGTGTGATCACCCTGAACAATTTCTCATTTCCACACACCGTCCTTAAAATGCCTGGCTTATGGATGTGAAAAGACGTCTTATACCTAGAAAAAATAGCACAAACAGTTTTATATAGCGTTATCTTCTAGAACTGTAGATTGATACATTGGATTACATTGGATTTGATACAATACAATTGATACATTGGATTTGATACAACTAAAACCCTGGCCACTAATCCACAGGACATTTAAATTTAATAAAGCGATGAAGATTAAACGTACTTGTTATTATTGTTAATTTCCGGGTGTCTTCGTTTGGAAGGGGCTCTTGTAGAAACTTTGGAGATGGCTCATTTTATTGGAAACCTAAAGTTCAAGCGTCCTTTTTAGGAGTCAAAAGTGATTTTAGGGAAACCAGGCCCCTCCAACACCATATTTAGCTTCCCTTCCTCCAAATATGTCCGATCAAACTTTTGAGATATATTTGATCCCGGGTGTCCGAAGAGGCTAAGGTGATTCAGGTGAAAATTTCGGGGAATGATTAGGGGATATTAAAATAGTTAAAACATACTGTGCTCTACTACTACTGCTACTAATAGCACTATTAGTACTGTACTGCAACTGCTAATACTACTACTGCTACTCCTACTACCACCACTACTACTATTACTATTGTTACTATTTATTACCGCCACTTCTAGTACTAATACCGCTACTACTAATACTACTTATAAGAGATTTGACTTGTGTTTGGACCCCAAAAAGATACAACTGAAAATTCGGCTCTCAGCTTCTATCAGCTTTAGATAAAATCTAGTTTACTGCTCTTGTAGATTTTAATGACTTCAATAATTTACGCCCTTCCATCACAGATATGGGATTTGGCTGGACCCTGAAAAGGTGCAAGGAGGACACCAGCTTGTACCTCCTACCGGGTGTCATTGAAATCTGGCGGATTTTGTAGTAGGTGCTATAATGATAAGAATCTAGGGATCTACCATACTCCCTCCACATAGGTTGGATCAGATGCAGACTTCCTAAAAGTAACTTAGCGTATTTTATCTTAAGTCTCATTAAGTATGGTTGATATTCAAGAACATCTACTGGTAGATTTTAACTATGAAAAGAAGGAAGAGATATTCTTAAGGCCCAACAGAGATCAGATCATATATAGACATCAAAAGCACTTCGCTCAGGCGCCATTTTTACTTTCTACTTTGATTTATTGAGAACCTTTTAACCTTTTTATATCCGTCCTGTTAATAGTAACTTTTTACGACACAAGGTAAGAGAATAGTAGATGCTAATAACCGACTATTAGTGGGTTTTTTTCCCTTCATTAGCTTGCGTAAATGGCATGACTAAAATGAATATTTTTATCAAACCATATAGTTTTAACTATTTCCACTGGTTTGATGAGAGAATAGGGGTATTTTGGAAACAGACTCAAATTTTTTATTTTATTTTTATCTAATAATTTAAAATTTACATTAAACTTTTTCTAGACTGAAGATAAAAAATATTTCTTGATTTTCTGCTGCTACCTAATAGATAATTGATCACAATAATACCCAACTAAGCACCTAAAAGTATGTTACTAGGATGTCTACAAAAGTGGGTACTGTTGGAGAATTTTTTTCAAACAGTTCGTGGTAACAAACTGTAAGTAAGGAGCAACCCGGCTCAATAATTACTGGAACTCTAAAAAACCGAATTTTGATACCAATAGATATATCAATAGAATCGGCCGAATATTTTGATTCCACATATAAAATATTCATTAAAGACTACGAGCCTGAGAAAATTTTCCGAATTTTCAAAAAAGGGGGAAATACCCCATAAAAATCATAGAATCTCAATGAAAATCACACTATCAGATCCAATGTATCAGAAAACTTACCACAGAGGTTTCAAGTATTTTTTTGCCTGGAGAAAGATCACGGATGTGTGTTTATTTGTTTTTAGTTTTTTTGTTTTTTTTCTCCCAGGGATAATCGTATTGGCACAGTGATCGTGGAATATCGGTTAAGGGCTCATTCATAAATTTAAAGTTATAGTGCCCCTTTTAAGCGACCTTAAAGATTGAAGGGCAACTAGGCCCCCACCGACGCCCTTTTTCTCAGGATTACCCGATCAAAATTTTGAGATAACCGTTTTCTTCAGCATTAGTTGAAAGTCCGAATAACTGTGTCTTTGAAGATAATACAACCTCCCTACAATCTATGGCGAAAGGTCTTTAAGTTATAAAATTTGCCCATTGTTTACGTGTAGTATTTGTTACTGGGAAGAATGCATACATTTTTTGAGTGGAAGGGGGATTTTCCCCGGAGAGATTTTTCTGGGTAAATTTGCCAGAATTCATATAAGAAATTCTTATTATGTCTTGCTTTGTCTATCCTGGCTCAATTTTACGTGTGGAGATGTTAAGAGTATTTGCCCGTGGTAAATTTTCAACAGGATTAAATTGTCTAGAGTTTGCAACTGAAAGCAAGTTTTTTCCAAGCAAGAAGGCGAAACATTAAAACTCATTATGTGTTAGAAGTTATTACGTATATGAGGGGATTGCCCCGTCCTTAACACCTCGCTCTTTACACTAAAGTTTGAATTTTGTCCCAATTCTTTAAGAATGACTACTGAAATACAAGGTTCGTTTAATTAGAACAATAACAAGCTTTTTTAAAAGCACTAAAAAACTTTAGCGTAAAGAGTGAGGTGTTGAGGAGGGACCAAAAACTTGTATATGTTATAGTATGTTTGTTTTAAGTTTTAATGTTGCTCCTTACTTTTAGTTGAAAAAAACTTTTTTTTTTTGTTCAATTTCACCTTTATTAGACTAACCTTAGTAAAGGTTTCCAGTGTGCATTTCTAGTATGGTGGACAACTGCGGTAATATAAACTATATAGGAGTATCATCATACCGAGGAGTGTCATTCCTAACCCTGTAAATAATTAATTGTAGTAATCATTAAGCTCTTGTGCTGTATTAGGCTATGGGTATGTATCTGCGTTCTTCATCCTTCATCCGCGTTCTGCAGATGAGGGATGATAGATTGCCAAAGATTTTCCTTTTCAGCGAACCGTCTAGGGCTAACCGGAAAGCTGGTCATCTGCGGTTGGGGTGTTAGAATGTCATAAAGAAAGATTTGAAGGAAACACAGGAACTTCCTGGGAGGTTGTAAAGAGGGAGGCTTTGAATAGATTGGGATGGAGGAGGAGCGCGCGTAGCTGTGTTGGCCTCAGGTGGCTGGGTGCTGCGTTGAGTTGTTAGTAGTAGCAGTAGTCGTTGATATGCATTTTCGTTAAGACAAACTATTGGACTTAACACAAGAAGGTCAAGTTTTTATGCAAGAAATGTAAATGATTGGGAAAATTTGACTGCGTGTCTGGAATCAGCATAAAATAATGGTTGTTGTTCTTCTTAAGAAAATCATAATGCTAAACTTTCTCCGGATCCAAGGTCAAATCTAGGCCGCATTAATTCAAGCAGTCAGTTATTTATAAAAAGCACATTCTTTTTTTTCTTAAAAGAAATGGCCAAATCGATCTTTTGATCGATAGGTTGGTTTTCTTAATATTTTCAGAGTGAGATAAGAGGACATGGAGTAAAAAAAAAAAAAAAAAAAAAAAAAAAAAAAAAAAAAAAAAAAAATCTCTTGAAAAGCAAGGAAAATACTTGAACATAGATTGAAGCAATTACTAGTCTTTTGCTGAAGTATGGTGGCTATGAACATCAATATGAAAAAAATTCTGCATTTTGAGTTTGTGGAGCTGATCGTCACACTAAGAAAAGAGGGAATCCCTACTTTGATCGATATTAAGAAAAAACTGCAGTAAAATACACTTTTTGGGTTTCTCCAGTAAAATATACTGAAGTATTCAGTTGGTTATGATGATCAACTATTTTTTGGTTAGCATTAGAGAATCAGTATCCATTTTCGTGCACTAATTCTGTAAAAAAATATGTCAAATGCGGATTGTTGGATTTAACATAAATAAATTTTTAATTTTATGCAAGAACTGTAAATGTCAAAGAAATTGTCTAGAATCAGTTTAAAAATATATATTAGGAACTTCTGTAATATTATCTTTACGGTGTTTTCTAGTTCTCTTCTCTTAGTTCTCTCTTCTCTTAGTTCTCTTATTAGTTCTCTGTCCTCTTATCTTTACGGTTTTCGCTAGGGAAATTATCATGCCAAGCTGTGGTGTTATCAGACAATTTCAGGTGTTAACAGTCAAGTTGGCCGTACATTTGGATTGGGAAAGCAATGATGGTCTTAAGAAAAAAAAATGGGAGACAAAAAGCTTGCTGTTCACCACTGACTTCGATTTGCTTTTTAGGGTAATAAATTGTTTTCTAAAGTGTGAATATGCTCTTGCAGCTTTCCCACGAGCGTCATTATACTAGCTTTCTGGCTCTTCTTTGCCTCTCAAAGCGTAATTTACCCTCCTCTGTTTGTCAAGATGAAATGAAATTGCTGGATATTGGCCAAAAACAATGTTTCAAGACAATAAAACAGTAATTGGGCCCAATGTTCATCTTTCAAAAGAAGATGCGATATTTGTTTTCTATATGACAGAATAGTTACCTACCCTGAAACGGGTGACTGTCTCCTTTTCTTTTGTGAAATTCCCTCTCAGTTAGCTCGGGGCATTCATTCCATCAAATAATGTAAATTAGAACTTTTTTTCCTTTTAGGCTAACCGACGGCAACTTATCAAAGACGTCAGCAATATCTGTTTATTTTATCTCCTTGATTCGCTGCACAGGCAAGTTCAAAGATTCTTTAATTTTTTGTACTAATATATAATTCGACGTATCATATTCATACTTGTGTATATTTATGAGTGTGTGGTTTCTATTTAACATAAGGCAAATAAAACAATTTCCAAACATGCTTTGCTTTTGGCTTGGTACAATCGGTACCGCATCTCCCAACGAACTTAACGACAATGATCCTTGCCTGTTTGAATTGTGGTGACCACAAATTCATGTAATTGGAAATACCTACTTTCAGCGTAAAAATGTCCTCCAGTACAGGTAACACATTAGCGATGGTCATGCCAAGAAAATGATTGACTGTGCTATAATCATTAAATGCAGTAGGTAATTGCTGAAGAACTGTTGGACTCATTGGTTAATGGAGCTTGATGAATATATGTTTGTCTTTAAGCTCAGCGGAGACATGTTGGAAAAGGGAAGATGCTCGAAGTAAAATTTTAAAATTAACTCGACCATCAAAATTTCTCAATAACTTTGATTCTTGTGCGTATAGTCAATAATAGCATAGACTAACAAACTTTTCCCTCACCATTCGAATCGATGGAGTTTACAAGGAAGTATGATGAAATTGAAGTTGTCGGAGTAAAGATAAGGATATCATGTTTAAGCCTTTCAAAGATCTAGTGACAGCAAAACTCCCACACTAGGACAGGTCCCCTCTAAGAGTAGGATGTTCATGAAAGTGATTTATCTCTTCCCTTGCTTTTGGACTTACATTTGGTGATCAAGTAATGTTATACATTTGACTCTCTTAAGGATCTAGCCATCCTGATTGACTCCATAGAAGAGATGCTTCGTTTTCAATTTGAAGGAATGGGTTGAGTTGGCTTGCGTATAAACTTAAGCAAAATTGAGATCATGGCTATGATCTAGAGTCTTGCTGTAATATCTCCGATAAGTTTTAATAACGTCCAAAGAATTTGAGGTTTTCTAACAGTTTACCAACTTAAGCTCAGTAATATCCTTAAATCGATTGCTTCTCTTTGAACTGCAATCAAGAACAGCTACGGTACCTTTTACCATGAACAAACTTAACTAACACCTCAAGCACATTATCAGTCTTAACAGAATCACGGATTTCAACTCCGTTGCTACCCAGTAATCCTTTGTGAATCTGAGGAGCCACAGTGACAACTTTCAAGGTCATACAAATTTCCCAAACGAAAAGCCTCCTAAGGATCAAAACTCAGCATGATGTGGCTTCGTTAATAATGAAAACCTACTTGGTCTAATTGGACACTTATTATTTTTTTTCCCCTGTAAGTAGTTGAATCCTGTGCTGGTATTCATCTACGTCAAAAACGCTTACACCCACCGATAAAAATTATATTGGACCTCCTCACAGAAGCTGCTTGTGGAAGACTGCTTGCCTACGATTCTAGTAATTTAAAGTATTATAATGAGCAAGGCACACTTGCTTACTATTGACTAAAGTCAATAGAAATGACCGACTTTACACTACGTTAAATAACGCCCAGTAGGAAAGGATGGCGTTGCCTCCTAAGTCTTTGGAAACGAATGCATCACTTATCAGTGATAATCTAATGCTAGGTGGCGCAATTTACAAATGCCACATGGCATTGCAAGTTTGTTGATATCTTCTCTTTTGTATTGGTTTCAGTTCTGTTTATTCTCTTTCTTCTCTATTTTACCCAGTAAAAAGTTTCTCTTTCACTCATTCTGGCTAAACTTATGATATTACGTCAAGAAAAATATTGGTGAACATCTGTGAAAAGTGTAGAACGAATAGGGCTTTAACTCTAAATTACAGTTGATCTATTGCTATTAGTTTGTTGGGAATAAATTGTGTAATGAGAATCTGATGTTTATAGTCGTCTTTAAAGCAAAGGTCAAGCTTTCATGTCAAAGTCTTTTATTTGTTACTTGTGATATTTTAGACAAAAGTAGTCCATTCGATGTTGTTTTTCTCAACTTGTTAATAAAAGTAGATGAATTTGGTGCGTCAAAACAAGTGTATTTACATAAATAGTGCATTTTAATGTTGTCTTTTTGTTTGCATTTGCGTGTGTGTATATGAGGGGGGAGGGGGGCTCTGGATTGGTTTTGGGATTGAGACGCTAACTTTTTTCCTCTGAATGTAGAAGTAATCTTAATTTTTTTTTCATTAGGGTCAAACAACAGGAATTTCAACAAGTTTCAATTCTCCCAAAGAACTTGGTTTCAATGCATTCTATTTCGATGAAATTTCATTTCCTTTCTCTTCAGGAGGGAGGGGAAGGGCAGCGTTGATCTTTTGCGACATTTGATATAGGCTCACATTTTTATTCTCTTTTATTTATCATGATATTTATATTTATTATTATATTATTTATTTATTATATATATTTATTATCTTATTTCTCTTGTAGAATCTGCCAACCGACTGCATCTCAGGAACTTGTAAAGCTGATAACCTCAATGCATTGTGAGTATTGTTTGATTGTTTGCTTTATTCTATTTTATTACTTCTTTGTTTAACGGAAAGAGTCTTTATTGACTTTATTTGAGTTTCGGCAGCAACACTTTTTTTTCTTTTTTTTGCTGCCGATTTTGGTTTATCGTAAGAAGGTGGTATTATTCAACCTCTACCACTTTACAATTTCTTTGAATTAAAACTCTCTGAATTTTAAGTCTAAATGTTTTCCCTGTGTTTGGGATAGCTGTTGCTTATGGATATTCCCCAGAGCCAAAAAGATTATCTTCGCTTGCCCTAGAGCCAGAGCGTAGCCTGTGTGTGTAACGTTTCATAGCTTACTGACTGAAGTTGTTACACCAAGCTTTAGTTTCTTCAAGTCATGCCTAACTTTTTAATGGATTGCTCCATTCAGGTGAACAGGTAGGCAGGCATTAGGTCTAAGTTTGGACTGGACTAGAATCCAAAATTGCTTAACATGTTCGTTGAATATTTGGCTCCTTCGCCAAAATATCTTCAAACAGCAGTATATTGAAACTCATATGGATATCCAAGGTGTACAGAAGTCCTATGGTCTGCTGTTACTAATCATTTTAGTTTTGATTGAATTTTTGTTTCAATTTTTACGTCTAGGACTGAGATAGAGGCATGACAGTGCATTGTATCTTCTGGACTTCAATTGTTATCTCGTTTGTAAAGTAAACGAAGCCTATTCTGTTTTTTCGTTCTTAATTCCGCCAGTAATAAGTTGCCCCGTGATAAGGAAATGAACTAACTAACACTTACTTTTTTTTTTTTTTTTTAGCTGAATAGCAATGATAATTGACGAGCTAATGATATCAGTTAATATATATTCAAAAAGATTTTTCGGGATACATTATTTCAAGAATTTCAGGGATTGACAGCTTCATTGTTTGGGTGCATATTGAGAAAGAAAGAACATCAGATAATGACGCTTTGTAAGAATGAGCTAAGGCCTAATTTGGTGCGAAAACAACTAGGGTTTAATTTGTACACAAATACGCAAGTCCAAGCCGTTCTTAGTAACCTCCCGCTGCCAACGTTTTCGCCGAAAGGCGAAAATGTTAATATCAACAAAAAACGTTAGGGAGGTTCAACAAAAAACGTTAATATCGGAGGTTCAACACGGGCTGGTGATCCCTCCTATCCTCCTATATTTCTAAAATTTTAACAAAAAGAAAGGCTAGTCAACCTGTTTGCGCGAATGTCACATCTTGCATAAACCAGATCCATGCAAAGATCTTCAATCTGTGTAAATGCATGAAAATCCTGGGCTCTTGGCACCTTTAGCATTCCTCCAATCTAATCTTGTTTGTAAAGAAATATTGTGCAAAAATTTTCAATCTGTATGACTGGTGGCACAAAGTGACCTTTTGATCCTGTAACACTCCCTACGCTCTCTCTTTTTCAGAAAGACAAGCATCTTGCCTTTTTTTTTATTTACGCTCTGCAGACAGTTCATGCGGTGAGTTGTTAGTAGTAGTAGTTGTAGTAGTAATAGTAGTGGTAGTAGTAGACAGTTTGTGTTTGAAGTATTGAAAGCATGAAGCAGGCTAATGGTCCCTCTAGCTTACCCCCAACCCTTTCCTCTCACACTGGCAACTTTTAGGCATACTGATCGAGTTAGGCATACTGAACCATGGCTAATATGGAACCATGCAAGGGTTTTTATTCTTTATCACTCGAGAACTAAAGTGAGCTAGTGACCCCTTCAAAACACCTCCCAAATGACAAATTTTTACCAGACGATAGATGTTGTTGTTTTTTCTCGGTTGGTTTGAAGTTTTGGGGACAACTACCTTGAGTAAATACGACATGAGAATGAAATTGTATAGGCATAAGAGCCCTCTTCGACCTATCCACGTAAGTGATCAAATCGCTTGAACCCTGTGGACAAGTTTCTTGGTCCAAGGGACAAACGAGATGGAATTTCAAAGGTTTACGCCACGAGGCCTTGGCCCATTCTTTGCCCCATTTTTTTCCTTATGATTTCCCCCAGATCCACGTGAAGTTCATTTGGCTGAATCCTATGGCCAGAGAGATGTTGCCCAAACTTATAGATTACACATCACTAATGCAGATCCTTCTTCTGAGTGTCTATTGTTGATGACGGATATGTATTTGAGCCTTTTATAGAATTAAAATTGCTTAGTAAAATTTATTCATTTGATGGTCGCAAAACACTACTGAGAAATTTATAAATTAGTCTTTTGTTTTCGCAATTCTAATCCTGTTTTGGCTTGTAAGCCCGTTTTGTCGTGTCCGTTTTGTGTTTTCAATGAATCAGTGGATTTTAAATTATACAAATATATGGAAATATTACCAGCCAGTTTATTTGAAACAGGCTTTGAAATATATGTTGTATAAATAACGAAGAAGTAGCTTATGTTTGTTTTAAATTTCAACTTAGCTCTTTACTTTTATCAGGAAAACGATTTGCTTATTCATTAAAAACAATTTACAATTTGCTAATTCGTCATTAGATTACTTTGCAAATCATGCATACATGCAAAATTAGAAATATACGATATAGCTGGTTCGAAGTAAAAATGGCGTATTTTGAAACCGCCACCAAGAAAGATCTTGTAATTTGTATTGAAGGAACATTTTTCTTCAGGACTTAGCATTTTAGAAGTTTTGTGGCTAACCTCTTCAGAGTTCAGGCAAGATTGAGAACAAAGAAGCAAAACCAAAATGTTGTTCCTTTTGAACATGCTGCAATACTTCATATTACTCTGGCCAGGGAACTCAAGTTACGGTTATTTTAATAGTCCATATCCAATTTAAAAGCCTCATCCCCTTCCTATTTACCCATTGCTTGTCATCCTTGCTACGCTGCTACTGAACCTTAACTCAGCTTAATTATTCCATGTCAGTTCGATTAGCATAAACTTCAAAGGGGGCTCTTTTGATTAGAAATTGAAAGTCCTAGTTCCCTTTTTAAGAGTCAAAAGTGATCGGAGGGCATCTGTCTCCCCTACGCTTTATTTTCCCCCAATGTATCCGATCAAAATTTTCAGACAGAGATTTGCTCCTAATAGTCCAAAGATCAGATTACACTAATTTCAGGGTCACATTTTAAGAGCTAAAAGTGGTCAGAAGACAACATATCCCCTGTTCATTCAATTTAGTCCAATGTTTGTATAATAATACTTTCGGCGTTGATATAACCCCCAAAGCCCATGAGTAAGAGTTGTAAGCTAATCCCCGGGGGCATATGAGGTTTTTAACGCAAAATGTTGCCTTATAAACTTTGAAGGAGGGACATTTGATTTGAAATTGGAAAATTCTATTTCCCTTTCAAAGAGTTTAAAGGGATCGGGGGGCAATTAGCTCCTCCAAAGCTCTCTTTTTCCCGAATGCCTCTGATCTAGCTTTGTAGATATTCGTTTTGTTTAATATAGTCCAAAGAACATATAAAGAATCCATGGGGCTTGACACTATCCCCAGAACCCTGGACAGGGGTTGTAAGTTATGCCTGGGGGCTATATCAGGTTTTTATGGAAGGGTGATTGTTTAAACTTCGGAGGAAGCTTGCTTGACTGAAAATTAAAAGTTCTAGTTCTTTTTTAAGGCCTGAAAACATCAGAGGGCAACTATGCCCTCCATCGGCCTCTTTTCTCCTACATGAATCGGATTGAAATTTTGAGATAACCCTTTTTTCAAAATAGGCCAAATGTCAAATAACTATGGTTCCAGTATTGACCCCCCCCTCCTCCAGCCCTTGGGAAAAGGGCTTTGAATTATCAGGGGTGAATCTCCTGAATTTTTATGTGGGGGTGGGGGGTGGAGGGAAAGACGGGTTTATATCGGGATAGTCAAGGGGCATGGGATGTATAATAATTTTTCTCCAAATTATTTGTGCAACTATGCTAGTTACCCATGGTTTTACGAATCAGCCAGTTCATGGTAACGAACTTATTGTAAGGAATTGCCAAGCTCAATAGTAATCAAAACTCTAAAAAACGGAACTTTGAAACCAATAGATATATCAAAAGAATCGGCTTACTATGCTGATTTCTATTAAGTTTGACCTTATTCATCAAATGTTACGAGCCTGAGAAAAGTTGCCTGATTTTTGGAAAAAAAGGGGGAAAAACCCCCCTAAAAGTGTAGAATCTTGATGAAAATCACACCATGACATTCAGCTTATCAGAGAACCCTACTAGAGAGGTTTCAATTTCCTATCTGCAAAAATGTGGAATTTTGTATTTATTTGCAAGAAGAAAGATCACGGATCTGTGTTTGTTATTAAATTAAAAAAAAACATGTTTTTTTAACTGCAAGTAAGGAGCGACATTAAAACTTAAAACGAACAGAAATTATTCCTTATATGAAAGAGGTTGTTCCCTCCGCAACGCCTCGCTCTTTACGCTAAAGTCTGACTCTTTCTCACAACTCTACTTTTTAAAACAATAAAAAAACTCTACCGTAAAAAGCGAGGCGTTGCGGAGGGAGGAACAACCTCTTTCATATAAGAAACAATTTCTGTTCGTTTTCAGTTTTAATGTCGCTCCTTACTTGCAGTTAAAAAAATATGTTTTTATTTAATTTCTGAACGTTTTTGAATTAATGCATGTTTTGATTTTGGCTCACCGCACATGAATAATTAAAACAAAATTTGTATACCATTTTTTTTTTTTTTTTGTTAAATGGCTTTCTCATAGTTTTGTTCGGATGATTTTGATTAAAAATAAGGATGGGGGAGGAGGCCTAGTTGCCCTCCAATTTTCGGTTACTTAAAAATGTAACTAGATTTTAGATTTTTTTTTTTTTTTTTTTTTTTTTTTTTTTTTTTTTTTTTTTTTTTTTTTTTTTTTTTGTGCGAACGGTTTTGTTAGAAATAAACAGACGTACCTTACGAATCAACTTACGTAACGATCTTCTATATTTGTGTATTTTTATTATGTATATGAGGGGGTTTTTTGCCCCCTTGTCAATACCTTGCTCTTTACACTAAGGCTTGATCTTTATCCCAAATCCTTAAGAATGACCCCTGAATCACAAAGGCCGTAGAATAAATAGTTGAAATAACTAAAAATACTTTAGCGTAAAGAGCAAGGTATTGTGAAGGAAAAAACCTTGATCCGGCTACTTTGGGGAAAAAGTGTGCGTGGGAGGGGGCCTAGGTGCCCCCCAATTTTTCTGGTCACTTAAAAAGGGCACTAGAACTTTTAATTCCCATCAGAATGAGCTCTCTTGCAACATTCTAGGATCAATGGGTCAATACGATCACCCCTGGAAAAAAAACAAAAAACAAATAAACACGCATCCGTGATCTGTCTTCTGGCAAAAAATACAAATTCCACATTTTTGTAAATAGGAGCTTGAAACTTCTACACTATGGTTCTCTGATACGCTGAATCTGATGGTTTGATTTTCGTTAAAATTTTATGACTTTTAGGGGCTGTTTCCCCCTCTTCTCTTAAATAAGGCAAATTTTTTAGGCTCGTAACTTTTATGGGTAAGACTAAACTTGATGGAACTTATAACCCTAAAATCAGTATTAAAATGCGAGTCTTTTGATGTAACTATTGGTATCAACATTCCCTTTTTTAAAGTTTCGGTTACTATTGAGCCGGGTCGCTCCTTACTGCAGTTCGTTACCACGAGCCGTTTGATTTGTTTTTTCCCTAGTGGTGATCGTATCAACCCAGTGGTCCTAGAATATCGAGAGATGGCTCGTTTTCACAGAAAGTAATTCTCTAGAGTACTTTTCTAAGTGATCAAAAAGATTGGAGGGCAACTAGGCCTCTTCCCATGCCTCTTTTTTCTCAAAATCTTCTGATAAAAATTTTGATATAGCCATTTTGTTGGAGAAAGCATTAAAATATGAACTAAGGAGGACTAAAGTGGAGGTCATGGATAAAATGGCAGAGGATCTGGAAGATGCTGCTAGACGGCATAATAGTAAATTATTGTAATGGCATGTTAATAAATTGAGAGGGAGTAGTCATTCTGAACTTGCCCCAGTTAAAGATAGGAACGGGGCCTACACTAAGTGACAAGGAAAGGGATAAAGAGAAATGGGCGGAACATTTTGAGAATTTGCTAAAACGAGGTACAGTTGCAGGAAAAGATATAGAGGAAAATAAAAAAGTTTGTGATACCTTGGATGTGAAGGAAGATTTTTTTGTGAGGAAGAACTAGCGACAGTACTAAAAGGATTCAAAAATAATAAGGCTCCAAGTCCTGATAGTGTGGTAAATGTGTTTCTTAAGTATAGTGTTTCTGAGGTTAGAAATAAGTTACTGAAGATTGTGAATATGATTTTTGAAAAATGGGAAATGTCTAATGATTTTAGGAAAACCGAAATTAAACCACTGTATAAGAAAGGTGGTTAGAGTGAGCCTCGTAGTTATCGAGGCATTAGTCTAGTTTCGGTGAAGACGGTGAAGATTTGGTCAATGGTCGATCGTCCAGGTCGGAAGTCAGCTTGGTATTCACCCATAACGGAGGCTGTAATTGCTTGGATTCTGCGTAGGAGAATTTTGGTCAGTATTCTAGTTTGATGACTGGTCAAGCTGATCGGGTGGTAGTTCTCACACTCTCTTCTTGAACCTTTTTTGTGGATTGGGACCACTGCTGCCTTACACCATATCTGTGGGACGTGGCCCGTTAACCATGCGGCTGACACAACTTTGTGGTACGGTTCGACGACGTCCTCTGAGTCAATGTTGATTAGTTCAGCAGTGATACCGTCCAGTCCTGGGGCCTTCCCTCGAGTTTCAGGGATCTTATCGCTGCCTCAGTTTCTGATTTTAAGAGTGGTGGTGGAGGTTCTCGATCATTAATGGGGAAGGAGTTTAGGATGCTGGGATCGGCAATGATATGCGGATTTAATTTATCTTCAAAATATTTCTTCCATTGTTCGAGTTTCATTTTTGCATCGTTGATGGGATTGTTTTGTTTGTCTAGGATTGCTGTGGAGATGGGATCTTTCCTGCTAGACAGTTCACGAACTGTTTTGAATAGTTTTTGACTGCTTCCTTTCCAAAACTCGCATTCCTTGCATTTCTCGGTAACATAGCTACGCAAGGCCTTTCGGACTTCCCGTTCGATTCTCCTTTTGAGACATTTATAGGTGTCTCGGCTGCATGGGTCAGCTTTGTTGTTGCAGAGACGCTTTTGGTTACATAGTTGGATTATTTCTTCAGTAATCCACGGCTTTTTGTCTTTCGTTTTCCTCCCGAGGACATCATTTGCTGTCTCCAAAACTGCAGAAGTTGCATGCTCAGCCCGTTGATCAATCTCTTCGACGGTGGTGAGGGAAGTGAAGTTCTCTAGGATAGCTCGGAATTTTGACGATAGGCTGGTGGTATAGGTGCCTTTTTTTATGGGGTCGCGAAGCAGTTCTGTCCGGAATCTAGGGATTCTTATCGTCTTAGGGAGTCGTTTCAGTCTTAGCTTGAGTTTTTACATCAGGAGTGAGTGATCCAAATCAAATTCTGCACCAGGAAGGGATACAGTATCCATTATTGAGGACCTCCAGCGTTTAGATATCAGCACATAGTCTATCATGTTTTCAGTTACTCCGTCGGGGGATCTCCAGGTGACCTTACGGCGGGTCTGTGTTTAAAGGCGGTGTTAGTTATATACAGGTCGTTTTCTCTACAGAAACTATTTAGCCTTTCACCTCTTCCGTTCAGTCGACCATGGCCGTGCGGTCCCATTACATCTCTCCGATCAATCTGATCGTTGCCCGTGATAGTGTTGAAGTCGCCCATGACGATGAGCATATCTTTCTTTGGTGTTTGGTCGGTGACACTTTGAAGTTGAAAGTAGAACTGTTCGCATTCTTCATCGCTTCGAGCAGAGTCAGGAGCATATACCTGGATGATGGTAAGGTTTGACACGGATCCCTTTAGTCTAATGGTAGCTATCCTTTCTGATACGGGCGTGAAGGAGATCAGCGCCTTTTTTGTAGTTGGTGAGAGGATGAGATATAAGATAAGATATTTATTTCAAAAAAATCACTGTCACAAGCCCTCAGGGGGCCGAATTCGGACTTCGGAGTCGACTAATAAAACAAACAAAGCAAAAAACACTAATAATAATGAATGATCAAATTATGTATAAATATACAAGTCAGAAAAAAAGTCAAAAAATATAAGTCAGAAAAAAGGGAAGGGGACAAAAAAAAGTCAAGAAATAAACATATATATCTACAAATTAAAAGGGACACTAAAAAAAAGTCCAAAAACTCACAAAAAAAGAACGAAGCATAAAACACACGAAAAACACATATGACTTAAAAGGGAAACTAAACCAAAACAGCGGGGGGCACTCACAACACCCTGTCTGTGAGTGCCATCGGTGCGTCCCGAGAGTAGGAGGGAGGTCCCAGAGATAGTTTCTTCACCGGTTCGGGGGAGGTGTGTCTCAGATAGCCCGACTAAGTCCCACTTGTATCGGTTTAGTTCTCTCAGTAATAGGTCCATTTTTCCTGGTTTGGCTAAAGTCCGGGTGTCGAGTGTTCCAATGTTGAGTACAGTTTTAGTGGAGATGAGTCGCAGGGTATCCTTATCCCGTCCGGGGGGTCGTCATAGGCCTATTGTGATCGTCGGCTTCCCCGTACGCGGTAGCTTGTTCGTCGGTTTCCCCGTACGCGGTAGCATGTTCGTCGGCTTCCCCGTACGCGGTAGTATGTTCAATATTACTTCCATTCGCCATCATCATCATCATCATCAAATCGCTAGGTTCGTCGGTTTCCCCGGACGCGGTAGTAATTCTGCTTTGATTCATAGAGCCCATAATTCATTTGTTAAAAGGAAAGGTTTCAAGGCTGGTTAGGAGACGGCGGTAAGCCACTCCTCTCCGTCAACTTGTAGAGGCCGTTGTTCGTCGCTGAATCATCCGCCCTTTCGCAGTTGTCTTCCTGAAGAGGATCCTCCCACGATGATAATCTGCCAAACCATACGATTTTACCCATTGTTGTGGGAAAGTTTGAAGCTGACGGGACATATCCACACGCCGGTGGGCCCAGCTCAGTCTACATCAGAGGGGCCTTCTTCCTCCTCCGCCTGAATTTATGTCCCCCAGGCGAGGGTATCCCAGTTATATTTTAGGACCCCCAGGGGCTGGGTCCCCCCTTGGTCCGCGCCTCCATCACCACCGGAGGTACCCTTTATATCTGCAAGGCTTTCCTCTATCCGCCACCTGGGGACGCGCTGAGTGGCCTGGGGTGGGCCCCTACTGAGAAGGTGACTCAGTAGGTACACAGAACCTTGGTAATATTATTAGTAAAGACGGTGGGAGCAGTGAAGATGTTAAAAGTAGAATAGCCAAGGCTCAGGACGTTTTTTTCACAGTTAAAAAAAAAAATTGGAAGAATAGGAAGATAAGTTTGCAAACCAAGATTAGAATATTGGAAGGTACAGTGATGACTGTGGTCAAACATGGCTCTGAAGCATGGGCGCTCCGAAAAGCGGATGAAGCTTTACTTGATGTTTTTGAGATGGCTAGAGCACGTTCTGCGGATGAAGGATAACCGATTGCCGAAGATTGTCCTTTTCGGCCAACCGTCTAGGGCTAAACGGAGAGCAGATCTCCTCATCGGGGGGGGGGGCGTAGCTGTTTTGGCCTCAGGAGGCTTGGTTCTGGGGTGAGTTGTTAGTTGTAATAGTGGTAGTATTTTGTTCAGCATAGTAGAAAGGCACAATAACTATGCCTTTGGAGATATCATGACCCCCCCCCACATCCCCTGGGGAAAGGTCTTTAAGGTATAAAATTTGCCATTGTCTACGTATAGTATTTGTTATTGGGAAGTATGCAATTTTTTCGGATGGGGGGGGGTGAATTTTCGCTTGCTGGATTTCCCACGGGGAGAATTTCACATGGGGTGAATTCTTCAGGGGAAATTTTACACTGGGAGAATTTGTCAGAATTCCTATACGAAATTCTTCTTGTGTCTTGCTTTCTCTTTGGCGCCTCAATTTTACGCTTCGAGAGGTTAAGGGTAATTGTCTGGGGTAAATTGTCACCAGGATTGAATTATATAGAAAATATATCCGTGTAGAGGAGGGATTTTTTCGTGGAGGTGGAGCCAAATTTCCTGGCATTATTTAAAAAAGGATCAGAAATTAAATAACAAAAGCAAGTTTTTTTCAACTGAAAGTAAGGAGTAATATTAAACTTCAAAGCAAATAAAAGTTATTACGTATGTCAGGGAGGGGGGGGCTCCTCTTTAACACGTTGCTGTTAACGCTAAAGTTCGAATTTTGTACCAATTCTATAAGAAGGACTCCTGAAACACAACGTTCGTCTAAATAGAACAATAAGAAGTTGTTGTCAAAAGTACTAAAAAACTTAAGCGTAAAGATCGAGGTATTGAGGAGGAGTCACACCCTCGTACGCATAATAATTTCTGTTCTTTTTTAAGTTTTAATGTTGCTCCTTGTTTTCAGTAGAAAAAACTGTCGTTTTTTATTTAATTAAGTATAAGTACAGTTGTTAAAGGTTAGACTAGTAACCTCCTTGTGATTGCTGCGGAACGCACGAAATAGTTTCCAATTACACAAGTTATAAATTAATAGAATTTGATAATGAAAGCTTAGTATTTATGTAAATAAAATATTTCAGAAGCTAGGAAAATTTTGATGGATCTGAATCGCATCTAAAAAACCTAACTAGATTACGACTTATATGGCTAAATCCTTATGACCTATCGAATCATGTCTAGAAGGAGAAAATTTCTTGTTAGAAATCTCCCTTGGGCGACGCTAGGCTGGAGAGGGTCCCATAGACATAACAGAACTGATAGGTTTCTACTCACATGTCGCTTCAGGCCTCAGTGTTCGGTGATAATCTGAGGGGATCCCTTGGGTACAACTGAACCGGTAATTTTGTGTGTACTCAAGAACATCCGAACGATCTTTAGAACGACGTTTTCAGATATTCTCTCTCTAGAAGATATTCCAGTATTACAGGAGAGTAGCCCTACCAACATCATTTAAACCCTGTAAATAGGTTAGAAGATAAAAATAGGCACTCTTAATGGATAAGACCCTTGCTATTAACGCGTTTGATAACGAAATATAAACTGGCTTCTAAAAACTTGTAAAAATAAGAGAAAAAAAAAATGTACGATGCCACTGAAGCGGTTCCTTTTCGAGCCTATGACTGATCGTGGCAATTCACCTACTGCCTTGGCTATGTAGGTTCGAGATTCAATGGATCCCCGATTGAAGCTGAACGACACTCGACAATGCTGCTGTGTAACCATCTGATCTGCACTGATAAGTCATTTTCTGGTTTAATTTTATACTTGTCTCAATTAGCAGCCTTTTCACTGAAGATGTGACAGATTACTAAGGGAAAAAAGAAACGATGCAAGAGTTAGGGTAATTAATTTAAAGTTATGGAAAGAAAATATATCTGATAATTAGGGCCAGTCGCCTCGCACCTCCTCCCTAAGATAAATACCCACCACTACACCACACTGGTGAAAATCTCACATGGTAATGACACAACAATGATAAAAATGCGCAAAGCACAAAAAGAACTTCAAAGTCTTAACTAAAGCTTTCAACCTTTCATCTCTGGCCAATGTCTGTACTGCTGCTACCATAGCTTAGTCCTTATCCATTGCCATCCAAATTTTCTGTAGAACGAATGGAGTGTTTGACTGCAAAGCCATATCAGACAGATTTGGAACTTAGAAGAAGTGAATCCGCGAGATTAGCGGAAAATAATCGTGCTGATGTAGTAATGAAATTCTTGGGCTTAGCCTAAGGGAGACTTCTATATGCAACAAATCCAGCAAAATGGTAAACCCAAAAGGGACAACAATCATGTAGGCTCTTTAATCATGAGGGTAAAAGTTTGGTACTGGCTTAAAGATAAAAAGTTTGGAGGGAATAGGTAATGACTGGAGATAGGGGAGAGTATCTCTCAGGAATCGTAATTCCGTACCGTTATTTATAAACATTTTCAGTAATTTATTATTCTACGAAATGAGTGCCATTTAGAATCATTCTTTTTTTGCATCGTTTGATATATTTGACAATTTCTTTGGTCTATTATTGCTGAAGCTAGAGATTTTGCATATACATGCCCGATCCCATTTCTGGCAGTTGTAAAAAGCATACACGTGTCCAGTACACATAAATTGGACCCCCTCCTCGGAGTAAGGAGAGAATATGAGCCTGAATGAAGCATAACAGTAGAACCAGAGTGGATCGGGTTCAGAATATGAACCAGAATGTAAACCTGTTCGAGAGTGATGAAATGCTGGCAAGAAACATTCAGGAATATGTGATCGTTGAAGCTTCTAAAGGAACAGGGCTTGAAAAACAACAAAATTGAATTACGCTCCCTGACGCAAGAATCAAGAAACCAAAGAGAAGAGGAAGATAACTAAAAGACTTCACTCGTGCGGAAAGAAAGAAACTTGAGTATTCAGAAAAGCGATCAAAAATTCACAGAGCCAGGTCATCCCCTCCTAAAGTGTGACATTGACCATGTCCGTATCGAAGAGGCAAAGAAAACTTCAGATGTCCTTGTCAAAATTCAAAGAGACTGTGACAACGTTGTGTGGTGGGCAAGAGTTAAAATACCAATGGCTACAGATGAAATGAAAAAAAAATAGCTACTTGACTAGGGAGAATTTTTTCAACAGAATTGTACCAGACGAGGCGCTGACACAGAAAAACGTAGTTTTAGTAACTATGTATAATAGTTTTAGTAGTTTTAGTAGCCTACACTGGATTTTGTATTAGAAACATTTTGGAATTCTGGAGCTTAAGACAACCATGGAAGATGAAGAGCTGTTTCGAGTAGGGAACTTGTGAAAAAGAGGAAAAACAATGACAAAAGTGATGAGACCCCAATATCCAAATTGCAAATCAATCAGCACATCAAAATACGACTATCTTGTGTCACTGTTGCCGCTGCTTGATGAAGAGTAAACATCCGTTTTTTAAGATTTTCATACACGACACTTCATGTCTTGATGTCGCTAAAATGACCAGACAAAAAATTAACACAACAAAGTTTTGACTTATACTACCTTCTACTTGATATAGATTTCTGGTTCTTATTCTGTTTCTTTTGTTTCTTTTTTTTCAAAAAAGATAAAAGTTAGGCGGACTGAACACGTTTTTGCATTTTTTTTTTCCGGCAAAATCTTATTATGCTTTATGGAGTTCACTTCATTTCATAAGAAAATGTTTACAATAGACTAATTCCCTCATTACCCCTGAAAAAAAGGCTAGATTTGTCTAGATAATTGTTTTAAAGACATCTTTCAACCATATCTAGATTTTCACGAATTTTTAAAGTATATTTTCTCTTTTCTGTACAATTTGAAAAAGTGGATTGAGCACGTTTATGCATAACGGTAAGAATTACTAAGGGTGCCTTAGTGAAGAGATCACAACTGGCCAAACACTTGCTGACCCAGGGAACTTACTGTCAATTCTGACCTTCCAAAGTTCTTTTGCTTCAGGAAGCTGATTGAAGAGACCTCCTGGGAAGCAGTTTTCCTTCCCAAACTCTCCCAATCTAATCCAATCTTTCAATATTCCTAGAATATAAGGGTTGATGTCTATGGATTTTGGGAATTAAAATGGACAATCATGATTATCAGAAGCATTTTATTTGAAACCGGGTTGTTACTCATTTTCTAGAGAAGATGGCCCGGCTAATTTCTTCTCCCAACTCTCCCATGGAAAACCACGCCAATCTCATTGTCATAGAAGTCGCACAAGTTTCAGTTTTAGGATTTATAGACTTCAATGAAAGTACCTTGTTAACGTTACCCTGTGAAATAAGCCAACCATTTGGTATAATTTTCAGAACTGAACATTACGTTTGGTGTATTATTTAGAATTTACCATGAATTTGTCAAGGAAGGCATGGAGCCTGTTCTTTGGTTGTAATCTGCCTACTAGGAGATTACTTTATCGGTTGTCCATGGAAATATGAAGCCTGTTCTAAAGAGGTAACCTTCTAGTCGAAGGTTCGAAAAAAGCATTTTTAGAGTAAATCTGCTGGTGAATGCTGAAAAATGGATAACTGGGGTTCAAGTAATAAATTGTGAAACACGATGGTTTTGCCGTGTGCATTTTGTAGTCGTACTTATTCATAAAAAAGGATTTTTGTTTCATTCTATAGAATTAATTTTTTTTTCTCCAACAAATTATGTGCATTGAAATTTCTGATCTTGAATATCATATCACTGATAGTTTGCAATAGTATGTTCCATATCGTCATTTTTGATTCTGGACATTAGGGTACTGGAAAAACATATGAGAAGCTTAGAAATCCTGTTTGGATTCCAAATATGTATTCAATTGCTAAGATGTACTCTGTTTCATGTGAAATGTTTCTCCGTCGGAAGGCTATGAATTATACTCCAGATGCTCCGCTTCAAAGTTTACCAATGCTGTCAGCAATATTGGAAACGGTTTTTATATATTTAGTTGGTCCCTTGCCGAAAACATCGATGAATCATGTGTATATTTTGACAGTAACTGATTATATCATCCACCCTCTTCTTTTAATTCCCCTAGTGGACGCAAAGGTTGGACCATTTTCAAAGGCGTTTGTGTAAGAATATTGTCTTCTTTCTGGTTTTCTGTCAATTTTTTCTAATCATGGGACGCATTCCAAAAACCATCGTTTTCCTTCGAGTGAGCATCCAGAAACGAATGGTGTTTTGGGACGTCGACACGCCGATGTAAAGGACATTTTGGCACAATATATCGATCAGCAAAACAGATCAGATTGGGATTCTTGGTTCAATAATGTCGGCTTTTGTCTCAACATAGAGTTTAACAATTTGTTGCGTGATAACAGTTTTTTCATCATGTTTCTGCTTGATGCATCGTTGCTAGTTGATAGGACTATTAACCACAGAGTTTTGTATGATGTGGCTGATTATTACAAATCGAAGGACTTGTCGTGACTGAACCATGTTTTTGATGGTCCGTATAGGGTTGGAGAAACGAATTCTGTCATCAAAAAGTCAGAAGATAGCTCATCGGCTTTGACTGCTCAGCCTGGGGCTTTGAGTTCCTTCGGGAGCAGGACACTGAAAAGGAGAGCAGAACCTATCATTGGTTTCTCCTGGTGATGATGGTAATAAAGATTTATTTAATGACTTATTGACCACTCAAAAGCTGAATCGTACAAAACCAGCTCAGCCTACTCAAACCTTACTTACCCCTCAAAATACTTTGACTTCAACTTCTAACACTTCAGATAACACGTTTTCACCTGTTAGACTAACAAATACCCCTCATTCCATTTACAAGACACCAACTAGGCAAGCCCCTTCAGACGTTTAGACTGACGTACAAAGGATTGGACTTGAACTGAGATCATTGTTTAGTAATCCGAACCAAAATGAAAATGATTCCGACCTCACTTTGAGGATTGCAGATGAGGTTTCGGACCAAGTAAATTCCGTGCGTACATCCCGAAATCGAAATTCAAATGAATGCCTACATTATGATCAGTTAGGTGACAGTAATTTAGTCGCCCAAGTACGGGAAAATTTTAATAAAAATGTGGCCTAGAAAATTCCGCGCGTAAGTCCCGAAATCGAAAGCCAAATTGAATTCCTACGTTATGATCTGTTAGTTGGCACTGATTCAGTCACCCAAGAACTGGCAAATTTTGGTAAAAATTTGGCTTAGAAAATTGTGTATAGCTCCGTTCATTTACGATAACAATCAGTTTGTGTAAGTGCACCAGTTTCAGTTTGTGTGTAAGTGGCCTTTGCGTCCACAAGGGGAATCAAATGAAGATTGCGGCTGAAATAATCAGATACTGGCAAAATATACACATGATCCATCGTTGTTTTAGGCATGGACCAACGAAATATATAAAAACCATTTCCAATATTGCTGACGGCATTACTAAACTTGAAGCGGAGCATCTGGAGTATAACTCATAGTCTTTCGATGGAGACACTTTTTACCAGAAACACAGTACATCTTAGCGACCGAATTCTCATTTGGAAACCAAGCGTTATTTCTAAGTTTCTAGTAAGTTTTCCTAGTACCCAAATGTCCAGAATATGGAGAATCGTGAAAAGATTTCATTATCTCTAGAACCAACTTTGATGGCAGCACTTGAACAAAGGAAATTTCAGCTTTCTGTTATTTTCTGGAATGGATCTACGTGTGCACTAAAAGACCTTCTATTACCAAAAAAATTGAAATTTCACGAATTACCTGCTTCTTCATATCCAGGGCCATCACCTTTTTATTTTGCAAATATTCTGTAATCGCTGAAGTAAACCGGTCTCTTTTCTGTTCTCGTTTCAACGTAGCCAGGTCGAAACTTATAGACAAAACTAAAGTAGAAACTATTTCTCCCACTGAAGTTACTGGTAGCCTTGATAATGCATCTAGAACACAATTTGACTCCCCTCGACGGAATACGATCTCAAAATTAAATTTTTGGAGCATTAAGCACCAACAGGCTAACCGACCAGTAGGATCTTTTACTTTCATCAGTCATCGATGAATGTGATAATCTGTTTCAATCTTAAATTTTGACCCATACAAATACTGACGATACAATTTCACAAATTTTACCACACTTTTTTTTTGGTTACAGAATAATTTTGTTCAGCCAAAAAAAAGACTATGTGAACCATATTATAAAATTACTTCCTTACCCCCCTGGCACTGTTAAAGGTTTGTACCAATCGCATTGTCACATCCTTCCGTATTGAGAATATAACCTCCTTGATTCATGCTAGGGAGCCCAAGAATAGGTGAACTAACCAGCTTTTCCCTAAGGATATCAAAGGAGTGTTTTTCTTCCTCGCCAAAAATAAATTTTAATCCTTTTTCATCAACAAATTTAAAGGGCGGGTTATGGCGGCCAAAGCAGCAATGGGTTTGTGGAACCACAAAAATAACTCTAACAGCGTCCTTAGTTCCTTCAAGTTCTTCGGATATTGCGAATTCTGTAGTGCAGAAATTTTTTCTGGAGTTGGCTTGATGGTACCCTCCTCCAAAATATGACACAGAACTGATACAGACGTTGCCAAAAATTTGCATTTTGAAGGACGCAACCGCAAGTCAGCGTATTGAGTTCTAGAGAACACCTGCTTTAACACCTTGAAATGTGAATCATAGAGAGAAAATGGGTTTATTAATATAAATAAACAAAATAACCAAATGACCCAAAGCAGAGCTTAAACCTTCAGTATGTGACGTAACATCTTCCAGAAAAACTTCTAAATCATTGTACATTATCGGGCGGAAAATTTTCTCCATTAATCGCTAAAAAACGACGGTATATTGCGTAACTCAAATGGAGCCCGTTTAAATCGTAATACCCCATAGCTGCAAACAGAAACCGTCTCCTCCATGTCAGACTCCTTCACTGACATTTGATAATATCCTGACAAAAAGTCCATTGTGGATAAGACCTTAGAAAAGGACCTTCTATCCAACAAATCCTGAGTTTTTGGTAACATATAACTGTCCTTGACAGTGATTTTATTCAATGGCCTATAATCGACTGCCATAGGCCGCTCATCATTCTTATTTTTGATAAGAATGACTGAGGAAGCATAGGGACCATCCCACTCTTGTATGATTCCAGCATTTAATAACGTGTTGACTTTTTCCTTTATTACTGGTTTCCAAACACGCGGACAATTATACGGACGGTTAAGGACAGGAGGAGAATCACCTGTATTTATTTCATGTTCAACTAAATTCCAATTTCCCTAATGTGTTTCATGTGTTGCGAATATTTTGCGGTATTTGTACGCCAAGTCTAAAAATCGCTCCTTCAAAGTCACAGAGGGAACATGGGACGAATCAAAAAAGGTGGAAAATTCTCTCCGGCGAAGATGTGTTTTCGCTGTACCGGCAACATATCTTTTGACGGATCAGAACCATAAATATTGTTGACTATTGTTTTGGATTTAACACTACCCTAGTTTATCTTGAACCAGTTTCGATTTTGACTCAACAGTTTAACTCTCTAACACCTGAGAGCTTTGTTTTCAAAATTTACCGCACAACAATCCCTATATTTCAACAAAGCAGCACAATTAGTGGAGTCAAAAATCTAGCTATTTTTCGGCCAAGTCCTTAAAAACAATAACCAGTGGATATGGTAATCTTAGACAAACAAAAACTTCAATCCTCATTGATTTATTTGCGAAATTCAAAAGGAGAACCGCGCGCCTGACAAACGACAGAGTATTCCCACTAATACTTTGGGATGAGCCATATTGTTCATTCTTTTGTAATATACACGAAGCATCTAATTTCCTAAACACAGATTCCCTGATAAGAGAACGAGAAGCTCCCATATCAAACAAAGATATTAAAGGACAATCATTCGCCAAAAAAAAAAATATTTCTCCATCGAAAGCTCTGACCAACTTGAAATATAAACTTCGTTCGCACTAAGCCGAAGGGATGTCGTAGGTCTTATCTTTGGGCGGTCGCTTTTCAAACCTGCATCTAAACGCGCCCTCTGGAGCTTAAACCTCCAGTCAAGTGGGATCGACATTTTTTTTTTATGTGTCCCATTTTGGAATAACGAAAACATATTATACTATCTTTTGGCCTATAGCTATTCCTAGCTGCGCTCGAGGGGCTAATGCTCATAAAAGCAGGAACTCTATTTGCCCAAGGATTTGAACCTCTATGGCTTGTTGTCTGGTATCGCTAACGTGAACTAGGTTTCCCGCGAGGTTGAAAAAATCTGCGTTGTCGGTCCCTAAACCCTGTATTACCTGACAGCAAAACAGAATTTACTTCATCCGCTGAACGCAACTTAAGGGCAGCCTTAACTTCTTTTGCTTCTGTTAAAATTTCTACGGCATGGTCAAAATCTTCTGGCTCCTTTTGCTAAACTAATCTGACTAATTTCTAAGACAGGCCATCGACCAGTTCATGTAATAAAACAGCCTTTGGGACATCATTCTCAGATGTTTCCTTGTAAGACTCTTGGACCTTTGGGCAATAATCAATCAACGACTTATTTTCCTGATGAACCTCCTTGCCTTGCTTCAATTTTCTGGTTTGCCTTGTGCTAGTAAAACGGGCCAATTTGAAAGGAACTAAAATCATCAAAGTCCGAAACGGAAAATAAGAAAACACGTCACCTTCTAATTTTATGCCTAAAATATCCTGTAATTGTTTTCTCGAAATAACGTTGCTTATAATTCCCACTTTCTTGACAAATTCACTTTCGACGTTTTTACCAATGTAGCACGGAAGAGAATCTAACAATTTGAGAAGAGTTTCTGTGGTGATTATTTCCTCCATTTTTCCTTCTTCTGCCATTATTCAATTTCAAAACTAACATAAACTTTTAACTAAATTTTCAATCAACGGCAACGGTCATCTGAGCGAGATTAACTAGAAAGAGATAGATGAAAAAAGAGACAAAACAAGTGCTAGAATATAATAATCTCGGAATTCAAGAATTTCAAGAATAATAAAACAGAAAATAGTAAAATAACTTAAAAATTAGTCAGCTAGACCAAAAAGCTGACGGACCAACGCGAGCCATCACTTTAATAGGTTCTTAATCTCCCGCCTAATTTAATAGGTTACTATGTAATAAATGCCTAATAAACTGAGCCACAATTGCTCCTAACTTTCTCCAGAGGCGAACACCCTTTGGGTTCTACCGTAGAGGTCTGTGGTCAAGCCATGTAGTCAATAAAAATATTATTTTATTTCTTGAATAAACCAGCACAGAAAAGGGATACTCAACATTGTTCAATGTGAAATAAATATATCCAGAAACATCCATTATGAGGCCAAAATATATACTGACTCATTCAATGAAATTTCTTACTTGCAAACGACTGTACATCTAGCTACGTCCACGGCTATTAATTGTGTCAGTCGTTTGCATTTAGAAAGTAAAAATGACGAACTCATTTCAAACGAGTACGTTTAAAAAAGAAATTATTATAGGGAAAATTGATCCTGTTACACCTCTTCCTTTTTGAAACAATGACTTCTTTTTTTACGGGTATGAAAGACTATCAAAGGTATTTTCTTCTTTCTTTTTTTTCTTCTTTTTTTATCCTTGTACGTAGTGCATTTATAATCACTTATGCTGTTTATTTAATAAATTATGTATATTATAGAGGGGGTTTTTGTAATTGCTGAAAAAGACTTATGAGCATATTAGTTGCAAACGCTGAAACATGGAGCTTTGGACGTTTCAAATATTGAACTTTGCGTCAGTTTGTGAATGTTGAAAAATTTTCATAAACTTGAATCAATTTTAAGTCTTCGCATTAAATATAATTTAGTTTTAAATTAATTAGTTTAAATTTTGATTCGATTTCAAGTAAATTTTAAATCAGCTTGCTTGTTATTTACAACTTTCAGCATCCTCATTTGCTTAATTACCTATTTGTATAAGCTGTATAGTAATTGCTGAATGCGCTATTCCCCTACGTAATTTGTAATTTTTAAATTTGGTGGCTGAATTCTTTTTGGTTTATATATTTTTTTTGGTATTCCTTCCCCCTCTGTTCCTTCCTGGTCACGGAGCCTTCCGTAGGAGTATGTGTTAAAAAAAATTATTGTAAATTTTATTATTGAAAAAACGAACTCAGATCTATAATGCTTGTTTTGAATATCTCCTTAATGGTAGCCATACATTGCTGGTGCTTATCCCATTCTATCTAATTTTTCAGGTTGTCAGGAAGAAACTGAAATAAGTGATGCAATTCTTGAAAACATGATTAAAATTGGAAAATTAGGTGACACAGAAGACGACGATGATAAAATATGCCACGTTGGTGATGCATTTAAGGTCTCCTCGACGGATGACGAATCTGTTTTGACGATTACTGGTTCCCACTGTCACATGAATGAAACAACTAGTGTGTCAAAAAAGGGTGAGTCTTCGATATCCTTATATATGGAGTGTCTTACTTGGGGATGCTTCTTTTAAGAAGGTATATTGACAGGAATTCAATTTATTGGGGGAGAAGATTGAAGACGACTTTGAAGAAATTCCAAATTATAATGAAGAAATTGTGAAGAGTTCTCCTTTTTAAGGCTCGTACTCCACATCCTATGCAATTAATCTTATTAAGTTATGACTTGTATGGTTTTGTCCTTATAACTTATTGACCCACATCTAGAAGAAAAAAATTGCTCGTTGGCAATATCCCTTGGACATCTCTAATCATACGTCACTTCAGACCTCCGCGATCGGTGAAAGGCTGGGGGGAGCCTTAGTTAGAACCGAAGTGGTAATTTTATATCAATTTTTAGAACTGCGCTCTCAGATATCCTCTCTCATTGAAGATGTCTTTATATCACCAGAGAGTAACCCTCCTTTAACAAGATCATGGACCTAGGTGAGAATGTATTTACTTGTAATGGGTAGGAAACTCACCAATAACTCAATTGCCACGATTTATAGTAATCGTGGCAATTCATTATAGGTATTACCTACTTAAGTTTGAGATTCAGTGAATTGTCGAATGAAGATGAACGACATCTGACAATGCTGCTTCAAAACTGGCTCATCTATAAAGATGAGTTAATGTTTATGCTGCTTTTAGTGCTATTAATTACAACTCACTGCAACACCAAGCTGCCTGTGGCCAAGTCAGCTGCATACGCTCCTCTTCCCTTCTAATCTATTCAGGGGTTCCCTCTTTAATCACTATCATGGGATCTCTCGCAAGGAATTATGACATTATCCTACCCCATTCATTTACGAACTTTTCTTCGTTTTGCCTTTGGCGGTTTGCCGACAAGGACTGACAATTTGTGCCAGGGGCCCAACATCTTATCCTTAAGATAACTGGCTGCCACCGCACACACTGGTCAGTATCTCTCAAGGTAATGAAACAATAGTAACGAAAATGCATGAAGCATAAAAACAGCTTTAAAATATTAACTAAACCTCAAAATCCTGGTCAATGTCCATGCTGCCGCTGCCATTAGCTTGGGCCATGATGGTTTACTGTTCAACATATCTGTAGAACCGTTAGAGTCCTTGGCTACAAACCCATTTCAATCAGGTTTGAGATTTTGAAGAAGTGAATAGGCGAGATTAGTGGAAAGTAATCGTGCTGATATAGTGATCAAGCTCTTTGGCCTGTGCGAGGAAAAATTCATGTATTCAATAGCTCTCCTGCAAAGTGGAAAACCAAAAATGAGGAACAATCGTATGGGCCCTGGGTCATCTCTGATCAGGGCCTTGTTGCACGATTAAATAAGACTGTGTTCGCTCTCTTGAATTTAAATTTGAGGGAAATGACAGATAGGATTGGTATGTGAGACTTCACCAGGCGTCTGGACGGAAGGGCTCAACTAACCCCTCAACCTCCACTAGTGGAAACAGATTCTAAAACAAGATTTTCCCCATGGCATAGTTAAAAATCGCTTTTGGCAAAAATATATAAATTCGGGGTAGCGAATGGGGTAAAAATCTAAGGGAAACCTGAACCAAGAAGAAACTTCCAGTTTCTTCTCGGTTCTCCCCAAGGAAGTTTCAAATAAAAAGCAAGTTCCGATGTCTTATTGGATGAAAATTGGATAAATGGATAAAAGAAAACAACTTTCGATAGGTATTTACTGATGACGGGGTCAGTATCTCTCAGGGACCTTAAATGGGCAAGGCTATGCCTTGGTAAAGGGATTACTCTGTTATCTAACTCTACCAGAAATTGGTCTCTGGTGGTGGCGGTGTATACGACACAGTGCCACCATTGCCACTACTGGCCTCCGCTAGAGTATAGTAGCTTGTTAAAGTAGTCAACGGGCTCTAAATGTTCTTCCCACACTGAAATTGTAACCTGTTTGGATACGACAAGTGAAATACCCGTAGGGAGATTAAGTGCCACACTATTTGCCGCAAAATGCCTCAACCGGTGTCACCACTAATAAGTATATTCTTGAAGGGGTAAGGATCCTCCGGCGGATACAACGTTGACGGTAATTCTCAATATTCTCTTTATAATTCCACCAGGCCTTGGGGCAAAATAATGTAATATAATTGTAGAAAATAACTCACTTTTATTACCAGTGTCAATTCCAAAAATCACCACTGAATTCTACATACAGACTCTTAACACGAATTAATTTAAAAATATGTGTACACATAAAAGGTAGGGTTGCCTCCGACATGGCCCAGTGTAGACTCACGCCAATCAAATATATGGGGAGTCAAAATTGAGCTTTCTTACCGCACATATTTCTATGGTGATAATTAGCTAGATAATAATTAACATTTAAGAGAAGTGAAGGATCGGGATTTTGACCTATGAGACGACATCAGATGTCAAGAGGGACACGATAAACTAGCCTTTTAACCTTGGACGATGAAAATAAATACATGTTCGAATTGAAAAACGAGTTTCCCCATGGCGTAACTTAAAATTGTCCATGACCAAAAATACAAGGGTCCGTGAAAACGATTGGTGTACAGGGGAATCAGGTAAAAATCTGAGCGAACCATGAATCAGTTGTTTTTTTGTGTTCCATGCCCTGGAATAATGGAATGAAGAATGTACATCCATGGAAAAAAGTTTTGATCCCCATGCGGGGTAAAAACAGCGAATTGAATTACCCAGTAAATATGAAGTGACTGGTAATAGAAGATATTATCTCCCTGAGACCCAAGATTGGACCAGCAAAGCCTCGGTAAAAGGATAACAACTGGCTAACCAGTTGCATGTTGAGGGATCTGGTTATCGTTCCCAAAGAGGACAAATACTCCTTAAAGTTGCTACGACCGATCCGAGATTTCTTCCTGAGTCTTTCCAATCCAACCCAAAATTCAACACCTCCGGGCTTTTCCAAAACCCTTTGTAATCCACTTAATTTTGCCTTTTAATCATCTCTAAATGCCCCCAATGAATTCAAGACCTTTGTTCCCCCAAGCTCTTTTTTCGTCTCGTAGTTTTGTAATCCCCCTAAAATTTTGCTTTCTGCCACCACATACTGATTTAGTAAATTTCGCTTCTTTTTAAATTTGCACTTTCTTTTCTAATGTTCTCTAAGGTTTCAGTGAAGCCATCTGAATCGTCTTCAAATTATATTTTGACACTAGTTTCCTTTTATTTAGACTGAATTTCTTTTATCTACTCTCGTTTTATATTTCTTTCTTCTCTCTCTCTCTCTCTCTCTCTCATCTTTCTCTATCTTTCTCTCTTTTTCTCTAAGTTTTATTTTATTTTTCTGTGATATTAAATTGATCGTCGCTCTATCGAATTCTTAAATTAGAGTTTCGCTTTTCATCTTTTTTGCTTTCTCTTTTATTTCTCTTTATTTATAAGCCAGAAATTCGTCATCAAATGGGAAGGAAATCCCCATATTATTTGTTTTTCATATTTAACTAAAATAAAAAAAAATCGTCAATTTTGAATACAAGTTGGCCTAGCCACTTCTGCATTACATTAACTGGGTTGTTAAGATTTCGAACTGGAATATAAAGTGTTTTGTTTTGAAGACAAAGTGGCTTTGCCTTCCATTTTGACTTATGGGTCGCTGTATGTCCCTTCCTGGTCCTCGAAGTCGCATATTTTCCATCTCAAAATTTAATATTTAATGGATTTCATTCTCTCGCAATTGATCTTCAGAAAAATCATTTTGACCATTCGATGACCCATAAGCTGTTTGTATGAAAACATCACTTATTGATATTCCTTTACGTGCTTCGCAAGCTTTAACAAGGGTATCCATTCGAGCATGATGATATATTTCTTAACCCTCACTCTCTATTTTTAATGGATCTATCTCAGACTATATTTTTTCTATGTATTCCCGGTGTTTTCTCTCGTTTGTCTCTCTTTTCCTACCATTTTTCTGTGAGCTTCATTTCTTTCTTTTAATTCCAGTTAAAAAATTTTCGAATGTAGATTTCCATTTACAACCGTTTGGGTGGGAGCTACCACCCCTCAAGCAGGCTAGTCTCTTCGGGTCCAGATGTTTGACATTTTCAAGCTGAAATGGTATTACCTCTGATTTTTTTTTTTTTTTTTTTTTTTTTTCAAAATATTCACTGAACATGAAAATGACCACGATATTGGTCGCTAATATCGCCTAATTAATAAGTCAATCGTGGCAAGCTCAACAATTGCCACACACATACACAAAATGATGCTATGCAATATACTATTTCGAATTATCAGCGATGCCCAACAGGGTATTTTAACAATGAATGAAGTAACTAGTATTTCCAAACTTAATCAACGCTACAGACAATTTTTTGACGATTGATATAAATCTCCCAAAGGCGAAACAGTAGGGGTTATAGCGGGTGAGAAAGTAAACTGAATAAACACGCGAATATTCTACTGAAGAATTAGCTTGAAAAAAAAATCAAACAGAGAAAATCTTCTTGAGACAAAGCCGCGTATTTACTCTTGACACTGGATGCTACAAATGTAAATTGTACTAATTGACTAGAACGCAATTTCCATGTGGCGGGTCATATCAAACAGGAAAGGTCTCTCTGACGTTTCAAAACAAAATTACGCGTAAATTTTGCTCAATATTCCGTACCTCATAATCTTTGATCTTGAAGATTATCTCCAAGTCCATCAAATCCACTCCACTTACTGAGGACTCGATATCTACATTTGGTCGCTGGATCGGTAATTATCAGTTTGAGGACATTTGCTCTGAACAGGATATTAATATTAAAGTCAATAAGCTGAATACTCTGCTTCAGGAGCAATTTCAGACTTGTTTTCCCGTAAAAGTCATTACTAAAGTCAACACTGATAAACCGTGGATAACCAATGATCTAAAGAATTTAATAAAAACCCGTTGTCGCCTTCATATCGCTGGTGATACCGTAGCTTCAGCCAAGTTGCGTAATCATATTGTTAAACTAAACAAGCGTGCCAAGAGGCAGTATGTGAGGGATAAAATTACTCCATTACTCACAATAGACCCCCACAAATGGCATTCCTCAGTAAAAAGACTTACCGGTAAGACAACACTCAGAGATCTAAGGCTCCTCAAAGAGGACGGTACCTTAACCTCAGCTAATGAAGTCAATTCTTTTTTTGCTGACATTTGTACCTCATTTCCATCAATCACCAAATCAGAAATTGATACTATCATTGCTGGTGCAGAGATTGAGGACGTATGTGAGGTCTCTGAATTTACTGTTTATAAGGAACTCCTAAGACTGAAAGTGAACTGTGCGTCCTACCCAGGTGAGCTTCCAGTAAAGCTGTTACGTGAATTCGCCATTTTTCTTGCTAAGCCACTCTCTTCTATAATCAACCAATGTTTCCTTCAGCAAGTATTCCCTAGTGCTTGGAAAAGAGCATATGTCCGCGTTATTCCAAAAGTAAGGTGTCCAAAATCTTGTGATCAACTCCGGCCTATATCAATAACTCCGAACCTTTCTAAAGTTGCAGAAACGTTTATTTACCGCAAACTTATGTCACAGGTCTCTGCACATCTAGACCCGTATCAGTATGGATGCTTAAGAGGCAGCAGCACAACTGTTTATTTAGTACGGATGTACCATCTCATTGTCGAGTGGCTCGACCGAGGAAGTGCTATAGTCGACCTTCTCCTCGTAGACTACCGAAAGGCTTTTGATCTTATTCGCCATTTCGTTGCTATCACAAATCTACGCACCATGGGTGCGCAAAAACATATTCTCCTTTTAGTGATCAATTTTTTACAAGCCCGCTATCAGTGCGTTTACAGTCTTTTCCCAGGAGATACCGACTCCGAATGGGTCGAGCTTACATGCGGAGCCCCACAAGGTACTAAGCTCGCTAGTCTACTGTTTTTGGCAGTGATAAATTTCATCCTTTCCGGCTATGAAGAAAGATTTAAGTATGTAGACGACTTGTCAGTCCTACTGAAGTACATTGTTGAGAAGTCTGAGGCTGTCCCCCAATTCTGTAACGAAATAATCAAAAACTTCAAAGATGAATGTACTGCGAACAGCCTCCAAATCAACGAAGGAAAGACTAAAATCCTTCGCTTTAATCCCCTGAAGAGAGACTTTGTGTGCCCTCCTCCTCCTTATCCTAGTGAATCTTCGGCAGTAGTGCTTGGTGTCAAGTTTAGCATCGACTGCTCTTTCAGCCTCCATGTCGATACAATTATCAAAAAGGCAAATAGTGCGATGCGGACACTTATACTAATGCGTCGATTTGGTTTTTCAGTGACACAACTAAGGATAGCCTATCTTACTTACATTCGACCAATTTTAGAGTATGCATGTCCCGTATGGGGCCCACAAGTCAATAACACTATTTACCTAAGTGACCAGCTTGAGTCAATACAAAAAAGAGCAGTCAAAGTAATATTGTGCGATGCTTTTATCGAATATAAGTTAGCATTATCCACTTTACAAATTCCCTCTCTTCAAGAGCGTCGTCTCAGTTTGATTCTTGAATTTGGCCAATATCTTCTCAGAAGTGATAAATACAGATCGATACTACCACCAGTTTTAGTGAAACATCGAAGTACTAGGTTGAAGAAATTTGACAGATTAGCAGCACCTCCTTCACGCACAAATCGTTTTTCCAACTCATTCATCCCTTTCTTTGTATCAAAGTATAACAATTGTTGATTTTAAACTATTTGTCTTCTGATTTTTTTTTTTTTGTCGTTTGATTTAATCCTTTTTTCTTTTTTGTAAGCACAAGCGCCATTTAGTTTTATGACTACGAGAGATTGTGCAAATAAAACCTATTCTATTCTATTCTATTCTAACTATAATCCAACTTTTACTTTCTCTTTCTCCATTCCTACCCTGTAATATTCTGTCTAATACGGACATATTTCATAACCATATTAAATCATCTTCATTCCCAGTCTTTGGCAATGCCGCAAATGCAGTTTTTGATTTGTGGCTGGGCCGGTCAGATCAGTGTCATCTTGTTTTCCCTCGGCCACTAGTGTCGTTCAGTTTTTTCAAAGAAAATAAAAAAGAAACTATCAGAAAAAAGGAGTTTTTCTAAGGAAATCACGAAACAAAAATTACAGAGCTTGGATACTTGACGAACAAAGAATTTTGGTACTTGAAACGGGCACAGAGAAAGTATCACAAATAAAATAATAAAAAAAAAGTGAAGGGACCTCATACAAAGGCAGGTATAATACAAATATAAAATATTTAAAATGTGGTTTGAGAGCGACCCCCCTCCCCACTAGAAAAAAAACTTATTAACGACATTTCATTCCAAACGTAAGGGAGCTAACCTCTAACCCTCCCTCCATGACCCAGCCACCGAAAAAATAACGTTATTTTATTCCTAAAATTATTGTAGCTGGCCCCTGGCTCTCCAAGCCCCCACCCCCCGAAAAAAAATAAAAGAAATAAACAGCTTATTAACAATATTTTATTTCAAACTTAAGGGAGCCGGCCCATGGCCGTCCATGCCCCCCAAACAAAGATTACTAATATTATTCTATTCCAAAAATTATGAAAGCTGACCCCAAGCCCTGCATGGCCCGACACTTCCCCTCCCCCGAAAAAATCAGACTTATTGACGATTATTTATTCTAAAAATTATGAAAGCTGACCCCTGGCCATCCATTACCCGGTCCCCCCAATCTAAAAAAAAATTATTAATAAAATTTCATTCTAAAACTTAGGGGAGCCGAACCCTGGCCCTACATACCCCCTCCCAATGCTTATTAACGATATTTTCTTCCAAAACTTATGCGAACAGACCCCTGGTCCTCCATGCCCCCCCTCCCTCAAAAAATCTTATTAGCGATATTTTATTTCAAAACTTAAAGGAGCTGACCCCTGGCCCTCCGTAGCTCAAAATCGCCTCCTCAAAAGTATAAACGATATTTTATCCCAAAACTTATGGGAGCTGACCCTTGACCCATATGTTCCTCCCTGAACTCTCCCTAATAACATTATTAACGATACTTTATTCCAAAGTGATGGGATCTAACCCCTGCCATTCCATGGTCCGACCCACCCCCCCCCCAAAAAAAAAAAAATCTAAAGATATTTTATTCCAAAACTTATGAAAGCTCCCGTGACTATTATAATATGCAGATTTTTCTCAGAGATTTTCACGCTAAATATATCGAACTTATTGCGTAGACAGTCAGCATCAGTATAAAAAACGCTTAACTCATCAATTTTGAACTGTCCTTTCTGTGGGGCACGAAAATTAGCCAACTTCAAAAGTTCTGGTCCATTACTGCCACGGCGTATTTTCGAACGCTTTTCGCAGGCTCATATCTTTTCCTCGAGCTGTATTTTCAATGCATCATAAGTCTTTTTCTCAGCAAATTCTACACTAGTTCAGTCATGAGATATGCCAAACTGAGGACGCCGAGTTTGAAGTAACTTCATGTTCGATAGGAGAAAATGACAAGCGGCATCACTTTCTACTGGAGACTTAAAAATGACCTAAACTGGTCTAACTTTATTTTCTTGCGGTTTTCCAAGCCTCACAGAAAAACTGCACTTAAAGGAGCAATCTCAAAATATTTCTTCATTTAGAACGGCCAAATCGGCGACATTTTGTTCTCTTCTTGTCCTCAAGTGCATAATTTCTGCAATACCAAAAACTATCAGATTTTTCTGTTTGTGAATAATATCTGACAAGTATTGAGAGCGTTTACTAGATGGCGCAGCACTTGCCTCTAGATTCGTTGTAATGTCAGGTTCCCTGAGATTTTGTAATTCTTGTTTAGCTGTTTCTACGACTATTTACTTGACATCATCCATAGAGCATTTGTTTTGAATTTCAATTTCAAGGTTCAAAATTCTTTGAATGATAGAATGCAGTTCCTTCTTTAATTCGAACTTGAATTCTTCTTTGAATTGGGCGAAAAAGCTGCTCATCTCAGTGCGCACAATTTCTCTCATCTCCCTTGCAGTAACAACTTCGTTGTTCGGCCTTTTCTGTTTGCAAATTAGACACCGCCAAGCTAAACCGACTCATCTTTGTGAAAATGCGATATTCTGGCTCGCCCATTTCTACACAGTCAATACAATGCCATTTTTCACTGCCAACACCCAAAAGTGCTGCCGAATCATCCATTAACCTTTTGTCGCAAGCTTCGCACGCATCTACCCCTTTTTTTTGAGGATTGCCGAACCCTTTTTGAACTCATTTTCAGAACGAGTAAACCACTATCTAATAACCGTAATCTTGCATCTTTGTCTGAAATAAATTTGGACTGCAGAGGTTGGTCTGGTCTAATAGATGTTCAAGGGTTTCAAAAAATATTCAATTTAGTGTATTCTGTGTACTGAAGCCAGGCTTAGTCACTTAGAACACAAGAGTCACTAGTAAACAAGAAATTTTTAACCGGGAAGTTTGCCATGTGCGGCTTTCAGTGTTGCCAAGTGCATTTTATTTGCACCCGAGCGCCATCACATTTGATGGTGCCACGGCCCTGATTTTTCGTGGAGTCTCTGTGACGGGCCTTGGACTTTAGAAGCTCTTTCCTTGCCTGTATTTGTCCTAAAGGGTTCAGCTGCAACCAGTATGGCTACCTCTGTAACATCCCGTTCTCTCCGTTTCTATAAAAAGCTTCAACGGGTAATTTTCGACGGGGAGGTGCAAAGTTGTGAACAGTAACGATCAAGGTTTATAAATGGTCCTTTTAATTGAAAAACAAAATTAATGCTTGGCTTTTCCAAGATGTTCCTGAATCAACGTTTAACGGTGGTTGTTGTGAATTTGGGAATTTATTTAAAAACTTTTATTCTGATAATTGATATCAAAGGTTCTCTTTTTACTAGAAAGAATTTGATTTGTAAACTTAATACTTGCGTTAATGAAAATCTTTTGAAGCAGTTCTGTTTTTGCGGATCCTCAAAATACTGGACGTTGTAGCAGTTTTTGAATTTTTTAACTTTCTTCATATATTTGAATTACTTGTAACTTTTAGCATTTGATTTAATTTTAGTCTTAAATTAATTAGTTCAGTTTTAATCTATTTTAAGTTTATTTTTTAATTGGCTTAATTGTTGTTTACAATAGCCGGCATTGCTGTTTTTTTAAACAGTTATTTGTATAAGCTAAATTGTGTTTGCTGAAACTACTATTCCCTGCAAAAATTGATTTTTGGGATTTGGAGGCTGGTGGCTGGGGTTTTATTTAGTTCATGTTTTTGGTTGTTGTTTTTTTCTCTCTGTTTCTTCCTGGCCATGTAGCCTTACTTTGCATACTATGCCAAAGCTGTTATTGTAAATTTTATTGTTAAATAAAAAAAAACTCAGGTTTATAATGTTCGTTTTGAATACCTTATTGAAGCCAGCTAGATGATGCATGAAGCTAGTAATATAGAGTGTACGAAGCTTAAGTATGTCCCGTTTAAGTTAGTAATGAACAATCAGCAAGATATAGCTGGTCCTCACCTAGTTCTGCCCACTTTTTCAGGTTATGAGGAAGAAAATGGAATAACTGATGTCATTTTTGAAGGTGACGACCATGATAAGGTATACTATGCTGGTGATGATCTTGAGGTCTTCTCAACGGATAACGAATCCGTTTTGGCATTTTCTGGCTCCCACTGTCAAAAGGATGAAACAACTAATGTGTCAAGAGAGGGCGAGTCTTTGATATTTTACTTCTACATCGCTTTTTTTGATTGGGCATAGCCTTTTAGGAAGGCATACTTGTAGGAAAAGGCCTTGTTTAGGTAGTTTAATAACATAGTGTAAGCTGATTGAATTAATACCACCATGAAGTAATTTATGTAAGTGTATAGCATTTATTTTATTCTTTAATGGTTGACGTGGCAAGAGAGGTCCTCAGCTCTTTACATTAGATTAAAAAAAAAAAGCCAAAGAAAATAATACAACAGAAAAACAAACAAGGTTATAAAGTTGACCCAAGTTTAGACAAAACCCATGGTTGAACTTGAATAAACTTTGTGTTTTAAAACAAGTGAAATTATTGTATGAAAACGTCACAATTGTTGCGACGGATTTAAATTTGTTGTATGATTCAGCTAGCCCATGAAACGATTAAGCAGAATTTCAATACCAAGTCAGACCATTTCCTCTTTAAATATTTATCTATTTCATTTGCTGTTGAAAATAGGCTTGCCTTTAGGACAGTTTGAAGTGCAAATAAAATTATCTTAATGATAATCTATATGCAAGAAAAAAGATACATCTATCTGATAGTATGGGGCAGGGATGCCAACAGTTATAGGTAAACTCTTTGAAGCATACTAAAACCACGAAATTAGTCTGATTTGTTATCATGGTTATAATCAGGTTAGTTTTGAGAAGGTCTTGATCGTCAAAATGCACATACAGCTTCATTATTTACTCCATTTTGTGGTTTCAAGATGTTTTTTTAAGGAGCAGGGTGAACGCTTCTATTTTTACGCTTTGCTGCCATTTTTGCCAGGGTGCACTAATCCGTGTTAGACCCGGTAGTCTGAAAATCAACGGTATTCCTGTTTGTCGTTACAAACTGGGCTCAGTCATGAGCACTGCTGTTTTCAGTAACGCCATTCGAGTTGGGGCACTTCACATCCCACGTTCTGTTATTGAGCCTAACCTTGACTCTTTTGCCAATGAAATTCTCCTTACGTCTGACGACCTTCAGCCGTTAGAATTTGTTGTGGATATTGTTCATGCTACGTTTGATGAAGTTTGACTCTCAGTGAGCCATTTGAAAAGAGAATTTCTTGTATTTTGAGCCCTAAAATGTAACCATTTTTGTCGGTGCCACTGTAATTCCTTCTTCCGTTTTGCGAAGGTATTATGGTGTCTCGTTTGATGCATCTATTAAAGGTGCAAGAAAACTCGCTATGAGTGATCCGAAGGGACAAGTCGATAAAAAACCTATTCACTATTGGCGCTAAGGTTCAAGTCTACAAAAAAAAACTTGGATCAAGCTTACAAATTATATCTTTGCACCCTGTGCTTTTTTACTGACTCCATTCTTGAGAGGTAACGCCAATAAATCTGTTGTGTTTTCTTTCGATTTTGTAAATGTTTGTGAAGATTCAAATATGTATACGTGTATTCAAAAATCAGTGGCTGTATGCTCAAAAAAAAGAAAAAAATATCTATATAAAAATTGAACAAATCAAACAGCAGCAGTCAACACTTTGAGATCATAACTTTGTGCCTCTAAAACATTCTATGTAAAACCTTCCACTGCAATATTTAGCTCCCTAGAAGTGGTATCTAAGATACCTGGAAGCCGTGGTTCATCTTCCCCAAGAAACTTCCTGAAATTTTCCAAACTTCGGCAATTACTAATAAAATGTTCCACGTCATCTCCATACTCCCTACCAAGGGGGCAAGTATACCTACCTCCTAGGTGATTTTCATCATAAGAATCCCAGTGACTCGTACGCAATGGCACACATTTTGCTTGCACTTGCAACCAACGCTTTGCCCTCTACGGTAGGTTTAGTAAAATTCCTCTTCATACACTATTTTAATCTGTTGATAAAATCTTAATGTGTACGAATTCTCAGCACCAGTAAGCCAAAGCTGAATCTTCAGGCTCTTAAGGGGTGAATCCAACATATTCAGCAAATTATCAGGTTTACAATGGGGAACCTGGCCTTAATTATGCGCCCATGAGAAGCTAGCTTTATCCAGCAGGGCTTTAACTTGTTTTAGCCTTGTTGCCTTTTTAGGTGATTTCAGTATCTTATCGTAAGCCGCCTTCGCTAAACTGTTATCTGGCCATTGTAATATTTGTAACCAAGATTTGATCATCTGTAAAATCCTCTTACGAAGCAAATTCGGTAAACCCAGGTCACCTGTAAGGACCAAACTACTAAAACTGTAGTTCAAGTCTGCTAGTTTTTTTTAATATATCAACTGCAAGAACTCCAATCACTATAGTGGTCCCCTACAATTCGCAACTATAATGGGCAACTGGTAGGATTTTATTCATGAAGAGGCACTTTTGCATTTTCATATTCCTAATTCCTATTATGTATATTTGCTGGAGTAGAGTAGACGTGGGTTTCTTCCCACGAGAAATCCTCAGCTTAATGTATTCTATCCAGTTCCCATTTGCTGGGAGCACGTATCACAAATTCTTGTATCTGGGGGCTATGTTTATCGACTCACCTTTATATGTAAATTAATTATCATGCAATTTCATTATTGTGTTAATAAATAATATTATTAATCATAAGTAAACTAAAACCATGTAATGCGTTGCGTCTTCCACTATGAAAAATGATAGTCTCAGTCTTGGATGCGTTAGCTTTAATTTCTTTGATTCTAAGTAAGCCTCAACTAAATTCAGGGTAGTTTGAAGCTCCTCGGCTGAATTGGCTACTAAAGCCGTGGCATCAACGAACAGTAAACAAGAAAATAGAGTATTCGCTAGTGAGACGGCCAGAGTCCATCCTTGTCTCAAGGTGCTTTGCCAAATCATTAATGTATAAATTGAAATGCTTCAGTGACAGCGTGTCTCCTTGATGGACTCCTTTGAAGGTTTTAATGGCCTTGACACACCTTGTTTAGCACTGAACTACAGATAAAATAATCTTATACATACTAGTTAATATTTAATAAAGGGCCTATGTGGCCCTATCTGAACTATGTAACAAAATAAAATAGGTCTATAAATGGTATCAACTGCTTTCTCAATGTCGAGGAAAGCGCCATAAAGCTTATCCATTCCTCTGCAATATTTTTCCACGAAAGCTTGAAATATAAAAACTCGTTCAGTTTTTTAAGACCCCTTTCGACATCCACCTTGAGTCTCGCTTATAATGTTACCCCTCTCTACCCAGCACCGTAATCTAGCCACCAAAGCCTTTTCCAAAAATTTGCTAATAATTGGCACCAGGCTTATTCGGTGATAATAACTATGCATCATGCGGTCACCCATTTTTAATATCGGCTTTTAATCCGACATATTCCTTGCTGATGATGTAGTAGAGGGCACTCCATCAGTACCTGGAGAAGATCCTCCACAGTGACTCTTAATACTTTTCTTTAATTCTTTATCTGATATCTTCTGTATGAGCTGGTAAGAATTCTCTGAGAGAGGGAATTTACTAATAACTGAATCAATTGACTTAGTATGCACTTGCGGGTAAATGGTTGGGGTAGCTAAGTCCTTTTGACCCTCCAGGTTTTCGAAATGTGTCGGCCGGGAATACGTAGACTGGTCTACGTTGCGCATGCAAGCATTTCCAGAATTATTTCATACTGGTTGATTTGTAGGTTTGAAAACAATTTTCTTGTTCTTTAATTTTGTATAAAAGTTTCTTCCTTTTTATAAAAGCATTGCATTGCTTTCTAGCTGATCTAAATGCTAATAGGGCTTTGTGTGGTTCCTCTGAATGAGTACCCTTCTTTCCCTTTTTCAATAAACTAAATAAGCCCAACTTTCTGAGTTTATACTCATCATCAGAAGGACCAATTTTCGGCGGTGTTTTTTTTTTTTTTTTTTTTTCAGGACCCGGCCTACTTCTTCTTGGAGAAATTGTATCAGTGAGAGAATTGTGACAGTCCAAAGAACTGTCACTTAAATCCTTTAATGTAGCCAAAATCTTTTTCGAACCAAATCGAGCCTCAAGTGTCTTAGTTCTTAAGCGTCCTCAGTCCAAACTTTTTTGTCCTTAGGGCTTGACTTTTGCAGCTGACATGGAGAAAGGTAAAATTAGCTACTCTTCTAATTTGGAGAGAACGTTTATTGGAAAATAATGTTAACCCAGCACGTAGAGAACCTCAAAATTGAAAACACCAGAAGCAAACTCCACGTATACCAAAGCAACATCAATGACACTAGAGTTTGACCCTGAGAAGCAGGTTTACTCACCTTTACCTCCGTCCTTACTAAATCTTCCCTTATAAATTTCTAATCCATTAAATTCACCGTATGCTAATAACTTTCTCCCCCAGTTAAATATTTGCTTAGACAAGTCGTCAATGCTCCTTGACATCCCGAAGACCTTTGGTAGGATTGTTGCGTTCTCATTTAAAAAAAACTCATTTTTTAGCTGAAATAGTTTGAAAGTATGCGTATTAAAATCACTTAATGCAACCAAACGGTCCCCAGGAAAGTTCTGTGGTATAAATTGCGGTTCTTCATTCAACATAATCCGCGTATCTTTGGAGGAATATGAACTATTTTGTGGCGCAAGATATACAGAACCATCTCTAAAAAAGGAATTTTCACACTTAAATCTACCCCACACTATGTTCTCTGATTGGCTGGCAAGTCTTACTGCAGCAGAAAAAGACGTCTAACTAAAAAATAATAATCATACCACTATAATTCTGGTTGCCCTTGGAGGTTTTTTATTCACTGCAAACAAAAAATTTTCTATTCAATGCAAATCAATGTATATTGCACTTTAAAACCTTGAATATTCCAGCACCCAATTCTAAGCACACGGTTGACAGAAGGGGGTACATGACCACACTGATTCTAGTCCTCATCACTCATATTCTCTGGGGACTCTCTGCCCCTACCTTTTGAAGATGAATTCAAAGCAGTTTAAGAGGCTCTTTAATTTCACCACACCTCTCAGCAGTGCTGTTCTTGCTTACTCTGTGAATTCCTGTCTTGACAGCATCTTTGGGACTAATGGTCCTTTCTAATCGTCTCTTTGATTTTCTGCGGGTATCCATTTTGCGAGTTTAAAAAAGACAAGCCCTGTTTTTGCTGGTGCTGGCTCTAAAGTTCATACTTCGAGAATTGAACTCCTGGAATTGGGAGTTAGCTTAATGGATCTGTGAAATAAGGCAAAGTACTAGCCTTAGCAGCCCTCAAAGCTATCTTCTCGGTAACTAGGTCATAATAAAATGTTTGACCTTCAATCAAGAGGCTTGTCCCTCTTAGCCTGGCTTCTTGTTCACATAACAAAGCCTCATTCAGCTACGGTTTGACTTCTTGACCTGACTTCAGCTCTAAATATGTATAGTCCGGATCTGCAGAAATGATCAGGTCCTCTAATGTTTCTGAGGACCCGACCATACGCAGGACTCTGACGAAGTTACCTATTGTTACATTTTTCCAAGATAGGGCATCCCATCCCGGGTTCAATTGTCCTGGGGTGAAAAACGTCTTTAACGTCACGTCTGGTCAGACTGACTTTGAGAAAATAGCGCTTTATTGTCACCATAACCTCTTCAACGAGACTTCTTGGACGTGGGCTAGTTAATTTCAAAGGGTAAATGATCAAATTTTGCTGATTAATCTCTTTCTCAAGTCATTCAAACCTTTTCTTTACTTTATCTAGTTGGTTTCCAAGTTGGTCGAAATCAGATCATACTGCTTCATTGCGACTGTATGTTACGAATTTGGTGGGATCCCGGTTGATTCCACCATTTCCTATTTGTCCTTAAACTCTTCCCAAAAATATTTTGTTGAGAATAAATCACAAAAAACGAAGACTTGATAGCTAGGGTCGCAATTGAAACCCCTACTTTCTTTTCACACAGAAAGATGTATGTTGTTTTTTTAAATTTTTTAAAAGACAAGAGAGTTTTTGATCCGATTTTGTGATCGATTTGGTTCAATTGTGGATTTCTCTGTGATTAGTGTAAGACAAAGTTAATGTAATTTCTGTTATTTTAACAAGTAATATAACGGTTTTCTTCATTTTCATCTTTGTTGAGATAATCGTCGTAATTCCTTATATATTTTTTTTCTTTTGGAAAATGTGTTTTTCTCCTTTTCTTTGATGTACTCCTAGAGTTAATTTTTTCTTGTAGGCACTAATAGATAAAACAGCAAAAAATTTCGATGCCTCTTTTTATGCTTCGTAAGGGTCCATGACAAGACTACAACACAAGTTTAAAACCTTTTTTACTATAAGTCTGTGTTTTATGAAAATAGTGCTTTTACACTCAGTATTTTTATTTTTATTTATTTTTTTGTAGTTCCTTGAACGTTCTTGAAATTTAATCATAATTTATTATACTTCTTTAGTTACTATTAAATTTACAGAAAGAGGCATCATGACGTAGGTCGCAGCTCTCCAAATCCAATGAAGCATAAATACCTTCTGCTTATTATTAATTTAAAAAACTAATAAACTAAAAAAAACTATTAATAATTTAAAAGAAGAACAGGAATGAAAGTTTTCCACAAAACAAGTTCTACGATAGAAAGTAAAGAGCGCCATTAAGCCAAAAATGAGCAGAAATAAAGTCAAATGGCTTTGATGCGTAAAACAAACACAAATCACCATAAATAAGTACATGAAACTCAAAACGAATAGAAATTATAATAAATAGCCGAGTAAAACTCAAAACCAGCAAAAATTAACAGTAAGGCCGACCATTCCCATGCCTTTGCAAGACCACAACATAATTTGCACTTTACTGAAAGAAAAAAAAAACTTGCGGATTTTCGTACCGTGGATTTTCAGTTACATGTGTTATACATATACTGATATTTATTTCTTATTGTTTTAATATATTTTTTATTTATTAAAGAAAAAAGTGAGAACATTTAAGATGTATTTTGTACTCAGTAAAGTACATATTATGTTCTGGTCTTGCGATGGTATAGGGATGCTTGGCCCTGCTCATGTTGATTATTGCCCATTTTGAGTTTGATTCGGTTATAGGTGGAATTTCTGTCCGTTTTGAGTTTCATTTATTTATTGATGGTGATTTGTAATAGTTTTACGCTTGGAAAACTATTTGTCTTCATTACTGATCATTTTCGGTTTAATGGAGCTCTTTAATTGTCTTTATAAAACTTGTTTTGTGGGAAAAGTTTTCTAAATTAATTTCTGTTCTTTTTTTATTGACTTGGTCTTTTTTCATAGAAAATTTTTTATATCTTTTCATTTTTTTTTGTGTAAGAATCTGTAGTTTTGCTTGCTATGTGTGCATTGGAGAAGCTTTTTAATAATTTTTTATTCTGGACACAAATAGTATTGTTCAGTTTAATTTAATACCTCCTCGAATTTACCTGAGACACGAAAGTTTATATCATCCCCAAAAAATCATATGTATGCTCTTTAACAACCTGGATAAACTTACACTCTTTGATCTGTTAAAATTATAAGAGCTAAAGTAGCAATAGTAGTAGCTGCCAAAGTCTTAACTTAGTACCCGCTGTCGATCTTGATATATTGCTGAGGCATCTCATTGGCAACCATAGACACAGTGCCTTTCATTTAGTTTTAAAATAACATTTAGTTTTAAAGAATAATGGGCCAATTGCATAATTCTGGGGGTCGACATACCCAATATACCTAGTGACCTAGTTGTTGGACCGTTCTACTATGCTGAACAAAATGAGTGCTTCAAAATTTTTAATGGTTGCGTTTGGAAAATGAATGGGCTTGGGAAGAGGGCTGCTTACCCACCAAACTCTTTTTACTCTTAGAAAAGGCACTAGATCCTTTAATTTTGGATCGAACTTGCTCCTTTAAAAGTTTCAATGATTTTTTTCAGCTATTGTAGAGCGACGCTGTGTTTGATATTGCTTGTATGTCTTTATATAAACTTGCATGCATATAGTTCTTTTGTTTAATTGAAACTCCCTCTAAACATTCCCTAAAAGTTTCACCTTAATACCCTGAGTGTCTTTAGTTACAGTAACTATAGAGGAAGCATTTATAGTATACACATAGTGCCTTCTGGCTAGTTCAAAATCTGCCACAACTTACCCTTAAAGGTATAACTTAATGATGTAAGCTATTCATGAGATATTGATTTGTCACCTTTCTGAAAATCCACATGCTAATACTTTATTTTGATTTGATGTAACATGCGCCTAAATATTCCATAAAAGCTGCACCTCTCTACTCTTAGCTTGCGTGGTAGCAATAGTTGTAGTAGTGATATACGCATAGCACCCTTGGTTTCTTCTACATCCACTTCAACACACGCTGAAAGTTTTAACTTGATACCATCAACCCTCTCTGAAGCGTTTCTGATACGCCCTCTTGCCAACCTGTGTGGGCATAGTGTATTGCGGTGTATTTCCTTACCGTTTCAATATATCCCAAATGTTTTGCCCTAATATCCCCAGTTTTAATTGCAGCAGTAGTAGCAGTACCCCTAGTAGAGGTGGTAATAATAGAAGCAGTAGCATTAGTATGAGTAGAAACATTAGCATTAGGATGCAAATTTTTTCTTTTGGTTAGTCCAACATCCCCCACAACAAGCCATGTTAGTTTCAACTTCACCCGCCAAACTATTCCGAAGATATTTTTGTAACGCCCTTTTAACTACCTGCATACAAACGGCATGTTGTGATTCAGTTCAACTCCCCCCTCCCTCAAAATTCATACCCCTAGGCATGGTAGTAGTCCTGGTATTACCAGTAGTAGTATTAGTATAATTTTGGTAGTACTAGCAGCAGCAATAGTATTAACGTAATACCTTTTGATCTGTAGAACATCCCTCTCATCAAGTCCTGGAAGTTTCAACTGAATACAATTAGTTATTGCTATGACATTGCTGATATGTCCTTTCGATGACCTCTGTGTTCATATATTTCTTGAAGTTTTCATCTTAATGCTCTTAGCCTTAAAAGTAGTTGCAATAGAAGTGGTATTTGAAGTAGAAGTAGCAATGATAGTAGTAATTGTAGTCGCCTGAACATATTGATTTTTGGTCAAATGATCTTTCCCTTTAAGCATTCTCTCAAGTTCCAACTTAATACCCAAATCAGTTCTTTAGATTCGATATAATCAAATAAATGCTCTTTTGGTAATTTACTTGCACATAGCGTCTTCTTATTTAGTTCAAATTTCCCCACAATATTGCAAATGGAGTAGTATGGTACTAATAGTTGCGTTAGCAATGGTTGTCTGCAAATTCTGCCTTTTTGATCATGTCCCTTATTATTTCCTGAAAGTTCCAAAGTGATCCCTTAGTTACAAGCTTTTGACAGTCCATTTACATATAACATGTTTTGGTTTAGCTCAATACTCCCCTCAACATACTTTGAAAGGCTCACTTGAATGCTCTTCGTCTTTTTACAAATTAAAGTTCAAATATGCATATCTTTCTCAATAACATATACTATATGTAAACAATGAACGATTTGCCTAGCCCTTGCCCTGAGGAGTATGAGGAGGTTGACATCCTCAAAGGCATAATTTCAGGACCTTTCAACGACGTTGAACAAAATAGCTACCTCCAAATATGGATTGGATGTGTTTGGGGAAATGATTGGTCTTGGGGGGGGGCTGGTTTCCCTCTAATCACTTTTGACTATTAAAAACGGCATTAGAACTTGCGATTTCCAATCAAATAAGCGCCTTTTAAAGCTTCTGCAAAAACTCCTTTTATGCCAAGTGTCCTGTTCTACCCTCCCCCCCCAAAAAAAAAATACATTCTACCTACATCGGTCTCTACTTAGGCAGTGCTATTGCCTATGATGAGTTTGTGCGGTTAAAAATTTGAGCTATATTCCGTTATAAGATAAAGTTAATAAGCCAATAATTAACCCGGAACTGATGACGACTGGTTCTTGGGACGCCCCCCAAGATATACAGTGTTTTGCAGGAAAATAGTCCGATTTTGTTGAATGTAGGTGATTTTTTTCATAACGTTTGTATGAAAATGCATCGAAAAAAATAATCCTTGCTCCAGTAAACATTTTTTTGTTTGTCGATTTAGGTTTTTAAAAAAAAACAACAGATTATGCATCAGAAAAAAAACAAAGTAGCAGCTCTGTCTATCCCCAAATATTTACTTTGTGCTTGATTTGTTTGTGATTCTTCGTGATGCAGGTGTTTTGTTCCATAAATCCGCAGTCGTTTTTTTTCTAAATAAAATGTCTCATTTGTGTTGCAGTTTGTTTGTTTTTGTTGCAAAATGTGAAAGGGGAATTTAGAGTAAGAAGGGAAAAAAATTATTTTTTTCTTTTTTTAGCTTCTGTTTGCCAAACAATCGCTGCTGAAGATGCGGATGCAATGGCTGAAAATACATGCAGAGAAGCTGAATTACTAGGGCAATATGTCAGAAAAGATGATGAAATTGCAGAAAATAGAGGCAATTATGTATACAGTGAACGGGATATAACACTTGATGGTGGCGTAAATAGTTCCCGTTTAAGACTTCAAGACAAATCTATAAGTAAAGACATAATTTCAGAAGTTATTAATCAAAGCCCAAACAAGATAGTGGAAGCCAATAATGTTTCAAAAATCCTAGCTCAATCATCAGACCATTGCATTGTCAATGCTGACTCCACTGGAGATGTGATTGAAAGAAAGAAAAAGCAAAAGGGCCATATTTTTTATATGAACGAAAGCTCATGTAAAAATGAATTCATGGGCATTCCTCCTGACTTAACTGGGACCTTGAGTGAAAGTGATTTGGAACAGTCTGTTTGTCAAAATATCAGGAAAGGGATAGATGAAAATTTGAATCAGATGAACAAAAATCTAGAAAATAAAAATGAAAACAATAAAGATGCTGAATTTAGGGTAAAAAAAAAGAAAAAAAATATTCTCTTCGATATTTTTGAAAGTTCTGATGAAGTTGAATCGGAGTCCTCTATTTTTGACAAGACAAAAAAAGGAATAGAAAAAGATTTGCAAAATATGAATGTAAATCCAAGGGGGGGAAATGAAAAAGTTTCTTCTGTCTCATCATTTATGAAGCCCAATGAAAGTCTTAAAGCTAGGTATGGAAAGAAAAAACATGCGTTTTCATATATTTTAGAAAGCTCAGGTGACAGTAAGTTGGACTGTTCTGTTAGTGATCAAATTAATAAAAAGACAGAGGCAAAGTCAAGGAAGATAAACCATGAAATACTTTGCTGTTCAAAAGCTTACAGGTGTTGTAAAAAGTCTCGGCTGAATGGAAAAAAGAAGAAAAAAAACATATATTCATTTCTTTTTGAAAGCTCAAGTGAAAGTGAGTTAGAGCAATCTGCTAGTGAAAAGATCAAGAAAGGGACTGACATAAGTTTAAAAAAGGAAGAGAAGATTGTGACAAGAGAAAATAATAAGCCGTTTCCGGATTCCAAATGTGTGACGAACAATGAGGGGCTAGGAAATATTAGGAAAAAGAAAAAAAGAGACGTGTTCTCATTCATTTTAGAAAGCGTGAGTGACACTGAGTTGGAGCCCTCTGTTAATGAAAAGAATCAGGACAGGGATTTGAACAAGGCTGATTCACAGTTTGAAAGGGGGAATGAGAATTCAAGCTTTAGTGAAAAGTGCAACAAAAAAAGAAAAAAGAAACGCAATTTTTTTAGGTTTTTAGATGATATTGAATATGAAACTGAGAACGATCCGGTGAGAACAGCCATAGAACCGAGAATTGTTGGTAATAACAGAAAACCGAAATTAGCTGTTGAAGAAAATGCCAGAAAAAAATCGTATTTCTTTAAATTCTTAGAAGAGACAGCTCAACAAGAAGCTCTTTAAACTGAAGTTGGGATTCTCTTTAACGAAAAAAAAAATCTTCAAATAAAATGGAACGACGTATGACGAATACAGATGAATCCGGCACGAAATATGAAATCTTTCAACCATTGAAAAGAATAGAAACAAGCTGATCAAAGTTTCTTCTTCAAAAAAGAAGAAACTGATGATGAAGTTAAGAAATAGCAAAGATACTGGTCATTCAATTAGAAGAAAAAGAAAAGAGCCATTATTGGAATTATCTTGTAAGTGGCGACAGAAGTAGTGAAACTGATACTGAAAATGAAGGTGCCATTTCAAGATAAAGTAATTCAGATGATATTTATTATAAAAATAAATTATGTTTTTAAGTATTTAGCACCAGGTATTTATTGATTATAATGGAGGTATAGTACAGAATCAAGTTAAAAATATCGAACGAGGGCTTTCAACGGATGTGTCCTGTAGTAATAAAAATAAATGTAAATCTCAAGGGAGTTTAGAAAATAATGACAATGACCACTGTAAAATAATTGTTGAAGGCAAATCTGACAATGTCCTTAGTCCTGGGTCAAACCCAATTAAAATTAATTTGTTGATTTTTGTTGAAGAAATCCATCTAAACTAAGCATACCAAGAAGGTAATAGAAGAAACACCGTTGTTTCAAATTAATTTAATGAATTTTTCTCCTGAAGAAGTTTTGGAAAAAAAAACGGATTAACTACATGTTTATTCAACCATAAGTGAATAGGAATTGCAATGAATAATTAGGTCAAACTTCAAACGAACATAAGTTTTTATGAACAGGGGTAGGGTTAAGGATACCACCCTCAGTGTTAACACCGGACAGGAGTGGGGCTAACAGCTTTTGTGCCTTATAAAAACCAGAACATCGTTTGCACCTGCAAACTATAAAATTTAAGAAGGTCTTGACAACTATGCAAATTTTTTATACGAAAATGAACTTAGTAGCTCATTCAGTAACTTAACACTAAAAAGTTTTCATACTGAAAACAAGCCGGGAACCAATCTCTGATTTACCCTAATTTTAAAAAAATGTAACAGGATCCTACTGGTAAGGTTGGAAGAGAGTGTTACAACTTAGGCGTGTTATGGCTGCTACATCAGTGACCCTAACAGAATCTCATTTTATTTAGGTGTAAATTTATCATCCTTTAATTAACTAAAGCGTTTAGTTTTTTTTTTCTACAAAATTGTTTTTTTTTTTAATATAGTAAGTGCATAAACAAGCGTATATAAGTTTTGAAAACAAGTGTATGAAAATCATCTCCTTCCTCTGCTGATTCCCAGATTAGAAAATTTATTATATATGAAATTTTCATTTTAAAGTATTTCAGACAAAATCTTTTACATATTCTTGGAAAAGGGATCCTTAACGGAACCCACGAATTGTAGTTTCAAGCTTTTTTTCAATTAAATTCAACTTAACTGAAAATCCTAAAACGATGGTTGTGTCTCGTCTCTCTATAAATTTTATAGAAAAAATATATATAAATTTTATTGTTCATTTCCTATTTTAATCAATTTCTGGTAGAATAAAGCTTCTTTTTTATTTTATTTAAATTGTATTTGTGCCACATATGCATGATCACTGGATGGATTCTTTCACTTTATCTGATACTGAGTTTTGTGGCACTTTTTTTATAAATTAAAATTACTCTACCCCTTTGTCTGTATTGTGCTATGAAAGTATCACATTATCTTCTGTATTTCATGAAGCTAAAATTTAGACGCAGTAGAGCTTATAGAAGTCCCTGTACTATCTTAAGTCAGATACAAGCAACTGCTTAACAGTTTTTGCATATGAACTGCATTTTTTTTTTTTTTTTTTTGGTACCGGTTACCGACAGTTATAACAACTGGCTAATCTGTCTTGTAGTAAGAGAGATTCTAGTAGATGGACTGCCAATTTGTTTCTATATTTATTTACTAGCTCAATAGCTTTCTTGTTTCCTATTTTAGCATCATTACTGAAGTCGTGGCTTCATCGCTTTTTTTGACATTGTTGATGTTTCTCTTCAACACTTGTAGTCAGAAGGTGATAAAATATCAATATGTTTCATAGATTGTTTCTTCTATTTATGAAATTTTGAACATATTTAACAACAAAGTCCGCAGCTTGAAGAATCTGTTATTGGAGCGATTGGACATAAATTAAGTTTAAGTTCTATGAAGTGTTCATCCACTTCTTTCGTCAAATATTTGGGATCGGAAAGAAGAAATCTCCCTTGGGTATGGTTGAATGGCATCAGGTTATCAAGAATATAAAAAGTTCTACTAGAGAAATCGCATAATTCTCAAATGAAATGATTCTTGTACTTCTTATCTGTTATATCACCTAAACTGGAAGACACACAATGAAGCAAACAGAATGGTCCAATCATCACTGACTGCATTACTGAATCTGTGTCTAGGCTGTCCCGAGTAATACTTTAAAGCGTCAATATTCATCATTTTACAAGTTGAAGAAGTATCGATTGTTCTTGCTGACACACAGCTAGCGGAAACAAGATTCACGAGGTAGGAAACCATTTCAGTTGAGGTCAAGTCCCAGGCTTAGCAGCGATTCAAGGTCTTGAAAGAAAAACAGAAATATGTCCGCGTCCCATAGCGGAGAAGCAGTAGTTCTTTTCCAAACTAGTGTTTCTGCTTTTCTACGACAGCAGAATCGGTATCCATGACAATTATTCCAAATAGCCTTTTTAACAACGGGATCGTATGCGTAGCTACTTCTTCTATTTAATGAGCCCGCAAACCCCTAACCAACATGAATTGTTGGTAAATTTGGTAAAATTGTTGGTAAATGTTGATAAATTGTTGGTAAAATTGCTTCGTAAATTTGGTAGCTTCAAGACGAAGTTTGAGCCTCCTTATCACTTTCTTTGGTTTCGCCATTTGAATGGAGCTATGCCGCCGCTTTGGTTCAACCTTCACAGACTGTATGTCTTGTCTTCCATGTCCTTAGCTTCTTTTTGCGCTTCACTTTTGACGCATTTGCTTCCAGTTTCCTCCAAAAAATTTGAGTTTTTCACATAAAACGCTTTATCTCCTTTGTTTTATCCTTTTAGAATCTTGCTCGGGTGGATTTGGAATTCCAGAACAATAATTTTTTGCAGGGTTTCTCAATCGGGGTTTGAAATGATTTTTGAGGGAACCTACGTCCTATGTTCCTTTATTTTTCATTTTTGCAAACCATTTTCAATTTACTCTGTTTCCCACTTTCTTTCAGGCTTGTCAATGAGATTTTTATTCAGAGCCTTACCTCTTAGATCTCGCCTTCATGTTTTTGAGAGCTCTCAGTTGTATAAATAAATGTTAAGGTACTATAACATTTCTGGAGATCATAGACGCACTAGTTTGCAAAGACATGCAACTTCTATTATTATTGCTCCAACTACTACTTCTATTGCAACTACTTGTAAGGTTAGCAGCATTGAAATGAAAATCTCAAAGAGTATATGAATGTACAGGCTATCAAAAAAGCAGAGTGACAATATCATAGCAATGGCTAATTGTATTAAGCTGGGTAAAAAATATTCTCTGAAAATTTCACCTTCATACCCTTAGTATGAAGGTGAAACTTTCAGAGAATATTTTTGAAATTTTCTGTTGTATGGATGACAACCTGCCACCCGTTTGCAGGCTGTCAAAAGGGCATATTAGCAATATCTTAGGAACAGTTTCGTGTGTGAAATTAAAGCTTACAGCGTTTGTTGTGGGGATGTTGAACTAACCAAAAGACAATAAGTGCATCATAATACTTCTGCTCCTGCAACTACTGCTGCTATTATTATTAATGCTACTACTGCTACTAAAGCTAAGGCTACTACTATTAACTCTACTCCTACTGCTGCTAATATAACTACTTGTGCTACTACTAATACTATTTAACCTAAGTGCTTAGGCGAGTGTTAAGGCGAAAATTCGGGGTAATATTGTAAATATATTGAAATTAATCAAAACACACTATGTCCGCATTAAGTTAAAGATTCCATCGTGTGCTGAAGTGGATATTGAAAAAGGTGCTATGTGTACACTGCTGCTAATGCTTCTACTGCTAGTACAAATATTACTTCTACCACAAGCTAAGGGTATTAAGGTGAAGCTTTCAAAGAATATTTCGGTGGATACTTAATTGAATCAAAATGAAGTATGATCATGTTGATTGTCAATAGGGTGACAAAGCAATATCACAATAAAAACTTACATTATTTAGTTAGACCTTTCAGGGTAAGTTGTGACGGATTTTGAACTAGCCGGGAGACACTATGTGTATACTTTTGATACTACTTCTACAGTTGCTGCTGTGAGTAAGGACATTTAAGGACGTTAAGTTGAAACGTTTAGGGGGAGTTTCAATTAAACGAAAAAAAACTATTCACATGCAAGTATTAAAAAGGCATATAAGCAATATCATAGGCAGAGCTGGTCTATCATAGACAATGTCATTGATATTTTAAAGGAGCTAATTTGATTAGAAATTCAAAGCTCTAGTACCCTTTTCAAGAGTCAAAAGTAATTGGAGGGCAATCAGCCCTCCTCTTTAGATCATAATTTTCCAAACGTTTACAATCAAAATTTAATTTCAATTGTCATTTTTAGCATGGTTGAACCGTCTTGTAACTGTATCTCTTGGGCTATTGCGAAGGTCAACCTCCCACAGCTATGCAATTTGCCCGTTACGTTTAAAAACTAAATGCTGCCTTAAGAAAAAACCACTGTTTCTATACTGATTGCCAATTAGACCTCTCAGCACTATCCCAAGAATGACCGAGGTTATTATGTTCAAACTTTAGGGGCTACTTTTATTACTACTTCTGCTCTTAAAATTTAACTAGATCAAAAGCGTGTAAGTGTATCCAAGCTGTCCAAAAGCATAAATAGATTTTTTTTTTTAGAATGGTATCACTTTTTATTTTTCAGATCAGCTAGAGGACATAAAACTAAACACTAATATTTGTTTCCAGATTTTTAACGGGGTTTATATTGTAAAAAATTGTCGAAAAATTTTCTCCAGCATACAAACAACGGGCCAAACTATAAATTCTTAAAGAAAAACAGAAAAGATTTAAACTATTATCTTCTTTTTCCCTGAAAAGACTATGTTAATATATAACGAACAGAAAAAAACCTTCACAAAATAAGTTTTTCAAAGAAAAGTAAAGAACTCCATTTAATCAGAAATGATCATAAATAAAATGAACCAATCTACCAAACGTAGAATTGCCACAAATCAACATCGGTACATAAATTAAACCCAAAACAAACAAAAATACAATATATAACCAAGTCAAACAAAACAAGCAGAAATTGACATGAGTGGGGCTCAAAACCTATATGCCTTCCCAAGGCCAGAATATAATTTGCACTTTACTTAAAAAAAAAAAATTTCACTTTTATAACTTTGTTAAATCAAAAAGTATTAACATTTTAAGGAATAAATGTCAGCATATGTACATTAAATTGACAATAAACATTCATTATGTTTTTTCAGTTGCACTTTTAATTTGCACTTTACTGAAAAACTTAAAAATAAATGTGCATTGTCACTTTAATACACATACGCTGATATTTATTCCTGAAAATATTAATAATGTTTGATTTATTAGTTATAAAAGTGAAAACATTCAAGATTCATTTTACTTCAGTTAAGTGCAAATTATTTTTCGGCCTAGGGAAGGCATAGGGGTTTTGAGCCCTACTATTAATTTCTGCTCGTATCGAGTTTGACTCGGTTATTTATTTATTGGGTTCCATTTATTTATCGATGCTGACTTGTAGTAGTTTTACGCTTGGTAGATTATTTGATTTTATTTTCGCTCATTTTTGGTTTAATGGAGGTCTTTACTTTCTTTTGAAAACTTATTTTGTAAAGAGCATTCGTAAACTTTAACAAAGCTCCTCCTATTAATTCTTTTTGTACCAATTTTATCCCATCTAGCAATGATTGTTTCTGGACGCGTGACCTAGACATTAACCTTCTTTTCAGTCAGGTTTGTAACAAGATGCACTCGCTTTTTATTCCAAAGGACATATCTCTTACTCCAGATGGTTTCTAGTATGTTAACTATCTCACTGAGCTGGCTGTCTTCTTTTGTCGTATTTTTTCCCAAATAAGAGTCTGATCCATGTACTTCGTGGACCTTATGGGTAAGCATTTATTTCCTGAATTCAGCTGGATCTTCTTCCTACTTGGTTTATTATTATTTAAGAATTAACAACGCTTCTTGACTACTATGGTCCCTGCGTCGGCTCTGCAGTGCATTCCTGCAGCGTGATTCGATCTCTGGGTCCCGTATTACCAAGCTAAGGTCAAATCCACTGCGCCACCATAGGACCTTCCTACTTGGTAAGAACGGACTTTAAATTATTTGAAAGTAGTCAAGCTCTGGATTAACCATTTAAATGCATGTCAATTTTTGTCAGATTGTATTCCTCTTCACTTTTTGATCTTAGCAATGCAAAAATATTGTCTTGAACCACCTTAATGCTTTTTTTTTGGTGCACCCATTTTCTGAAATGTATGGCTGGCACGATCCGGTAGTATAGTATAACCAGTAGTGATCAGCTGGAATGAGAGGGAATTAATTTATTTCTCCCAATTTCTATCACACTTTTTCTATCACCGTCAAATATATTTCGAAGTGAATTGATCATATGTGCCTTCTTAATGAGAAATTTACTGGACTTTTATATGAGTCAGATGATCTATTTGTCTGAAGTAAAAATACAATTGGAATCAAAGGCGTTGTTACTGTATGATCGAAGTTAGGATATCCAAACGGTAGAGTGAAACCCAATTATTTAAAACATTATATTTGGTATTATAATAGAACTGTATCTGGACTCCACATTTTTAAAAGTGTGTAACTTCTAAAATAGTAAACTCTGATATACAGGTTACAGACTGCTCCCCCTTCCCCCAATTTTTTGTCACAACGAATCCAGTTTCAATAATTAAATATCGAATCACATGTCTTTGATACCATGCTTTTTATTCTTTCTTCATTTTTATGGTTTCTGAGAGGATCGCAGTTGGTTTTTCTGTCAAAACTACTTACATAGCGATTCACCGTATATAGGCAGTGCTCAAGAGGGCAGTTGAATACGCATGGCTCACATTGAGATATAAATTCCTTCAAGTCAACGTTCTTGCCCTCAAAGTCTTCTATATTTTCAACACTATCTGAACATACTTTAAAAACACTCTACAGAAGAATACGACGCAAATACATTATTGTACAATTTAAGCTACCTTAAGTTCAAATTGTGAAAGTCTGCTTTTCAAAAGCAACAATCGACTTTTCAAAAGTTTAATAATAAACTGTTAACAAAAGTCAAATAATAAGCTTCTCGAATGATACTAATGTTATGTTATCTTGTCAAAATATGCGTGGGCTGCATTATCGTGCATATGCTGATTTATTCTAATATTTCAGTTCCTTTGGGCTAGAGTTCGTACTTAACTAAAGTTATCAAACAGTTCGTGGTAACGAACTGTAGTAAGGAGCGACCCGGCTCAATAGTAACCAAAACTCTAAAAAATTGAATTTTGATGTCAATAGCTACATCAAAAGAATCGCATTTTAATGCTGATTTTAAATATATAAGTTTCTCCAAGTTTAGTCTTACCTATCAAAAGTTACGAGCCTGAGAAAATTTGCCTTATTTAGGAAAATAGGGGGAAACACCCGCTAAAAGTCGTAGGCTTAATGAAAATCACACCATCTGATTCAGCGTATCAGAGAACCCTATTGTACAAGTTTCAAGCTCTTATCCACAAAAATGTGGAATTTTGTATTTTTTGCCAGAAGACAAATCATGGGTGCGTGTTTATTTTTTTTTTTCCCAGGGGTCATCGTATTGACCAAGTGGTCCTAGAATGTCGCAAGAGGGCTCATTCTAACGGAAATGAAAAGTTCTAGTGCCCTTTTTAAGTGACCAAAAAATTGGAGGCCATCTAGGCCCCCTCCCACGCTCATTTTTCCCAAAGTCAACGGATCAAAATTTTGAGATAGCCATTTTATTCAGCATAGTCGAAACACCCTAATAACTATGTCTTTGGGGATGACTTACTCCCCCACAATCCCTGGGGGAGGGGCTGCAAGTTACAAACTTTGACCAGTGTTTAGATAAAGTAATGGGTATTGGGAAGTGTAGAGACGCTTTCAGGGGGATTTTATTTTGTTTGGGGGTGGGGCTGAGGAGAAGAGGCTATGTTGGAGGATCTTTCCTTGGAGTAATTTGTCATGGGGGAAGAAAAATTCAATGACAAGGGCGCAGGATTCTCTAGAATTACTATAAGAAAACAATGAAAAATAAACATGAAAACGTTTTTCCAAATGAAAGGAAGAAGTAGCACTGAAACTTAAAACGAACAGTGATAATTACGCATATGAGGGGTTCTAAAAATACTTTAGCATAAAGAGCGAGGTATTTAGGAGGAGATAAATACTTCGCTCTTTATGCTAAAGTATTTTTAGTAATTTCAACTATTTATTCTACGGCCTTTCTGATTCAGGGATCATTCTTAAAGAATTGGGACAAAACTTACGATTTAGTGTAAAGAGAGAGGTGTTAACGAGGGTACAAACCCCCTCGTATACATAATAAAAATATAAGGTTATGAAAGTTTGTTACGTAAGTTAATTCTTAAGTTACGTATATTTTTTACTAATAAAAACATTCGTTAAAAATTAAAAGTTCTAGTTACCTTTTTAAGTAACCAAAATATTGGATGGCAACTAGGCCTCCTTCTCCACCCCTTATTTCTCAAAATCGTCTGATCAAAACTAAGAGAAAGACATTTAGCCAAAAAAGAATTAATATACAAATTTCACTTTAATAATTTATGTGCGGAGAGCCCAAACCAAACATGCATTAATTCAAAAACGTTCAGAAATTAAATAAAAAAAACTAATTTTTTTAGCTGAAAGTAAGGAGCGACATTAATACTTAAAACGAACATAAATTACTTCGTATTTGAAATGAGTTGTCCCCTCCGCAATCCCTCGCTCTTTACGCTAAAGTTTGACTGTATGCCACAATTCTACTTTTTAAAACAATTAAAAGCTTTAGCGTAAAGAGCGAGGGATTGCGGAGGGGACCACTCATTTCAAATACGGAGTAATTTCTGTTCGTTTTAAGTTTTAATGTCGCTCCTTACTTTCAGCTAAAAAAAATAGTTTTTTTTATTTAATTTCTCTAAGCAGTCGTGTAACCTCAATTACAGCTACCTTTGCAACCATGATCATCATCTTGCATGTGAAAATGTAACACTTTTACAAAAATGGATTTAGTTTTACATTACTTTTTGTAAATTACAAGAGGCACTAGATATGGCAATTTCATTTAAAGTAAGCCCTTAAATATCTCTTTATGATATTACAGGGCTGGGTTAGCTCAGTAGGAAAAAAATGGGGAAAAGATGCTTCCGATACAGAACTTCGTGAATGAAGCCACTTTTCTTGTTTTCAAGCCGATGTATTCTCCTTATTGTTCAAGCCAAGGGACTGTAGATTTTCTGTTTAGGGTTTTCGGCAAAGGCGGTTCAACTGATTTACTTTGTATTTTGATCTGACAACCCTTATTAGGAGTTTCGGGCTAATTGTTTTGTTACTATGGGACGTGTTCGACTCATACTAGGACCACTGCAACCACGATAATCTGGGTTCGCATTGGACCTATTTTTCAAGACATGATGAATCCCCATTCAGGCTTATAATACTAAATAAAGTTCAGTTATTAAGTCTCAATTTTTCAACAGTTGTAACAAAGTGGCGTATTGTGCGCCAACTTCTTAAATTTTGAAATAATAAGAATATTTTAACAAACTTTTAAAATTTCCCGCTTTTTTAAAAAAAAACTTTTAATGTAAAACAGTTACAAACTCGGTTTCTTTTCTTCTGTTCAAAACTTTCTTTTTTTATGTTTGGATCTTTTTTTCCTGTATTTTTGCATCATCGTTCTTGATTCTAGATTCTTTTAGAAAGCTCGATTCTTATTCCTTTTCACATATGTAACTAAAGAACCCTGGAAGTCTGTGGATGATTTGTTGAATTGCTATTCGCTTGTTTCTTCTCAACTTGAAACAACTGGATACTAAGTTATGTTCACATTTGAAAATCTGATTATTTTTTTTCACTGATCCATACTAAAAAGCACAAAGCAGATAAATATAGGGGTTGCCAATTCATCCTTGTCAGCTTTCAAGAGAAGTCAATTTTTTGTTTAAAATTGGTATGGGTAACTAAATTTGTTTTTAACATACAACATCTGCCCATGTAGATTTTCAACCAACCCAAGACATTTACGCCTTTTCTTCGTCGTCGTCAGTGTCAATGTCGCTTTCACTGTCACTGTCCTCTGTGTCTTCATTCACATTATAACAAAACCAACAAAGCCAAATTCCGTAAAAAATTGAGGGATAAGTAAAAATGTCATAATAGACACTTTTTTTTGCCGGACTTCCGCTTTGTTTATAGTAAAGGAGTATGTTTGCATCGCATCCCGATGAATAAGCAGTTTCATTTGTTGGTGTTTTAGTGCAATTAAATGGTTTTATTGTAGCAGGTGCTTCTGTAACTGGTGCAGAATCAGCAGGTGGCTTAGGCGGAGCTTCTGGCTTTAGTACGGGCTTACCCTCTGACTTTGGTACAGGCTTAGCTTTCTGCTTAGTTTCAGGCTTAGCTTGTGGGAGAGTCTCCTCTGTTTCATGTGGTTTACCTACTAACCATTCAGGAAGAGTTTCATTAGGTATTCTACAGCAAGAAATAGGCACTTCATCCGTTTTAAAATGACAGTTGAATCGCTCAAACTGAAATTTACCAGGTAGTTCAGGATTAAGACCACAACACTTAAATTGTCTCTGTATGTTATCTAGTGGTAATGTATCTGATTCACTTGGCCTATAGTTCTCTATTTGTGACATCAAAATAGGTACAGTTTGTATATTATTTGGATGGAAACCAATGAGTGATAAAAAAGGAAGTACAATAATAGGGAATACATGCAACCATAGCAGAGCTCTTTTTTTACACCACAACAATATAAGGCTGGAAATAATAAGTACTGTCGTAATTAATTTGAGTAGGACTGTTCCCATCAGAAATGTCGTAACAAATTCGAAACCAGGCTCAAAAAGAATGTATAAAGAACCCACGCAAAATCCTAGCATAATCACAGCAAGTACAGAAAAAACAATTTTGAAATGTTTTTTTTTTAGCATTGATTTGAAGTTCCGAATTATCTACATCTTTAAAGATAACGTAGCGAGTCAATTGAAGCAAAAGAAAACCAGACTAATTTCAAAATCTTTAGGTGTTTTTCTTGCTCGTATTAAAAAATTAAAATGATTGTTCAGACTCCACAATTATTTTTGCCTTTCGTAGTTAAATTAAATTAATTTCAATTTTAAAAATTTCAGCAATTATTCTAGTTTCGGATGACGAATCAGAAATTTTGGTAAAACTACTGCAAAATTACTCCAAAATTGCTGCATTTTACATAACTATGTTACAAGCTTCTTATAATGGTATAAGTTCTTTGTAAAAATAGTGATTTTATTTTGATTTTTTCTTATTACAAAAGAACGTAGATGTGGCAAATTCCTGATGAAAAATGAGTTTTTTGTTTAAATTTATTATATTATTGAAATATTTTTTATTACAAAGAGCTCTTAACTACATCAACTCACCTTAAAATGAGCCATTAAATAGCTCAATGATGTCCCAGGGCCAAGCTATCTGAGGAGACAGAGAGAAAAAAAAGATGCCTTATGCGCAGAAGCAACCCGTGTCCAAGGGGCAGGGGTTCAATCACAGTTGTGACCAGTTATTTAGTTTGGGATGGTTGTCAGTAGCGTGACTCAGCCAGAGTCGATCCAGCTCTGAATGGGTACCTGGAGAAATTTGGGGAAGGTAAGCAGGAAGGGTGAGTGAAAGCACAGGATGGTTGCCCCCCCCCCCCATTGCACTTCCTGGCTGAATGGCCATGAAATGGAGATCAGCACCGCCGGTTTGGACCTTAAGGGTCTAGTGCCATCTTACTTACTTATGTGCAAAACACTGTGGTTGCAGCCACTTTTTTTATTTTCAATCCAATATAATGTCCTAGTTGTTCAAGCCAAGAGATTTTAAGTTTTATATATAGACAGATTCGGGCAAGGCGGCTCTAATAGTGCACTTCTTATTTTGATCTGACTCACATTTTAGGAGCTGTGGGCTTTTGTAGTTTTTATCAAGGGCCCTGATCGTCTCATACTAGGCTTCTAGCTACCGATGCAACACGGATTACTAGGGGCTGTGGCTCACCTTTCAATAGATTACAGCTACAGCCGTAGCCTTGATAAATTTGTTCTTTACTGCAGTGCTACAACCATGATTATTTTAATGCTTCAATTACCATGGTCTATAGTTTGCTCTATAGTTTAACATATTGCTTGCAGCCACCCTTGCAACCAATTTATTTTAATTTTTCAATTACTAAGGGTTTGAGTTCGTTCTTTTATATATTGCAAGCTACTGCTGCAACTCGGAAACAGAGTGAAAGTGCCAAGAGGTTCATGAAAAAGACACCATTGAAGTGTAACATAAACCGTCTTCGAATAGAATTCGTGTGAACTTGCGTAACGCAGAGGATACCACCTTAGAATTTCAATGGAAAAGTCGCAGGTTCCATTGCTGACGTAGGTAAACTTTAGTGCATTTGTCAATTTAAAGTCTTGTCAAAACTTCTGTTAATAACTACTAAATTACTCCCATAGTCTTGACTAGGGCTGCAATCCTGATTTATATAAATATCACAAACAGAAAAAGGCCATGGTATTTTCTTAATTGAAATAGTAAGAGACGAACTTCAGTGAATCAGGCATATAACTAAGTCTAATATAAATTATGATATCTATATCGATCTTGTATGTAACTGCCGCTGTAACTCGGATTGCTTACTACGGGCTATAGTTTGTTCTTTAATATGGAAAATGCAGTTGCTCCTTAAATTTGATTCTATTTTGAATTAAATAAAAAAAACAAGTTTTTGAAATGAAAGTAAGGAGCGACATTAAAACTTAAAACGAACAAAAATTACTCCGTATATGAAAGGGGCTTTTCCTTCTCAACGCCCCGCTCTTTGCGCTAAAGTTTGACACTTTCTCTTAACTCTACGTTTTAAAACAATAAAAAACTTTATCGTAAAGAGCGGGGCGTTCAGAAGGAAAAGCCCCTTTCATATACGGAGTAATTTCTGTTCGTTTTAAGTTTTAATGTCGTTCCTTCCTTTCATTTAAAAAACTTGTTTGTTTTTTTTTAATTGATTTCTGAACGTTTTTGAATCAATGCATGTTTTGATTTTGGCTCTCCGCAGAGAAATAATTAAAACGAAATTTGTATATTTATTTGTTTTTGTTTTTTTTTGCTAAAAGGCTTTCTCAAAATTTTCATAGAATGATTTTGAGAAAAAAAGAGCGGGGACGAAGCCTAGTTGCCCTCCGATTTTCGGTTAATTAAAAAGGCAACTAGAACTTTTAATTTTTTACGAATCTTTTTATAAGTAAAAGATATACGTAACTTATAAATTAGCTTACGTAAAGAACTTTTGTATTCTCATGTTTTTATTACATATATGAGAGGTTCACCCCCTCAACAGTACCTCGTTCTTTACACTAAAGTTTAAATTTTGTCCCAATTCATTAAGAATGACCCCTGAATCACAAAAGCCGCAGAATAAATAATTGAAATCACTAAAAATACTTAAGCGTAAAGAGCGAGTGATTAGGAGAAGGTGAGCCCCTCATATGGGTAATAATTGCTGTTCGTTTTAAGTTTTAATGCTGCTGCTTAATTCCAGCTGAAAAAAAACTTTTTCATATTTATTTTTTTATTGTTTTTTTTAAGTAATGCTAGTAAATCCTGCGCTCCCTTGATGGAAATTTTCTTACCCCATGACAAATTCCTCGATGAAAAGTTCCCCCAGCATATCCCCCTCTTCTCAACCCCTACCTCCAACCAAAAAATCCTCCTGAAAACGCCTGTACACTTCCCAATAGCCATTACTATATGCAAGCACTGGTCAAAGTTTTGAACTTGTAACCCCTCCCACGGGGACTGTGGGGGAGTCAGTCATCCCCAGAGACATGGTTATAAGGTTTTTCGACTACGCTGAATAAAATGGCTATCTCAGAATTTTGATCCGTTGACTTTGGGAAAATAATTGGCGTGGGAGGGGGCCTAGGTGCCCTCCAATTTTTGTTAGTCACTTAAAAAGTGCACCAGAACTTTTCATTTCCATTAGAATGAGCCATCTCGCAACATTCTAGGACAATTGGGTCGATACGATCACCCCTGGGGAAAAAAAAAAAACAAATAAACACGCATCCGTGATCTGCCTTCTGGCAAAAAATATAAAATTCCACATTTTTGTAGATAGAAGCTTGAAACTTCTACAATATGGTTCTCTGATACGCTGAATCTGATGGTGTGATTTTCGTTAAGATTTTATTACTTTTAGGGGGTGTTTCCCCCTATTTTCTAAAATAACGCAAATTTTCTCAGGCTCGTAACTTTTGATGGGTAAGACTAAACTTGATGAAACCTATATATTTAAAATCAGCAGTGAAATGCAATTCTTTTGATGTAGCTATTGGTACCAAAATTCCATTTTTTAGAGTTTTGGTTGCTATTGAGCGGGTCGATCCTTACTACAGTTGGTTACCACGAACTGTTTGAAACTATGTCTTTTTTAATTACAAACACTACTAGTTATAGCAATTTCCTTTCAGATACGCCATTAAACAGCTCTCTGCGATTTTCGAGTACCTTACTAGCTGCAGCGAAAAAGAAGATATCGCCGATATAAAATATCGCGCTTGGAGCCACTTTTCTTGTTTTTCAACCCATTGAATTTTTCTCGTTACTCAAGCCAATGGATAGTAAGTTTTCTATACATGGGTATCAGACAAGACGGTTCTAATAGTGCACTTCTTGTTTTGATCTGACACTACTTTGCGAGTTATGGGCTATTGTTTTCTTAATATTAGACGTGATCGTCTCTTACTAGGCAGGAAACTACTGTTGAAACCTGGAGCAAGACTTCGTTCTTTTTATACTAGCTACCTATGCAACCCAGATTTAGTGTTTTAACGAATTTATTATCATGTCTTATATGTAACCTACGTTTCATATGCCTCTGATTGTACAATAGGAAGCATTTCTATTTGTCATGCGGCTGACTGTGGTTTGACTCCCTGTTGGATGGAAATCTATATATATATAAAGTTGTTTGTCTGTGTACTAACGTCAGGTTTTTTGACTGTCAACTGACGTCATATTTGTCGACTGACGTCATGTTTGTTGACTGACGTCATTGTAAGGATTGAGGATTATACCTTCGTGAAGTTGTTTATCGACTGAAGTCATGTTTGTCGACTGACGAAATTACAGACCGGGACACAAATAATGACCGGGACACCGGGACACAGGGAATATAAATGACGACCGGTCAGTAAACCTGACAATCCCGGGACACAAATGACGACCGGGACACAGGGTATAAATAACAACCGGGACACTCAAAGAGAAATTACAGACTAGGACGCAAATGACGACCGGGACACAGGGAATATAAATGACGACTGGGACACTCAAAGAGAAATTACAAACTGGGACACCGGGACACAAATAATGACCAGGACACAGGGAATATAAATGACGACCGGGACACAGGGACGCAACTACAAAGGGGACGCCGGGGGGGCACAGGGGGGATATATAAATGACGAAAGGGACACAGGGAATGTTCGATTAGCAATCATCATCAACAAAGCTTAAGGGCAATCATTAGAATAATGAGGTATAGATCTGAATATGGATTATTTTTCCCATGGACAATTATATGTTATATGTTCAAGAGTCGGTAAGCCTGACAATCTATTTATATGCACAGACAATGGGACAGCGAAGAATGTTGTATATTCGCAAGTTTTACACATATCTATCTATATTCACAGGTGGGACACAGAGACACAACTAGAATGGTGCGTAGCTAATATGGCGCGTAATGACTTACGCACGTGGGGGGCTTGGGGAGGGGGAGATATAGATATATATATATATATATATATATATATATATATATATATATATATATATATATATATATATATATATATATATATATATATATATATATATATATATATAAATAAGTTGTCTGTCTGTGTGTCTGTCAGGTGACGTCATGTTTCTGTGTCGACTGACGTCATGAAGTTAGTTGTCGTCATTTTTGCTATGACGGTGACGTCATTAAAGATATTTAAGACATATATGTTCACGTAGAAATCTATTAATGTTTAAGTTTAAAATGACTGATGAACTTACAATGGCAAAAGCCGATGAAGATGCTCAAAGAGTCTATGCCAAAAAGCTTGCTGCTGATAGAGAATTTTGACTTGGATAAGGTCATCAATGCCTACCAGATTTTGGTTAAAAAAAACAAAGGTTCGGCGATATGTATTTCATAGTGAAACTGAAAAATAAAGAAGAAAAAGAAAACTCAAAAAAGAAAAAATGTAAAAAACTAAAAAATACTAAAAAGAAAAAACACTCAAAGAGAATTTACAGACCGGGACACAAATGACGACCGGGACAGAGGGAATATAAATAACGACCGGGACACTCAAAGAGAAATTACAGACTGGGATACCGGGACACATATGACGACCGGGACACAGGGAATATAAATGACGACCAGGAAACAGGTATTTAAGAATATCGTTCAAAGACAAATTTTTAATTGTAAGAAGACCGTTGAAAGAGAAATTTCTAATTGTAAAATGACTGAAGAACCTACAATGGCAACACCCGAGGAAGCTGCTCTGAGAGGGAAGTCAAAACCCTTTGGCAGCACATTAATATTGCTTGCGGGAGATTTCAGGCAAACATTACCTATAATACCTAGATCAACTCCTGCAGACAAAATGAATGCTTGCCTGAAAAATTCTAATTGATGGGCACACGTAAAAATATTAAAATTAACTACAAATATGCGTGTCCGATTGCAAAACGATGACTCTGGTCAAACATTTTCAGATCAATTGCTGGCAATTGGAAACGGAAAGCTCCCAGTAGACTCAATTTCAGGACGTATACAGCTACCTGCTGATTTCTGTAATTTAGTGACGTCCAAAAATGAATTGATTGAAAAAGTATTTCCGAATATTCAAAAAATTATAAAAATAATAAATGGCTAAGTGAAAGAGCGATTCTCGCACCCAAAAATATAGCCGTCCACGAAATCAACAATATTGTTTTGACCAAGATTCGAGACCAGGCAGTCCTTTACAAGTCAGTCGACACAGTTTTGGAACCAAATGAAGCGGTTAATTATCCATCTGAATTTTTAAATTCCATAGATCTTTCAGGGTTTCCACCACACGTGCTATAACTAAAAATAGGCGTACCAATAATACTTTTAAGAAATATCAACCCACCAAAGCTTTGCAATGGCACGCAACTTGCCGTAAAAAAAAAAACAATGGAAAACCTAATAGAGGCCACAATCTTGACAGGGCCTTTTGAGGGTGAGGCTGTTCTTATTCCTCGCATTCCCATGATTCCAACGGATCTGCCTTTTCAATTTAAAAGATTGCAATTCCCAATTCGATTAGCATTTGCAATCACCATTACCAAAGCTCAAGGTCAATCATTAGAAAAACGTGGTATAGATCTTAATACTGATTGTTTTTCCCATGGACAATTGTACGTTGCATTTTCGAGGGTCGGTAAACCTGAAAATCTATTTATATGCAGCGACAATTGGACAGCGAAGAATGTTGTATATTCGCAAGTTTTACGTAGTTAATTTGTATTGTATCTAACTATCTATCTATCTATATATTAAATAAAAAAAACTAGTTTTTTTAACTGAAAGTAAGGAGCGACATTAAAACTTAAAACGAACAGAAATTACTCCGTATATGAAATGGGTTGTCCCCACCGCAGTCCCTCGCTCTTTAGGCTAAAGTTTTTAATTGTTTTTAAAAGTAGAATTGTGGCAAAGAGTCAAACTTTAGCGTAAAGAGCGAGGGACTGCGGAGGGGACAACCCATTTCATATACGGAGTAATTTCTGTTCGTTTTAAGTTTTTATGTCGTTCCTTACTTTCAGTTAAAAAAACTAGTCTTTTCTATTTAATTTCTGAACGTTTTTGAATTAATGCATGTTTGATTTTGGCTCTCCGCACATAAATTATTGAAATCAAATTAGTATATTAATTTTTTTTGGCTAAATGGCTTTCTCTTAGTTTTGATCAGACGATTTTGAGAAATAAGGGGTTGGAAAGGAGGCCTAGCTGCCCTCCAATTTTTCGGTTACTTAAAAAGGCTACTAGAAATTCTAATTTCACACGAACGTTTTTACTAGTAAAAAATGTACGTAACTTAAGAATTAACTTACGTAACAAACTTTTATATTCTTATATTTTTATTATGTGTACGAGGGGGTTTGTACCCTCGTTAATACCTCACTCTTTATACTAAATCGTAAGTTTTGTCCCAATTCTTTAAGAATGACCCCTGAATCAAAAAGGCCGTAAAATAAATAGTTGAAATTACTAAAAATATTTTAGCATAAAGAGCGAGGAATTTATCTCCTTCTAAATACCTCGCTCTTTATGCTAAAGTATTTTAGAACCCTCATATGCGTAATAATCTCTGTTCGTTTTAAATTTTAATGCTATTCCTTACTTTCATTTGAAAAAACGTTTTCATGTTTATTTTTTCATTGTTTTTTTTTTTATAGTAATGCTAGAAAATCCTGCACCCTTTTCATTGAATTTTTCTTCCCCCATGACATATTCCTCAAAGGAAAGATCCTCCCACAAAGCCCTCTCCCATCAACCCCACCCCCCAAACCAAAAAATCCCCATGAAAACGTCTGTACACTTCGCAATAACCATTACTATATGCAAACACTGGTCAAAGTTTATAACTTGCAGCCCCTCCCCCAGGAATTGTGGGGGAGTAAGTCATTCCCAAAGACATAGTTATTATGGTTTTCGACTATGTGGAACAAAATGGCTATCTTAAAATTTTAATCCGTTGACCTTTGGAAAAAAATTAGCGTGGGAGGGGGCCTATTTGCCCTCCAATTTTTTATCACTTAAAAAGGGCACTAGAACTTTTCATTTCCGTAAGAATGAGCCCTCTTGCGACACTCTAAGACCACCTGGTCAATACAATGACCCCTGGGGAAAAGAAAAAAAAACAACAAACAAACAAATAAACACGCACCCGTGATTTGTCTTCTGGCAAAAAATATGAAATTCCAGATTTTTTTAGATAGGAGCTTGAAATTTTTGCTATAGAGTTCTCTGATATGCCGAATGCGATAGTGTGATTTTCGTTAAGATTCTATGACTTTTAGGGGATGTTTCCCCCTTTTTTCCAAAATAGGGCAAATTTTCTCAGGCTCGTAACTTTTGATGACAAAGACTCATAACGTCACTCGACACACACACACACACACATAGACAGCTTATTTTTATATATATAGATGTCCCGGTCGTCATTTGTGTCCCGGTGTCCCAGTTTGTAATTTCTCTTTGAGTGTCCTGGTCGTCATTTATATTCCCTGTGTCCCGGTGTCCTGGTCGTCATTTGTGACCCGGTGTCCCGGTCTTTAATTTCTATTCGAACAATCCCTGTGTCCCAGTCGTCATTTATATATCCCGCCTGTGCCCCCGGCGTCCCCGTTGTAGTTGTGTTTCTGTGTCCCCTTCGTCATTTATATTCCCTGTGTCCCGGTCGTGATTTGTGTCCGGGTTTCCAAGTCTATAATTTCTCTTTGAGGTTCCCGGTCATCACTTATATTCCCTGAGTCCCGGTCGTCGTTTGTGTCCCGGTGTCCCGGTATGTAATTTCATCAGTTGACAAACATGACGTCAGTCGACAAACAACTTCATTACACATACAGCTCAATCCTTATAATGACGTCAGTCGACAAACATGACGTCAGTCGACACACAAACATGACGTCACTCGACACACACACACAGACAACTTATTTATCTATCTATATATATAAAAATAAGTTGTCTGTCTGTTTGTCTGTCTGTGGATCAGGTGACGTCATGTTTCTGTGTTGACTGACGTCATGAAATTAGTTGTCGTCATTTTTGCTTTGACGGTGACGTCATTCAAGATATTTAAGACATATGTTCACGTAGAAATCTATTAATGTTTAAGTTTACAATGACTGATGAACTTACAATGGCAAAAGCCGATGAAGATGCTCAAAGAGTCTATGCCAAAAAACTTGCTGCTGATAGAGAAAGTCAGAAAAGAAAGCGTGCCGAGGAACTACCAGAGCAACGCGAAAGCAGACTTGCTGCTAAAAGAGAAAGTGAAAAAAGAAGGCGTGCCGAGGAATCAAAAGAACAGCAAGGAAACAGGCTTGAGGCTGATAGAGAAAGAAAGAACAGAAAGCGTGCCGAGGAATCAAAAGAACAGCAAGGAAACAGGCTTGAGGCTGATAGAGAAAGAAAGAACAGAAAGCGTACCGAGGAACTACCAGAGCAACGCGGAAGCAGACTTGCTGCTAAAAGAGAAAGTGAAAAAAGAAGGCGTGCCGAGGAATTACAAGAACAGCAAGAAATCAGGCTTGCTGCTGATAGAGAAAGTAAGAAAAGAAAGCGTGCCGAGGAGTCACAAGAACAGCAAGAAATCAGGCTTGCTGCTGATAGAGAAAGTAAGAAAAGAAAGCGTGCCGAGGAATCAGAGCAACCTAAAAGTTATCGCCTGGCATTCAGGTACAACCCAGTCGATGATTATAGCTTGAGTAGATGTGTTCAAATCGGGACAATGTCTAAAATTTGTCCCTATTGCAAGGCCTTGAAATTCAATGGTGAAACAATGGGAATGTGTTGCGCCTCAGGAAAAGTTAAACTTCCTCTATTGGCTGCACCACCAGAGCCATTGAAGACTTTCCTTACTGGAACTACGTCAGAATCTAAGCGTTTTTTGTCAAAAATCAGAAAATACAACTCTTGTTTCCAAATGACGTCGTTTGGAGCCCAAATCGAAAATCCAGATCAATTTATGTCTACTTTCAAAGTAAAAGGGCAAATTTATCATAGAGCAGGGTCCCTTCTACCATTCTCAGGCGAGAATCATAAATTTTTACAATTGTACTTCATCAGTGATAGAAATTCTGAATTGAATGCACGTTGCGAAATTTCTCCCAACGTTGAAAGGACAATCGTTTCCCAATTGCAACATCTTTTCCACGAAAATAATAATTTAGTGCGTCTGTTCAAAACAGCCATCGATTTGATGCCTACTGATACGCATAAAATTGTTATTTCCGCTGACAAAACGCCTCCTGGCCAACATGTGCGTAGATACAATGCTCCAACTATCGACGAAGTGGCAATCGTTATGGTCGGTGATCAGTTTTTACCTCGAGATATTATTCTTCATAAGCGAAACGCTCAGTTGTTAAGAATTGCTGAAACTCATCGATGCTACGATGCCCTACAATATCCTATCATTTTTTTGGATGGAGCCGACGGCTATCACTTTAATATTAAATTGATGAATCCAGCCACTAACAAAGAAATGAATAAGAAATGCAGTGCAATGCATTATTATTCCTATAGACTAATGATTCGGCAGGATGAAGAAAATTATATTTTAAAATGCCGTGAATTGTTTCACCAATTCGTCGTTGAACCAAATGAAGCGGTTAATTATCCATCTGAATTTTTAAATTCCATAGATCCTTCAGGGTTTCCACCACACGTGCTACAACTAAAAATAGGCGTACCAATAATACTTTTAAGAAATATCAACCCACCAAAGCTTTGCAATGGCACGCGACTTGCCGTAAAAAAAAACAATGGAAAACCTAATAGAGGCCACAATCTTGACAGGGCCTTGTGAGGGTGAGGCTGTTCTTATTCCTCGCATTCCCATGATTCCAACGGATCTGCTTTTTCAATTTAAAAGATTGCAATTCCCAATTCGATTAGCATTTGCCACCACCATCAACAAAGCTCAAGGGCAATCACTAGAAAAATGCGGTATAGATCTTAATACAGATTGCTTTACCAATGTACAATTGTATGTTGCATCTTTGAGGGTCGGTAAACCTGACAATCTATTTATACGCACAGACAATGGGACAGCGAAGACTGTTGTATATTCACAAGTTTTACGTAGTTAATTTGTATTGTATCTATCTATCTATCTATCTATCTATATAAAAACGAGTTGTGTGTATGCATGTTTGTTTGTTTGTAAAAAGAGCGTTTGCATATGACGTCATTATTAGTACATACGGCTTTGTATATGGACAGACAATGGGAAAGCCAAGAATGTTGTATATTCGCAATTTTTACGTAGTTTGAAACACATATATAAATCTATCTATATTCACAGGTGGGACACAGGGACACAACTACAATGGCGCGTAACTAATATGGCGCGTAAAGACTTATGCGCGCGGGGGGGCTTGGGGGGGCGCGAAGCGCCCCACCAACTAGGTGTTGGGGTGGCGCGAAGCGCCACCCCAACAGCCAGTATATCTATATATATAAAAAAAAGTTGTTTGTGGGTTATGTCTGTCTGTCGAGTGACGTCGTGTTTGTCCGCATATGACGTCTGAATTATTTCACACTAATACAAAAGAAGAAAAAAACAAAAAAAAAGTAAAAACTACAAAAAAAAACTAAAAAGAAAAAAAAACTAAAAAAGCTAAAAAACTAAAAAAGCTAAAAAAAGGTAAAAACTAAAAACTAAAAAAAAAACTGAACAAAAAAATAAAACAACTAAAAAAAAAAAAAACTAAAAAAGCTAAAAAAAAAGGTAAAAACAATCCCGCCTGTGCCGGGGGCACAGGCCCCCGTATATATATAAATATAAGTGAAATAAATATCTATATATATATAAAAATAAGTTGTTTGTGGGTTATGTCTGTCTGTCGAGTGACGTCGTGTTTGTCCGCATATGACGTCTGAATTATTTCACGCTAATACAAAAGAAGAAAAAAAACAAAAAAAGGTAAAAACTACAAAAAAAAAACTAAAAAGAAAAAAAAACTAAAAAAGCTAAAAAACTAAAAAAGCTAAAAAAAAGGTAAAAAACTAAAAACTAAAAAAAAAAAACTGAAAAAATTAAAAAAGGCAAAAACTGCAAAAAAACTAAAAACTATAAAAGATAGAATTTTACCAAATCTTACAATGGCCGAAGAAACAGCCGAGGAAGCTGCTCAAAGAGTTAATGCCAAAAGGCTTGCGGCTAAAGAACGCAAAACCGTGCAGTTAGATGAAGATCAACCTGGACAGCGAGAGTAAAAACGTATCAAAACTGAAAATGATAGCGATGATGATTGGGTTTGGGATTTTGACTTGGATAAGGTCATCAATGCTTAGCAGATTTTAGTTAAAAAAAACAAAGGTTCGGCGATATGTATTTACGTCGATATGTATTTACACACTATTACTGGCAATGATGGTTACCCACAATATAGATGAAGATCTACTAAAGATGGTGGTAAGATATTAATAATAAAGAAGCGTAACGGTACCACCATCGAAGTATATAACCAGTGGGCTGTTCCATATTCCCCTTTATTATCAAAAATATTTAATGCAAACATAAACATTGAACATTGTAACTCCGTGAAGGCAATCAAATACATATGTAAATACGTCAACAAAGACAGTGACATGGCAGTTTTTGGCTTGCTGTCCGAAATCAGTGATATCGATGAAATCGTACAATATCAGGCTGGAAGATACATAAGCAGCAATGAAGCTGTTTGGCGAATTCTTTCATTTCTGATACATGAACGAAGTCCAGCTGTTGTTCACTTAGCGGTACATTTACAGAATGGTCAATGTGTTTATTTTTCGGAATCCAACGTGCAATAAAGAGCCCTGCATCCACCGGATACAACGTTAACTGCATTCTTTTCGTTATGCCAAAATGATTCTTTTGCAAAAAAACTGTTGTATACTGAAGTGTCTTCGTATTGCCCGTTGAATACTAAAAATAAATCACCATGCATGGCCAAAGGAAGGTGCACAAAGCAATATCCTCGACTTTTAGTACCCAACACAATTACTGGCAACGATGGTTACCCAAAATATAAAAGAATATCTACTGAAGATGGTGGTAAGATATTAATAATAAAAAAGCATAACGGTACCACCATCAACCAGTCGGACATTTTTGACTTATATTTTCCCCAAAACTCTGTAGGAGCTGATGGAGAGCAAGTTGTTAAAATGATGCCAAACAATGCACGAATTTGACTTGGAGTTGACGTTTCGCACGCGTCATTGATGCAGTTATCCCAGTGTTGGTCATTCTCCAATAAATTCAGAGCTTGGCATGCACTACGGTAAGTGTCATGTATAGTATCGTTTACAGTTCTCAAATACTCAAAGGATGTCGGACCGGGTACATTCACCAAAAGCAGGCGTAGAAAGAAACATTCATGTTGATTGGGGTGAACGGTGTAGAGTCTTCCTATCGTGGTATCTTTAAAGATGGTAGGTTGGCCGTCGACCGACTTACCCTGTTTTCGACGTTCAAATACTTTATTTTTAGTATTCCACGTGTAATACGAAGGCACTTCAGTATACAGCAGTTTTTTTTTTTGCAAAAGAATCATTTTTGCAAAGCGAAAAGAAACCGGTTAACTTTGTATCCGGTGGATTCAGGGCTCTTTGTTGCACGTTGGTTTCCGAGAAATAAACACGTTGACCATTCTCTAAATGTACGCTAAGTGAACAACAGATGGACTACATTCATGTATCGGAAATGAAAGAATTTGCCAAACAGCTTCATTACTGCTTATGTATCTTCCAGCCTTATATTGTACGATTTCGTCGATATCTTTGATTTCGGGCTTGATATGTATTTGATTGCCTTTACGGAGTTACAGTATTCAACGTTTATGTGTGCATTAAATGTTTTTGATAATAATGGGGAATATGGAACAACAAATGTCCTGTGGTGGCGCAGTGGATTTGACCTGAGCTTGGTAATACGGGACCCAGAGATCGAATCACGCTGCAGGAATGCACTGCAGGGCCGACGCAGGGACCTTAGTAGTCAAGAAGCGTCGTTAATTCTTAAATAAATATGGAACAACCCACTGGTTATCTACTTCGATGGTGGTACCGTTACGCTTCTTTATTATTGCTGTTTTACCGCCATCTTCAGTAGATCTTCTTCTATATTGTGGGTAACCATCATTGCCAGTAATTGTGTTGGATACTAAAAGTCGAGGATATTGCTTTGTGCACCTTCCTTTGGCCATGCATGGTGATTTTTCGTTCAGTGCACCGCAAGGTCCATGTATCATATTTTTTACAATAATATCATGTAACCCCTTATAGACATTTTCATCAGGTATTTCAGTAGAAGTCACATCATCAATTTCGTTTGAAGTAATTTTTTTATGTAGCCAGATTAGTATATGTGCGTGTGGCAAACCTCGTTTTTGCCATTCCACTGAGTACATCCAGCATCGCACTGACCCAAACACTTCAAAATTTACTATGTAGTTTATCAGTGATTTCAACTTTTGCTGGAAGACACGGGCCGTAATGTCATGTCTATGAACCGCCGATTGTCCTTGAAGTAAAAGCTGCAGTATCTCGTCACAAGATTGATTACATGGAAATGTAATAAATAAATCTGGACGACCATAGAGACGAACATACGCAATAGCATCTTGAGCATATTCATGCATATGACGGGGACTGCCAGCATATGACAAAGGTATAATTGTTAATCTTCCAACGTTTGTGGTATTACCATCATTTATAACTGCATCTCGCAAATGAATACATTGTTCAGAGCGGAGCTTGTTCTGATTCAGGCGGATATATAGCAAACGTTCTGATTCAATTTTAGCATACATATACACGACGAATTAGTGAAACAATTGACGGCATTTTAAAATATAATTTTCTTCATCCTGCCAAATCCTTAATCTATAGGAATAATAATGCATTGCACTGCATTTCTTATTCATTTCTTTGTTAGTGGCTGGATTCATCAATTTAATATTAAAGTGATAGCCGTCGGCTCCATCCCAAAAAATGATAGGATATTGTAGGGCATCGTAGCATCGATGAGTTTCAGCAATTCTTAACAACTGAGCGTTTCGCTTATGAAGAATAATATCTCGAGGTAAAAACTGATCACCGACCATAACGATTGCCACTTCGTCGATAGTTGGAGCATTGTATCTACGCACATGTTGGCCAGGAGGCGTTTTGTCAGCGGAAATAACAATTTTATGCGTATCAGTAGGCATCAAATCGATGGCTGTTTTTAACAGACGCACTAAATTATTATTTTCGTGGAAAAGATGTTGCAATTGGGAAACGATTGTCCTTTCAACGTTGGGAGAAAATTTGCAACGTGCATTCAATTCAGAATTTCTATCACTGATGAAGTACAATTGTAAAAATTTATGATTCTCGCCTGAGAATGGTAGAAGGGACCCTGCTTAGTGATAAATTTGCCCTTTTACTTTGAAAGAAGACATAAATTGATCTGGATTTTCGATTTGGGCTCCAAACGGCGTCATTTGGAAACATGAGTTATATTTTCTGATTTGTGACAAAAAACGCTTAGATCCTGACGTAGTTCCAGTAAGGAAAGTCTTCAATGGCTCTGGTGGTGCAGCCAATAGAGGAAGTTTAACTTTTCCTGGGGCGCAACACATTCCCATTGTTTCACCATTGAATTTCAAGGCCTTGCAATAGGGACAAATTTTAGACATAGTCCCGGTTTGAACACATCTACTCAGGCTATAATCAACGACTGGGCTGTACCTGAATGCCAGGCGATAACTTTCAGGTTGCTCTGATTCCTCGGCACGCTTTCTTTTCTTACTTTCTCTATCAGCAGCAAGCCTGATTTCTTGCTGTTCTTGTGATTCCTCGGCACGCCTTCTTTTTTCACTTTCTCTTTTAGCAGCAAGTCTGGTTTCATGTTGCTCTGGTAGTTCCTCGGCATGCCTTCTTTTTTCACTTTCTCTTTTAGCAGCAAGTCTGGTTTCATGTTGCTCTGGTAGTTCCACGACACGCCTTCTTTTTTCACTTTCTCTTTTAGCAGCAAGTTTGGTTTCGCGTTGCTCTGGTAGTTCCTCGGCACGCTTTCTGTTGTTTCTTTCTCTATCAGCCTCAAGCCTGTTTCCTTGCTGTTCTTTTGATTCCTCGGCACACTTTCTTTTCTTACTTTCTTTATCAGCCTCAAGCCTGTTTCCTTGCTGTTCTTTTGATTCCTCGGCACGCTTTCTTTTCTTACTTTCTTTATCAGCAGCAAGTTTTTTGGCATAGACTCTTTGAGCATCTTCCTCGGGTGTTGCCATTGTAAGTTCATCAGTCATTTTATAGTTAAACATTAATAGATTTCTACGTGAACGCATGTCTTAAATATCTTTAATGACGTCGCCGTCATAACAAAAATGACGACAACTAACTTCAGGACGTCAGTCAACACACAAACATGACGTCACCCGACAGACAGACCCAAACACACACAGACAACTTATTTATATATATACTAGCTGTTGGGGTGGCGCTTCGCGCCACCCCAACACCTAGTTGGTGGGCGCTTCGCGCCCCCCCCAAGCCCCCCCCGCGCGCGTAAGTCGTTACGCGCCATATTAGTTACGCGCCATTGTAGTTGTGTCCCTGTGTCCCACCTTTGAATAGAGATAGATATAAATATATGTTTTTAACTACGTAAAACATGTGAATATACAACATTCTTCGCTGTCCCATTGTCTGTGCATATAAATAGATTGTCAGGTTTACTGACTCTTGAACATGCAACATATAATTGTCCATGGGAAAAACAATCCGTATTCAGATCTATACCTCATTATTCTAATGATGTGTCCCTGTGTCCCGGTCGTCATTTATATTCCCTGTGTCCCGGTCGTCATTTGTGTCCCGGTGTCCCAGTTTGTAATTTCTCTTTGAGTGTCCCGGTCGTCATTTATATTCCCTGTGTCCCGGTGTCCCGGTCGTCATTTGTGTCCCGGTGTCCCGGTCTGTAATTTCTATTCGAACAATCCCTGTGTCCCGGTCGTCATTTATATATCCCGCCTGTGCCCCTGGCGTCCCAGTTGTAGTTGTGTCCCTCTGTCCCGGTCGTCATTTATATTCCCTGTGTCCCGGTCGTGATTTGTGTCCAGGTGTCCCAGTCTGTAATTTCTCTTTGAGGTTCCCGGTCGTCACTTATATTCCCTCTGTCTCGGTCGTCATTTGTGTCCCGGTCTGTAATTTCTCTTTGAGTGTTTTTTCTTTTTAGTTTTTTTTTAGTTTTTTACCTTTTTTCTTTTTTCATTTTTCTTTTTCTTCTTTATTTTTCAGCGTCACTATGAAGTACATATCGACGAACCTTTGTTTTTTTAACTTAAATCTGGTAGGCATTGATGACCTTATCCAAGTCAAAATCCCAAACCCAATCATCATCCCTATCATTTTCAGTTTTGATATGTTTTGACTCTCGCTGTCCAGGTGGATTTTCATCTAACTGCGCGGTTTTGCGTTCTTTAGCCGCAAGCCTGTTTTCTTGCTGTTGTTGTGATTCCTCGGAACGCTTTCTTTTCTTACTTTCTCTATCAGCAGCAAGTTTTTTGGCATAGACTCTTTGAGCAGCTTCCTCGGCTGTTGCCATTGTAGGTTCTTCAGTCATTTTACAATTAAACACTTTTCCGTGAACGCATGTCTTAAATACCATTAATGACGTCACCGTCATAGCAAAAATGACGACAACTAATTTCATGACGTCAGCCGACACAGAAACATGACGTCACTTGATCCACAGACAGACAACTTATTTTTATATATATAGAAGATATATATATATATATATATATATATATATATATATATATATATATATATATATATATATATATATATGTATATATATATATATATATATATATATATATATATATATATATATATATATATATATATATATATATATATATATGTGTGTGTGTGTGTGTGTGTTTTTAACTACGTAAAACTTGTGAATGTACAACATTCTTCGCTGTCCCATTGTCTGTGCATATAAATAGATTGTCATGTTTACCGACTCTTGAACATGCAAACATATAATTGTCCATGGGAAAAACAATCCGTATTCAGATCTATACCGCATTTTTCTAATGATTGCCCTTGAGCTTTGTTGATGGTGATTTGTTAATCGAACATTCCCTGTGTCCCGGTCGTCATTTATATTCCCTGTGTCCCGGTCGTATCACTTTGTCCCGGTCGTCATTTATATTCCCTGTGTCCCGGTCGTCATTTGTGTCCTGGGGTCCCAGTCTGTAATTTATCTTTGAGTGTCCCGGTCGTTATTTATATTCCCTGTGTCCCGGCCGTCATTTGTGTCCCGGTGTCCCAGTCTGTAATTTCTCTTTGAGTGTTCCGGTCGTCATTTATATTCCCTACTAGCTGTTGGGGGTGGCGCTTCGCGCCGACCCCAACACCTAGCTGGTGGGGGCGCTTCGCGCCCCCCCAAGCCCCCCCGCGCGCGTAAGTCGCTACGCGCCATATTAGTTACGCGCCATTGTAGTTGTGTCCCTGTGTCCCACCTGTGAATATAGATAGATATACATATATATTTTTTTAACTACATAAAACTTGCGAATATACAACATTCTTCGCTCTCCCATTATCTTTGCATATAAATAGATTGTCAGGTTTACCGACTCTTGAACATGCAACATATAATTGTACATGGGAAAACAATCCGTATTCAGATCTATACCTCATGATTCTAATGATTGCCCTTGAGCTTTGTTGATGGTGATTGCTAATCGACCATTCCCTGTGTCCCCGTCGTCATTTATATATCCCCCTGTGCCCCCTGCGTCCCTGTTTTAGTTGTGTCCCTGTGTCCCGGTCGTCATTTTTGTCCCCTTTGTCCCAGTCTGTAATTTCTCTTTGAGTGTCCCGGTCGTCATTTATATTCCTTGTGTCCCGGTGTCCCGGTCGTCATTTGTGTTCCGGTGTCCCGGTCTGTATATACATTCGTTTTTGAATTGTTTTTTTTTTAGTTTTTAGTTTTTTACCTTTTTTAGTTTTTTAGTTATACCTCATGATTCTAATGATTGCCCTAGAGCTTTGTTGATGGTGATTGCTAATCGAACATTCCCTGTGTCCCCGTCGTCATTTATATATCCCCCTGTGCCCCCGGCGTCTCCGTTGTAGTTTTGACCCTGTGTCCCGGTCGTCATTTATATTCCCTGTGTCCCGGTCGTCATTTGTGTCCCGGTGTCCCGGTCTGTATATACATTCGTTTTTGAATTTGTATATGATGAAATAAATTTTGTGTTTTTCCCCTTTTTTTCTTTTTAGTTTTTTTGGTTTTTACTTTTTTTTAGTTTTTTTTAAGTTTTTTCTCTTTATTCTTTTTAGTTTTTTTTGTAGTTTTTACCTTTTTAGTTTCTTTATTTTTAGTTTTTTAGTTTTGTTTTTCTTCTTTTATTTTTCAGTTTTTTTCCTTTTTTTTCTTTTTTAGTTTTTTTTAGTTTTTTAGCTTTTTTAATTTTTTTATTATTTTTTAGTTTTTTTTTTCTTTTTAGTATTTTTTGTAGTTTTTACCTTTTTTTTTAGTTTTTTTAGTTTTTTTCTTACTTATATCCTGGTCGTCATTTATACTCCCTGTGTCCCGGTCGTCTTTTGTGTCCCGGTGCTTTGTTGATGGTGATTTCTAATCGAACATTCCTTGTGTCCCGGTCGCTTTCTCTTTGAGTGTCCCGGTCGTCATTTATATTCCCTATGTCCCGGTGTCCCGGTCGTCATTTGTGTTCCGATGTCCCGGTCTGTAATTTCGTCAGTCGAAAAAATGACGTCAGTCGACACACAAAAATGAAGACAACTTATTTTTATATATATAGATAGATAGATAGATGTCCCGGTCGTCATTTGTGTCCCGGTGTCTGGGTCTGCAGTGTCATCTCATAATAACGTCATATACAAAGCCTTATATACTTATAATGACGTCATATGCAAACCCACAAACAAACAAACACGCATACATACAACTTATTTGTATATATATATATATATATATATATATATATATATATATATATATATATACTAGCTGTTGGGGTGGCGCTTCGCGCCACCCCAACACCTAGTTGGTGGGGGCGCTTCGCGCCCCCCCCAAGCCCCCCCGCGCGCGTAAGTCGTTACGCGCCATAATAGTTACGCGCCATTGTAGTTGTGTCCCTATGTCCCACCTGTGAATATAGATAGATATATATATATGGTTTTAACTACGTAAAACTTGCGAATATACAACATTCTTTGCTGTCCCATTGTCTTTGCATATAAATAGATTGTCAGGTTTACCGACTCTTGAACATGCAACATATAATGGTCCATGGGAAAACAATCTGTATTCAGATCTATACCTCATGATTCTAATGATTGCCCTTGAGCTTTGTTGATGGTGATTGCTAATCGACCATTCCCTGTCCCGGTGTCCCGGTCGTCATTTACATCCCCCTGTTTCCCCCGGTGTCCCCGTTGTAGTTGTGTCCCTGTGTCCCGGTCGTCATTTATATTCCCTGTGTCCCGGGTCCCGGTCGTCATTTGTATCCCGGTGTCCCGGTCTGTATATACATTCGTTTTTTAGTTTTGTTTTTCTCCTTTATTTTTTTCCTTTTTTTTTCTTTTTTAGCTTATTTAGATTTTTAGATTTTTTAGTTTTTTTATTAGTTTTTAGTTTTTTTTTCTTTTTAGTTTTTTTGTCCCGGTCGTCATTTATATCCCCCTGTTTCCCCCGGTGTCCCCGTTGTAGTTGTGTCCCTGTGTCCCGGTCGTCATTTATATTCCCTGTGTCCGGTCGTCATTTGTATCCCGGTGTACCGGAGTTGTGTCCCTGTGTCCGGTCGTCATTTATATTCCCTGTGTCCCGGGTCCCGGTCGTCATTTGTATCCCGGTGTCCCGGTCTGTATATACATTCGTTTTTAGTTTTGTTTTTCTCCTTTATTTTTTTCCTTTTTTTTTCTTTTTTAGCTTATTTAGATTTTTAGATTTTTTAGTTTTTTTTATTAGTTTTTAGTTTTTTTTCTTTTTAGTTTTTTTGTCCCGGTCGTCATTTATATCCCCCTGTTTCCCCCGGGTCGTCATTTATACTCCCTGTGTCCCGGTGCTTTGTTGATTGCTAATCGAACATTCCTTTTGTCCTGGTCGCTTTCTCTTTGAGTGTCGTCATTTATTTTTTTCTTTTTTAGTTCTTTTAGTTTTTACCTTTTTTAGTTTTTTTTTAGTTTTTAGTTTTTTTAGTTTTTTACCTTTTTTTAGTTTTTTTAGTTTTTTTTAGTTTTTTAGCTTTTTTATTTTTTTTATTAGTTTTTAGTTTTTTTGTAGTTTTTGCCTTTTTTTTTAGTTTTTTTAGTTTTTTAGCTTTTTTATTAGTTTTTAGTTTTTTTTTGTAGTTTTTGCCTTTTTTTAGTTTTTTTAGTTTTTTAGCTTGTTTATTTTTTTTATTAGTTTTTAGTTTTTTTTGTAGTTTTTGCCTTTTTTTTCTCTTTGAGTGTCGTCATTATTAGTTTTTTCCTTTTTTTTTTTAGTTTTTTATTGGTTTTTACCTTTATTTTAGCTTATTTTTCAGTTTTTTCCTTTTTTTTAGTTTTTTTTATTTTTTATTTTTTTTAGTTTTTTACCTTTTTTTAGTTTTTTTAGTTTTTTAGCTTTTTTACTTTTTTTATTAGTTTTTAGTTTTTTTTGTAGTTTTTGCCTTTTTTTAGTTTTTTCAGTTTTTTTTTTATTTTTTTATTGGTTTTTACCTTTATAGTTTTTTTAGTTTTTTAGCTTTTTTATTTTTTTTATTAGTTTTTAGTTTTTTTTGTAGTTTTTGCCTTTTTTTAGTTTTTTCAGTTTTGACGTCACCTGATCCAGTTTTTTCAGGTGACGTCACCTGACACATCCATCCATCCATCCACAGACAACTTATTTTTATATATATAGATATATATATATATATATATATATATATATATATATATATATATATATATATATATATAAAAATAAGTTGTCTGTCTGTCTGTGGATGTGTGGATGGATGTGTCAGGTGACGTCACCTGAAAAAACTGGATTAGGTGACGTCAAAACTGAAAAAACTAAAAAAGGCAAAAACTACAAAAAAAACTAAAAACTAATAAAAAAAATAAAAAGCTAAAAACTAAAAAAACTATAAAGGTAAAAACCAATAAAAAACTAAAAAAAAAACTGAAAAAACTAAAAAAGGCAAAAACTACAAAAAAAAACTAAAAACTAATAAAAAAAGTAAAAAGCTAAAAAACTAAAAAAACTAAAAAAACTAAAAAAAGGTAAAAAACTAAAAAAAATAAAAATAAAAAAAAACTAAAAAAAAGGAAAAAACTGAAAAATAAGCTAAAATAAAGGTAAAAACCAATAAAAAACTAAAAAAAAAGGAAAAAACTAATAAATGACGACACTCAAAGAGAAAGCGACCAGGACAAAAGGAATGTTCGATTAGCAATCAACAAAGCACCGGGACACAGGGAGTATAAATGACGACCAGGACATAAGTAAAAAAAAAAAAACTATCTATATATATAAAAATAAGTTGTCTGTGGATCTGTGGATCGTGGATCAGGTGACGTCACCTGAAAAAACTGGATCAGGTGACGTCAAAACTGAAAAAACTAAAAAAAGGCAAAAACTACAAAAAAAACTAAAAACTAATAAAAAAGCTAAAAAACTAAAAAAACTAAAAAAAAGGCAAAAACTACAAAAAAACTAAAAACTAATAAAAAAAAATAAAAAAGCTAAAAAACTAAAAAAACTAAAAAAAGGTAAAAAACTAAAAAAACTAAAAACTAAAAAAAAACTAAAAAAGGTAAAAACTAAAAGAACTAAAAAAGAAAAAAATAAATGACGACACTCAAAGAGAAAGCGACCAGGACAAAAGGAATGTTCGATTAGCAATCAACAAAGCACCGGGACACAGGGAGTATAAATGACGACCAGGACACAAGTAAAAAAAAAAAATTAACAAAACTAAAAAGAAGGTAAAAACTACAAAAAAACTAAAAAGAAAAAAAAACTAAAAACTAATAAAAAAACTAAAAAATCTAAAAATCTAAATAAACTAAAAAAGAAAAAAAAAGGAAAAAAATAAAGGAGAAAAACAAAACTAAAAAACGAATGTATATACAGACCGGTACACCGGGATACAAATGACGACCGGACACAGGGAATATAAATAACGACCGGGACACAGGGACACAACTACAACGAGGACACCGGGGGAAACAGGGGGATATAAATGACGACCAGGACAAAAGGAATGTTCGATTAGCAATCAACAAAGCACCGGGACACAGGGAGTATAAATGACGACCAGGACACAAGTAAAAAAAAAAATTAACAAAACTAAAAAGAAGGTAAAAACTACAAAAAAAACTAAAAAGAAAAAAAAAACTAAAAACTAATAAAAAAACTAAAAATCTAAAAATCTAAATAAACTAAAAAGAAAAAAAAAGGAAAAAAATAAAGGAGGAAAAACAAAACTAAAAAACGAATGTATATACAGACCGGTACACCGGGATACAAATGACGACCGGGACACAGGGAATATAAATAACGACCGGGACACAGGGACACAACTACAACGAGGACACCGGGGGAAACAGGGGGATATAAATGACGACCGGGACAAAAAAACTAAAAAGAAATAAAACTAAAAACTAATAAAAAAAACTAAAAAATCTAAAAATCTAAATAAGCTAAAAAAGAAAAAAAAGGAAAAAAATAAAGGAGAAAAACAAAACTAAAAAACGAATGTATATACAGACCGGGACACCGGGATACAAATGATGACCGGGACCCGGGACACAGGGAATATAAATGACGACCGGGACACAGGGACACAACTACAACGGGGACACCGGGGGAAACAGGGGGATAACCTGACAATCTATTTATATGCAAAGACAATGGGACAGCAAAGAATGTTGTATATTCGCAAGTTTTACGTAGTTAAAACCATATATATATATATATCTATATTCACAGGTGGGACATAGGGACACAACTACAATGGCGCGTAACTATTATGGCGCGTAACGACTTACGCGCGCGGGGGGGCTTGGGGGGGGCGCGAAGCGCCCCCACCAACTAGGTGTTGGGGTGGCGCGAAGCGCCACCCCCAACAGCTAGTATATATATATATATTCTTTTTAGTATTTTTTAGTTGTTTGCATTTTTTCTTTTTTCAGTTTTCTTTTTCTTCTTTATTTTTCAGCTTCACTATGAAATACATATCGCCGAACCTTTGTTTTTTTAACTAAAATCTGGTAGGCATTGATGACCTTATCCAAGTCAAGATCCCAGGCCCTGTCAAGATTGTGGCCTCTATTAGGTTTTCCATTGTTTTTTTTACGGCAGTCGAGTGCCATTGCAAAGCTTTGGTGGGTTTATATATCTTAAAAGTATTATTGGTACGCCTATTTTTAGTTGTAGCACGTATGGTGGAAACCCTGAAAGATCTATGGAATTTAAAAATTCAGATGGATAATTAACCGCTTCATTTGGTTCCAAAACTATGTCGACTGACTTGTAAAGGACTGCCTGGTCTCGAATCTTGGTCAAAACAATATTGTTTATTTCGTGGACGTCTATATTTTTGGGTGCGAAATCGCTCTTTCACTTAGCCATTTATTATTTTTATAATTTTTTAGACTATTCGGAAATACTTTTTCAATCATTCATTTTTGGACGTCACTAAATTACAGAAATCAGCAGGTAGTTGTATACGTCCTGAAATTGAGTCTACTGGGAGCTTTCCGTTTCCAATTGTCAGCAATTGATCTGAAAATGTTTGACCAGAGTCATCGTTTTGCAATCGGACACGCATATTTGTAGTTAATTTTAATATTTTTACGTGTGCCCATAAATTAGAATTTTTCTGGCAAGCATTCATTTCGTCTGCAGGAGTTGATCTAGGTATTATAGGTAATGTTTGCCTGAAATCTCCCGCAAGCAATATTAATGTGCTGCCAAAGGGTTTCGACTTCCCTCTCAAATCTTTCAAGCATTGATCCAGAGCCTCGAGCGATTTTTTTGTGTGCCATTTTGCACTCATCCCAAATAATAAGTTTGCATTGCTGCAATACTTTACCCATCCCAGATGATTTGGAAATATTGCACGTGGGAGTTTCTGTAGAATGCAAATTCAGAGGCAATTTCAAAGCGGAATGAGCAGTTCTTCCACAGGCAGCAATGTTGCGGCTATTCCGGACGACGCAATTGCCAACGCTATATCATTTTTTGATCGAATTGATGCCAGAATCAGTTTTATCACAAATGTTTTACCAGTACCTCCTGGCGCATCCAAAAAGAAAATTTCTCCAACGTTGTTATCGACACAATGCATTATCGTATCATAAATGTCTTTTTGTTCCGACGTTACTTGGAAATGTTATTTTGTACATACGACAATAGATCACTCGTACTGTAACTTTGTTCACGATCCAATTCTACACATGTCGAAACAGCAGCGATACGGTTAGGTGAAGGCATTCCCAAATCCTGAAGAGGTTTGTTTGCCATACGTACGCACAAATCTTATATAATAACTAAAGTGTAGTTATAAATTTCTGATGTAAAATCAAAAGTCATATCTGACGTCTCTAACTGTTTTCGATGGAGTATATCTTCGGACATTTTTGACTTATATTTTTCCCATAACTCTATAGGAGCTGATGGAGAGCAAGTTGTTAAAATGATGCCAAACAATGCACGAATTTGACTTGGGGTTGACGTTTCGCACGCGTCATTGATGCAGTTATCCCAGTGTTGGTCATTCTCCAATAAATTCAGAGCTTGGCATGCACTACGGTAAGTGTCATGTATAGTACCGTTTACAGTTCTCAAATACTCAAAGGATGTCGGACCGGGTACATTCACCAAAAGCAGGCGTAGAAAGAAGCATTCATGTTGATTGGGGTGAACGGTGTAGAGTCTTCCTATCGTGGTATCTTTGAAGATGGTAGGTTGGCCGTCGACTGACTTACCCTGTTTTCGACGTTCAAATACTTTATTTTTAGTATTCCACGTGTAATACGAAGGCACTTCAGTATACAGCAGTTTTTTTGCAAAAGAATCATTTTTGCAAAGCGAAAAAAAAGCAGTTAATGTTGTATCCGGTGGATTCAGGACTCTTTGTTGCACGTTGGTTTCCGTGAAATAAACACGTTGACCATTCTGTAAATGTACCGCTAAGTGAACAACAGCTGGACTACGTTCATGTATCGGAAATGAAAGAATTCGCCAAACAGCTTCATTACTGCTTATGTATCTTCCAGCCTGATATCGTACGATTTCGTCGAAATCTTTGATTTCGGGCTGCAAGCCAAAAACTGCCATGTCACTGCCTTTGTTGACGTATTTACATATGTATTTGATTGCCTTTACGGAGTTACAGTATTCAACGTTTATGTGTGCATTAAATGTTTTTGATAATAATGGGGAATATGGAACAACCCACTGGTTATCTACTTCGATGGTGGTACCGTTACGCTTCTTTATTATTGCTGTTTTACCGCCATCTTCAGTAGATCTTCTTCTATATTGTGGGTAACCATCATTGCCAGTAATTGTGTTTGATACTAAAAGTCGAGGATATTGCTTTGTGCACCTTCCTTTGGCCATGCATGGTGAATTTTCGTTCAGTGCACCGCAAGGTCCATGTGTCATATTTTTTACAATAATATCATGTAACCCCTTATCGACATTTTTATCAGGTATTTCAGCGAAAATCA